>NC_072410.2:23253484-23556515 GCF_028858775.2 Pan troglodytes | reverse complement strand
GAGCCTACCTATTACTCATTCAATCAGAAAAGCTTTGTGGGCATTCTGACACCTGACTGATGTTGCTTGAAACAGAAAAGTTGGAAAACTGGAAAGAGAATTGATTTTCAAGCATGGGGGCTGGGAGTAAATGTCCTACCATTGCCCACCCACCTGCCCCCAATCAAGTACTTGGCTTTCTTACTTCAATGAGCAGATAATTGATTGCCTACAAGAAGACCTACAGGCTTCTCAAGATTCCAAGCATCCCCTTTAGAAATGTCTCTAGAGCCTGGTGTGGTGGCTCATGCCTGTAATCCTAGGACTTTGGGAGGCCAAGGTGGGCAGATCACCTGAGGTCAGGAGTTTGAGACCAGTCTGGCAAACATGGTGAAACCCCCGTCTCTACTAAAAATACAAAAATTAGTCGAGTGTGGTGGCATGCACCTGTAGTCCCAGCTACCTGGGAGGCTGCGGCAGTAGAATCACTTGAACCCAGGAGGTGGAGGTTGCAGTGAGCCGAGATTATGCCACGGCACTCCAGCCTGAGTGACAGAGCGAGACTCCATCTCAAAAAAAAAAAAAAAAAAAAAAAAAAAAAGTCTCGAGAGTATCTGTGCCCTGTCAACTGTGATATGTGAAATGAAATCAGAGAGAGTGACATGAAAGCAGGGTCGGGAATAGCCCAACATCCCAAGCTTTCTCTTCGTTTTAGGGGACTTCAGCCTCCTCACAGGAAAGCAGCTCTCCACTGCAGCCTGCTGACCTCAAGCCCCTGCTTCCTCCAACCTCTTTCTCTCTGGGACCACACACATGGGAATCATAAACAAAAGACCCTGAGACTCAGTATAGGCTTTTTTTGTTATTTTGCCTTGGTTGGGGCTGGGAAAAGAGATAACACCAGTCAGGTCTTATGGTTGCTTCTGTTTTTAATTAACCTGCTCTACTAGAGTAGGTACTGGGAAAGGCCAGATGGTTCTCCCCTTTTGTTAGGAGCTCTGAGCTTTCTCCACCCCTGTGTTATGGCCTGTTAAGCTTTTAGGATCCATCCAACTGGATGGAAGCAATGGCACCATCCACCCCTAGGGAGGCCTGCTTGAGAACGTGCCCTACTGAGAATCACCAGCAGCAGAGAAGGTACAATGGATAAACATACAAGACAGGGGACTAGTGGGGCTGGGAATTGCACAGCCACACCTTGAAACAGAGAAGTGTATTACTAGGTCCTTCAAGACCAAAAACATCCCATCACAGCTTGTTGATCATTTCTTTTGGAATGCACAAAAAATATATAAAACAAGAAATTCCCCAGTGTTATTACCAAACTAGGAACTCAGGCTTGAGCCTGGGACACCTTAGAATAGGTTTTTCTTTCTGACATCTTCAGCCAGCATTGGTGGGAGTCACAACTGGTACAAGCTTTCCGGAGGGAAATTTGGAAGAATGCATCAAATGATCAGATATAAATAGATCTATTTAAAAGATAAATTCTTCTATTTCCAGTAATTTATCTAAGGCAAATGATCAGATGAATGCACTCTGTTTGTAAAAGTAACAAATAGAACAAACCTAAACATCCATGTGATGGTTCACCTTATATGTCAACTTGCCTGGGCTGAAGGATGCCCAGATTAAACATTATTTATGGACGTGTCTGTAAGGGTGTTTCCAGCGGAGATTAGCACAGGAATCAATGGACTCAGTAAGACAGTGAGCCTTCCCCAGAGCAGGTGGGCATCATCCAAATCCCTTGAAGGCCTGAATAGAACAAAAAGCAGAAGAAAGAGGAATTCTTCTCCACCCCTTTTCAAAATCTGCCTCACTCACTACTTGAGCTGAACCATCTCATCTTCTGCCTTCAGACCAGGATTTATATCATCAGCGCCACTGGTTCTCAGGGTGTTGGACTCCAACTAAAGAAATATTTCACTGGCCTTCCTGGGTCTCCAGCCCACAGAGAGTGGATTGTGGGCCTTCTCAGCCTCCATGATCATGGGAGACAGTTCTTAATTTTGTATATATATAAAAGTCATATTGATTCTGTTTCTCTAGAAAACCCTGACTAACGCAATTCATAAATCTAAGATTGGTATTGCAAGATCAAATCTATGTGAATATTCATATATACACCAAAAGGATAATGAATATTTTTATAACTTCCTGTTTTCATAAATTTACCCAACGAGCAAATAATCAGGGAGGAAAAAGCTGTTCATATTTTGAAAACAAAACAAAAATCTCCATCCCTAGTTTCATCCGGCTCTTCAGAATAGCCAGGATGTCTTATTTCACAGCAGACTTGCGTAAGTGTCTGAGGGTTGTGAGTTTCTTTGTTTTTAAAATTTTTTTTACTGCTGTATGTTTTCATGAATGAACTTCACTCATGGGCAGTCTTGTTTCACAAACTCATGTCCTCCACCACTCCCTGCACTGGATTATTTTGAAGTAAATCCGAGACATCATAGTATTTCATTCACAAATGTTTCAGTATGTCACCTCTAACACATAAGATGCTTTTAGAAACATAACAATGCTACCATTATCATGCCTAACAATTTAAAAGGAATGCTGTAACATCGTGAAATACCCAGCCAGTGATACACTTCCCTGGGGCCATGTCTAACAACTGTGTTACCCCTGGGTGGGTTATCTAATCTCTTACACACTTACTTTCTTCATTTTAAAATGGAGAGGATATAGGATAATTGACTGTTAATGAGATAATGTACTTAAAGAGCTTAGCTTAGGGTCTGGCACATGGCAAATGCCCCCCTACCTGGCAGCATCAGATCATTTGTGATGTTACACACATTTTCCGTTCACCGGGCTTTTGTACGAATTAATCCTTACTTTGTAAATGTCCTGTTCATATTCTCTGGCCCTTTTTGTAGTGGGCAATAAGGATACCAACATCGTATTATCCCTTTTTTACAGAGGAAGAAACTGGGGCACAGGGTTTTTGACTTGCACGAGGGATTTAGCTAGCATACTCCCTCAGCAAGTGGTTGAGTTGTGACTGGAGTCCAGGGGCCCGACGCCAGGGCCACCTCTCTGAAATCCCTATGACCGCAGTCCCCTCTTGCGAGCACACAGTAAACAGAGCCTGCTGATCCCCACTCACCACCCTTGGACAGACTGCGGCAGTCTCAGAAGCCCAAGAGTTAGGAACACATTCGAAAATGGCACTATCTCCACCTTCTCAGCAGCCAAAAAAGAAGAAAGATATCCTTGGCCTTAAGTTGGAGAGCCCCGAGAAGGTAATGTGTGCACCCCGGGATGCCCGCCCACCTGTAAGGCTCCATTCTGGCCGCCTAGGTAGGTTGCGGCAGCCTGAACGGGGCTCTGTGAGCTTCGGGCTGGACAGCGGTTCCTCAGCAGCCACTAGAGGGCGCAATGGCGCCGTAGGCAGGCACCGAAGTCCTTGTTTGCCGAGCTCAGGCGTGACCTTGTTTGTCCTGTGTCTCAAGAGAGGAAATGTTCATCTCTTTCTCAAGGTTCTTCACCCAGTGAGCTGCTTTCTTTTCCTCTTGATGTCATCCTTTTACACAGGCAGGAAATTATGTTCACTTCTACTATCCTGTGGTCATTTAAAACCACAAACAAAGCTGATTGACCAGGAAGTCAGATAATTAAAAGAGCCATAAATTCTTGATAAAGCCTTGTTGATTGAAGAAAGCAAAGTAGCCAAAGTATCGTGATTGACAGGGGGACCAGCAGCCTGAGAGGCTGAGCTCTCCAGATTGCAGTGGAAAGGCATAAGTTGGTTATTAAAACAAGTTGGCGAGCTGTGACCAGCATTTTGAAAAATTGAGCTAGACTTGAACAAAATAGAACAAATAACATAGAACAGAGCTTTTTCCATTCCGTGTGTGCATACTGAGTTGCTTACTAAATTATGTTTCTCATTGTACTTCAAAGTTTTAAAAATATGAAAGCCTTGACCGGGCTCGGTGGCTCATGCTTTTAATCCCAGCCTCGGTGACAAAAACGAAACTCTGTCTCAAAAAAAAAAAGGAGGAGAAGAAGAAATTTGGAGAAATGAGGCCATCAGAGAGGATGAGAGGACGAAAATATTCATCAGGACATAAAGCTTTGGTGGCTGTCAGACTGAGAAACAGTCCATCTACTAAGTGTGGGGAAAAAAAGCTATTGTGCATGACCCTCATGTTTCTCTATAGCCTCAATCACAGATTGGGTTTTGCCCAACTTTTCAGTGGACCACACCACGAAGGTAGTGGATTTAAGGTGAAAAATATTTGAATGTTGACAAGCTAATTGTCAGATGATTTTAGCAGAAATCAGTTTTCATTATTTAAACCGATAAGAAAATGTTTATGATTTTGACAGGCATGGTAAACAAACAAAATTGTGATTTATGCGGCTCAAATGAGAATAAAATTTATTTCACAAATTACTGATATTTTTAACATTTACAGTTTAATTGTTCATTGTGGAAAAACAGAGAAAAGGGCATACGCTGTCCAAGCACAGGCTTCCATGTGGGCTCAGCCCACCATGACATGGGGATGAATCCCAACTCTCACCCACCATGACAGGTGATCCCCCCAGCTCTCACCCACCATGACAGGTGATCCCCCCAGCTCTCACCCACCATGACAGGTGATTCCCCCAGCTCTCATCCACCATGACGTGGGGATACCCCCCAGATCTCGCCCACCATGACATGGGGATGCTCCCAGCTCTCACCCACCATGATGTAGGGATACCCCCAGCTCTCACCCACTATGACCATGTGGATGACCACCCGCCCTCACCCTCCATGACATGGGGATGACCCCCAGCTCTCACCCACCATGACATGGGGATGCTCCGAGCTCTCACCCACCATGACGTGGGGATGCCTCCCCCCACCAGCCCTCACCCTCCATGACCATGGGGATAACCCCCAGCTCTCACCTCACCCTCCATGACCACGGGGATGGCCCCAGCTCTCACCCACCATGACATGGGGATGGCCCCAGCTCTTATCCCATCCTCCTCTTCTCTACGCCTGAGCTCAACTGGGTGTCTAGAATGCTAACCCTAGCTTCATCCTGCAGCAGAAAATAGGTGTAGGAATGAGGAGACATGGAGCAAAACAAGTCATCTTCCAGCCATAGGTGTCAGTCCAGCAAGTCTTAGCCAGTCGTGAGAGTACACTTCTTTCTTCTTGAGCCTAGTTCTGGGCCTGAAATCAGGAAAGATCTATTTTCTCCTTTTCTGATGTGGTGGGAGATGGGGGCTAATGAGGAAACCTGCCATGGGAATGCGAAAACCTCTACCTTGCTTTCAGTTCATCTGGTGGTATATCCCTGAGGCTTCCATTTCTCTTGGGTTATCTTTGCAAGGTGGTTATGCCAGAGGATCACAGGTGAGTAGTGGCAAATCTCACCTTTCCTATAAGAGCCCCAGAGGAAAGGTGAATTTGGATGACAAGAGCCAGGGCTCTGAGGTCCTTCTCAAGTGGAGAGCTCCTCTCCAGGGACAGCCTGGGAGATGAGGGTGGAATTGTATTAGTGAACAGCAGCATTTCTCAGAAGTCCCTGGGTGTATGGGAGGGGACATCCACACACAGAGTTCCCATCTCCCAGAATAATACTACTACTGGAGATGTGTGGCCTCTAACATTCAGACCCAGCAGCCACCACTCCTAAAGCCAGCATCACCCTCTGTAGCTCACTCCAGACCTCATCTGGAACAGCCTCTGTTCTTCAAGGAAACCAGGAAGGAATTTTCCACTTTACACAGCCCCAGATCAATACCAAACAAGCATGTGTTGGAGGGAAGTTTATAAATAAAAAACAGGACCAAGTGCCGAGGAAAGGTCAACCATGACGTGGCAGGAAGTGGTCTGCATCACTATGGGGTGCTGATGGGTGTGGGGGGCCCTGGGGACTGAGGCTCCCTGAGCACATTCCATATTTTGTCAGGCCAGCTCCTCATGGCATCCCACGGTTTGCCAAGCACTTTTCGCATGTATATCTTCATCTTGCTTGGTCCTCCGGGGAAAGACCACACCTTCCCGGTCCCTTTATTTAATGTGACTGGGTCTTTCCCAGGGCCTCTCTCACGAGCTGACTCAGGGTATTTGAGGGGAGATACCAAAGGTAGTGGGTTTTGTGGCTGACTCAGTCATTATGGGAAGGTGAATGTAAAGGTAACCCAGCGACTCAGCACCTGTATTTCCCCTCTCTGGTCCAATCTCTGCTCGCAGCCCTACCTCCAGGTCAGTCCCTGGGGATTCCCAGGGGAGTCTCTAATTCCCTCAAGCCAGGGTCTTGGAAAGGAGTGATGAGGGTTTACAGCTAATTCATAGTATTAAAAAACTATGGCTAATTTTTTGTGTTTTTAGTAGAGACGGGGTTTCACCTTGTTAGCCAGGATGGTCTCGGTCTCCTGACCTCGTGATCCTCCCACCTCAGCCTCCCAAAGTGCTGGGATTACAGGAGTGAGCCACCACACCCAGCCTCTAGTAGTACTTTTATCAAAAGTAAATAGAAACGTGAAATTAATTTTCACAATACATTTTATTTAAACTAATATGTTCACAATGTTAAAATTTCAACATGTAATCACTATAAAAACTACTAGTGAGATATTTCACATTACTTTTTTCATGTAAGCCTTTGAAATCTGGTGTGTATTTTATATTTACTGTACATCCTGATTTGGAATAACCACATTTCAATCTTTCAATAGCCACATGTGGCTAGTGGCTACTGTGTTAGAGCAGTTCTAGAACAAAGGAGTCCCTTTCAAACTATTTTGAAGTCATCGTCTATAAGGCAATATGAAAGCTGATCTGAATGATTTCTCCTTTTCCAGGAAAGGAAACAAAAATGAAATCATGTTAGGGCTGCATATTTTATGGATCCCAGGAGAAATACACATAGTCTGAAAGAATGATCTCAGTCAGAAACTCAGAATGAATCATATGAATTAAACATTGGACAATGTCCAATGCTCAGCATGTGTTTTTGGTTTATACTAAGAACATATTATGCCACCAAATACAGATATTTACTATTATACTTAGTGTAGGAGGTATATTGAGACATTGTTCTAGACTACCACAGTTCCATATTTTGTGAAAAGTTATATTGCACTTTTTTTTTTGAGAGTGTGCCCAGGCTGGAGTGCAATGGCATGATCTCAGCTCACTCCAGCCTCCGCCCCACCAGGTTCAAGTGATTCTCCTGCCTCAGCCTCCCTAGTAGTTGGGATTACAGGTGCGCACCGCACCACCGCGTCTGGCTAATTGTTGTATTTTTAGTAGAGACGGGATTTTGTCATGTTGGCCAGGCTGGTCTCGAACTCCTGACCTCAGGTGATCCACCCGCCTCAGCCTCCCAAAGTGTTAGGATTGCAGGTGTGATCCACCACGCCCAGTCTTATATTTCACTCTTTGGGAATTGTATCTTACTGTAATCTTAAACTACACTAAAATAAATAATGTAAACCTTTTGTCAAATTGCTCAGAGTAGGTTTCTACTTTGGTTATAAGGAATAAAATTCATGCTTTTGTGTACACACTAGACATCTAAAGCAATCAACTATAGTTAACAAGCAGTGCTCTTACCAAAAGGTAACTCTTTCTAGAATCTGGCACACCATTTAATATCAGTATGAGCATATGGTGGGTTTAATAATTGTTTTCCATGTTTATAGGTTTCCTTTAGTTTTATAAGCAGTTAAAAAGAATCCCTTTCACTGAAATACAATCTGTGGTGGGACTTCTAGCTTTTCTCAATCTTACGCTGCTAGATTTATGTCACTGCCAA
Organism: Pan troglodytes; assembly: GCF_028858775.2. Lineage (NCBI taxonomy): Eukaryota > Metazoa > Chordata > Mammalia > Primates > Hominidae > Pan > Pan troglodytes. The sequence continues at coordinate 23,548,755 of NC_072410.2, read as the reverse complement.
AGCTATGCAATGGGTGATATTTACACTATGCTCAAACAAAGCAACCAGAAAAACACATCACTGAATAATACAGATATTCTGAAGTCAAGCAAGCCAACTTTCATTAACAGATCAATTTCCTTAGAAAAGTTGATGAAACTAAAGACTGAAGTTCAAACAAAAAGCCCTCTCAAGGGGGTATGAATTTCTGGTAACTTATGGGGTAAGAAAAAGAGCAAGAAACTTGAAAGTAGGGAAGAGAAAAAAGAAAAGGAGCAAGAGGGGATAGCCAGCTCTCAAAAGAGTCTCCAATAGGAAAGCAAAATCTGTATCTAGCCAGTACCAACATGTGAAGAAAGAGTGAGCATAGCAAAATTTAGAAAGGTTGCTTGAAAACCAAACAAAAAACCAAATACCTGTAATCCTAGCACTTTGGGAGGGCGAGGTGGGCGGATTGCCTGCACTCGGGAGTTCAAGATCAGCCTGGGCAACATGGTGAAACCTTGTCTCTACTAAAATAAAATAAAAAAAAATTAGCCGGGCATGGGCTGGGCGTGGTGGTTCATGCCTGTAATCCCAGCACTTTGGGAGGCCAAGGTGGGCAGATCACGAGGTCAGGAGATCGAGACCATCCTGGCTAACACAGTGAAACTCCATCTGTACTAAAAATACAAAAAATTAGCTGGGCGTGGTGGCGCGTGCCTATAGTCCCAGCTACTCGGGAGGCTGAGGCAGGAGAATCGCTTGAACCCAGGAGGTGGAGGTTGCAGTGAGCTGAGACCATGCCACTGTACTCCAGCCTGGCAACAGAGCGACATTCGTCTCAAAAAAAAAAAAAAAAAAAAGTCTCTTTTGGCCAGGTGTGGTGGCTCACACCTGAAATCTCAGCACTTTGGGAGGCCGAGGTGGGTGGATCACTTGAGTCCAGGAGTTCAAGATCAGCCTAGGTAACATGGCAAAACCTCGTCTCTACCAAAAACAAACAAACAAAAATTAGCCGGATGTGGTGGTGCACACCTGTAGTCCCAGCTACTTGGGAGGCTGAGGCAGGAGAATCACCTGAGACTGGGAGGCAGAGATTGCAGAGAACTGAGACTATGCCAAGGCACTCCAGCCTGGGTGACAGAGCAAGACTCTCTCTCTCTCTCAAAAAAGAAAAAACAAAAAGCCTCCTTTAAAAAATGCAGTTTGATGCTATAAATTTATCAGTTAATAGTTTTTGGGGCAAAAAATGTTTTCTGACATTTCAATAAGAGCTATAGACGAAGTCCAGCATTAGTCATGACTCTGGACTAAGTCTGGAAATCTGGAATCTCTTCCCAGCTCTGGGAGGTACAAAGTTTTAAAAAATAAGGTCAAAATGCTGGAAAACATTCCATTTATTTCCTTATTAACACAATTGTTCACTCATAAACGACAGTAACACTTGGTGCTATGGGTCATGCACTGAGGTCAGAACAAGGAACAGAAGAAAATGAGGTAAATTGGTAAATCTTTTTGCAGTCTGAGAAGTGAGAGAATGCTGGCATGCCTACTCTGTGCTGGTTTTTTTTTTTTTTTTTTTTTTTTTTTTTTTTGAGATGGGGTCTTGCTCTGTCACCCAGGCTGGAGTGCAGTGGCGCAATCTCGGCTCACTGCAAGCTCTGCCTCCTGGGTTCACGCCATTCTTCTGCCTCAGCCTCCCAAGTAGCTGGGACTACAGGCACCCGCCACCATGCCTGGCTGATTTTTTGTATTTTTAGTAGAGACGGGGTTTCACCGTGTTAGCCAGGATGGTCCCGATCTCCTGACCTTGTGATACGCCCACCTTGGCCTCCCAAAGGCTGGGATTACAGGTGTGAGCCACTGCATCCAGCCCTCTGTGCTGGGTTTTATTTTGTCATCCAATAACTCACAACTACGTAATTTATTTCCTTTTTACAGATAAAGAAATGGGGGCTCAGAGCAGTCAAGAACATGCCCCAAGTTATTCGTCAGTGAGGCAGAAATTGTGGTGTCCTTGTGTAAGTTCACAGTTTATACTTTACCATTATACTGTGCTCCAAATTATCTGATATTTACTTTCAAAGCATGTGTAGGAAGTTTACTATGATGATGCAGAGACATTGTACAGAATCCAGTCCCTTGACTCTCAGGTCCCCAGAACACTCACTTCACGATTTTGTTGACCTCTTATGTCAACTTAAACCTGGCACTCTCTTGGCTGGCTTTCTCTGCTCTTTCTGGGCACTCCAAAGCTTCTGTACTTACATGCTACAATTCCAGTCACAGGAAGATGCTGAGTTCTTTAGTCCCAGATCCATATTCCTGAGAAAACCTAATTGCCTAGGCTCAGGTCATAACTCTGTGTCTGTTTCAGTTGATTATGGCTGGGCCTACTGCCCCTCTGTATGGTGGTGGGGCAGAAGTTCCCAGAGAGAGGCAGGGGTGACAGAGACTGTTGTCTCAAATGCTAGGCAGACATCTGGAGTGGTAACCACTACATCTGTTCACAGTGAGCACATCCTTGCAGGGAAACTGGGTTAATCATCTCTATTATTGAAACTCAGAGGTATAGTGTTTCTTCATAGGAATTTTCTTTCCTTATTTGAGATGGGGGTCTCACTTTGTTGCCCAGGCTGGAGTTCAGTGGTGTGTGATCTTGGCTCACTGCAGCCTCCCCTCCCGAGTTCAAGTGATTCTCCTACCTCAGCCTGCTGAGTAGCTGGGACTACAGGCATGGGCCAACATGCCTGGCTAATTTTTGTATTTTTCGTAGAGACAAGTTTTCACCATATTGGCCAGGCTGGTCTTGGACTCCTGACCTCAGGTGATCTGCCCACCCTGGCCTCCCTAAGTGCCAGGATTACAGGTGTGAGCCATCGCACCCAGCCTATTTATAGGAATTTTCTATAGGTATATAAGCAATAATTTGAAGGTCACAACTAGATGCCTTTTCGTGTAACCGTATCTTGAATGGAACAAATATTTTCTTTCTACAGAATTATACATAAATAACCCAATGCTTTTTAATACCCATGAAAAACCATTAGCTCAAAGACACTTGCAAAATTGTATCAGGTTGTTTTCCTTCGTGTGTATTAAGTTTGAAGCAAAGGGGATTTTCACATACCAAGACAAAGTAGAAGTCTTCCACCAAGTTGAAATCATCACATTGCAATTTAATCATACAATACAACCAATTTTTTGATGTGTTATGCCATTCACCAAATACCAAAAATTTTTTAGGGGAAACTTTACATCCTCAATACTATACACTTCCAGCTACATCACCACCTAACAGGGACTTTAAAAAGAATACAAAGTACGGTATGCCTTCTCAGTGCCTTGTTAGTAATTCAGTTACAGTTCTGCCGAACTTTCTTTAAAGGAATACAATTCTCAATCTTACACGGTTCAGAGCACAAGCATAGCTTATTGTATACAAGAGATGTGCATCAGTTCCCACTCCTCAGGGACTGTATGAATTTGGCTTTATTTTATTTTTTTTTGACAGAGTCTCACTCTGTCACCAGGCTGGAGTGCAGTAGTGTGATCTCAGCTCACTGGACTCTGCCACCTGGGTTCAAGTGATTCTCCTGCCTCAGCCTCCCAAGTAGCTAGGACTACAGGTGCACGCCACCATGCCCAGCTGATTTTTTGTGTGTTTTTAGTAGAGACGGGGTTTCACCATGTTGGCCAGGATGGTCTTGATCTCTTGACCTCATGATCTACCCACTTTGGCCTCCCAAAGTGCTGGGATTACAGGCATGAGCCACTGTGCTGGGCCAAATTTGGTTCTTAGAAACCAAGGAGTGATGTGTGCACCAGGCCCAGGGCTGAAGAGCTGCTTCTCACTAGATGCCTCTCTTGGTCTGGCTTCTGTGTCCAGTCCTATCCAGGGTTAGCTCTGTTCCTCCTCCTTGTGGCATCTGTGTTTCTCTTTCTGCTCTGTCTCTCCCCATCTCCTAGTCCAAACATCCAAAGAAATCAATTACCTCCAGGAGATCGAGACCATCCAGGCTAACACGGTGAAACCCCGTCTCTACTAAAAATACAAAAAATTAGCCGGGCATGGTGGCGGGTGCCTGTAGTCCCAGCTACTTAGGAGACTGAGGCAGGAGAATGGCGTGAACCTGGGAGGCAGAGCTTGCAGTGAGCCGAGATCGCGCCATTGCACTCACGTCTGGGTGACAGAGCAAGACTCTGTCTCAAAAAAAAAAAAAAAAAAAATTAATGACCTCTGCCCCTAACTGAACAAAGCCCTTCATCTAAGGCCACCCTTTGGTTGGCAGCCTTAGCCAGACATCTGCTTCTGGTCAAATCAATGTCTTGTCCACAGGGAGGCCCAGCGCTGTTTCTGGTTTTAGCTGGATGCAGGGTATCAGACATGGCAGGTACTACGGTCTACCTGGCGGGTATCAAAGAGTTGGTCGACGTTCTCTCAACAACCTAATAGGGACCAACCATGGAAGGCCAGTAGTAAAGGAGTTTGAAGTTCCCTTTCAGAAACCAATTAACAACCCCAAAGAGACAGTGGGTAACATAAAAGAGCAGCCATAAAAATATACAGTTAAACATATTTAATAGAAATATTAAAATAATCACTACACTTCCTCTCATTGCAGAAACCATGAAAGAATATGCCTTTTGTAATCAAAGTAATTTTTTATCATGCAAAAAAGTATTTTGTTATGACATTCGTAAGTGGAGACTGTATTTCAAAACAAGTTTATACAGACTTCACAAGGTCTAAAATCAAAGTGAAATATATTTAAATATGATTAGTTACATCGTATGCAGCTGGCATACTCATATTCACAGTTTATAAAGTAAAAAAACTGAACTCTTCATGTCGGCTCTGAAATAGATGCTTTTTCATTCATACATTCGCTAGTTAGGTCTGTTCTTCTAAGGAGGAAAGACGAGATATAGGAGATATTTTTTAAAGAACAAACTCAACATATCAGCAGCAAATTTCAGTTAAACTAAATTGGAAACCAATGTTCTGTGTAACCAAAGTGCAAAGTCAGTTCCCCAGCTCAGAAAGAAAATTAAGAGTATAAACTGAAGGCTTAAGAGAACTTCAGAGAGCATACTGTGTGATTAATACATAAACATTAAAAATTATCCAATTTTTGATTTAAGAACAACACAGTTTGGATCTAGTCATTAAAACATATGCACAGGTGTCAAAGGCAAGTAACACTACCACCTAAGGTTATTCGGAGGAACTGTGAAGATGTAGCACGGACCTCTAAGGTGTCTAAAATCCCTTCTGATGGAAAGCTTATGGAACACTATCTGCCAAAAACACTGAAAGCACCAGTTTTATATTTAGATCCAATGCTGAGTGATATAGTCACTGTTGGGATAGGTTTTTATTTGGGAAAATGGAGAGGATTCTCAAAACAGATTCATGGCTTGCATGCAGTGACACCCTATCAAGAGCCTGGAAAGACACCATGAAATCACCTCAACTCAAGTGGTGGGCCCACCTATTCATAGTCAGTGTTACACTAGCCAGCTCTAGGGCTCTGACAACATAATGAGTTTTGAGATAGTATACTTTAAAGAAAAAAAGAAGAGTTTATTTTAAAGCAAATAACTAAACTGTATTTTAACTTAGCATAATTCACTGCAGCATATTTACTTCATAGCCCCTTAACATGTCACTTTTACCAACAAAGCTTTTTCCTTCATATTCTAATCACAAAAGTTTCTCAACAATTTATAACAATCTGTAACTCTGACCTTGCAATAAATAGTCATAAAACGTTATTTTTATTACTATTATTATTTTTAGAGACAAGATCTCGCTCTGTTCCCCGAGCTGGAGTGCAGTGGTACAATCACAGCTCACTAGCCTCAAGCGATTCTCCAGCCTCAGCCTCCCAAAGTAGTGGGATTTCAGGCATGAATCACCACACCTGGCCTTGAAACATTATTTTTAAAGCCTAAATTCCAGTTGGTATGGTACCAAAATTTAGTTTAACTTCAAAATTCACAGTACTGCCGAGAAATGGGCGGGTCCTGAGGTTCCAGAGAAGTGGGGAGTGAATTCATTCCTGGTGGTTTTATTCTGGCAGCATGCATGGGAGATCACACGAGTTAGAGGGCTGTGGCCTGGTATCAACACTTCAAGCTGTTGTACTTTTACTTCAAGTTGAAACTTTTAAAATACATCTGTCATACAGATGTACAAATATATGTAAATGCAAACATATATACACACTTTTTGACGAAAGAATGATGGTAACACACACGAACCATTTTTGTAAACAGATTCTATTTGGTTAATAACAGTATTCCTTCCATCAACCTATCGGAAGTCCAAACCAACTACGAAGATAGGATGCTCATCCAGAAGAACGGGAAGCATTTTCTTCCTCATCTTTGGAAAGTAAAACAAAGAAAAAAAAAAGAAAAAAGAGAGTATTAAAATTTCTCAATGTAAAATCTATATTTTAGAACCACTCTACAATATAAGCAAATAATGTCTTTTTTACTGATCACATGCCTTTTTTGGTGGGGGGGGGTTCTTTTTTTTTTTTTTTTTTTTTGAGGTAGGGTCTTGCTCTGTCACCCAGGCTCAAGTGCAGCGGCGTGATGAGACTTCAATGCAGCCTTGATCTCCCAGGCTCAAGTGATTCTCCCACCTCAGCCTCCCAAGCAACTGGGACCACAAGGTGTGTACCACCATGCCTGGGTAATTTTTTGTTTTTTTGTAGAGATGCAGGTCTCACTGTTTTCCAGGCTGGTCTCAAATTCCTGGGCTCAAGTGATCCTCCCACTTCAGCCTCACAGTGTTGGGATTGCAGTCACGAGCCACTGTACCCAACCATATGTCATTCTTTAGACACATTGCTTACTAAATTTCTCTTTTTAAAGGATATACTGAATTTCCGGTTGAGCCAACTTAACAGCTAATTTTCTATTTTAGCTTTTAAACATTGATAAGCAACATGAAGCAATCTAGAACTTAACCTTTAAATGGCTTTATTAAAGCAATCCAGCTATGAAAATTATGCAGAAATGATTATCTACAAACAATCTTACCAGCACATAAGAAATTCTTCCTCTATTCTGAAATACCATCTTCTCACAATATACTTTGATGTTATGGATCAATGTCTGTTCTTGAACATTATTTATTGTCTTTCTCTATTAAACAATTCCAAAATAAAATTTCCAGCACAACTAAATATTGTTGACGATAAGAGGATTTTTTAAAAAATTCTTTTAAAACAGAAGCTTATATACAACTTAGAATCTAAAACCAATAGATTTATGGTGAACCTTAAAACTGAACCAAAACAAACAAAAACCAAAGTTTTAATCATTTAAAAATCATGTTTATTGAGGTACAACTTACTTAGAGTAAAACCTGCCCTTTTCAGCATATAGCACTGAGTCTTGACAAATGCACAGTTATGTACCACCACCGACCAAGGCCTGGCACATTTTTACCTCCTCAAAGTTCTCCCTGGCTGCTTCTCCCACTCCTTGGCAACCACTAACCTGTTTTCTGTCCTTATAGTTCTGCTTTTTTCAGAGTGTCATATAAGTAGAATCACACTGTACACAGTATTTTGAGTCTGACCTCTGTCAACTGGCATAATGCATTTGAGAATTATCCATGTTGCTGAACTGGCAGTGCATTCTTTTTTATTGCTGAGCAGTATTCAATTGCATGGCTGTACCAGTTTGTTTATTCATTTGCCAGTTGAAGGATAACTGAGATCTTCCTCGTTTTTAGCAATTTTAAAGAAAGTTTCTATGAATAATTGTGTACAGGTTTTTAATTAAATGTTTTGGAGATATAATTCATATACCACATAATTCACCTTTTTAAAGTGCATAATTCACTGGTTTTTAATATATTCACAAGGTTTGTGCATAGGTTTTTGTGTGAATACTGGTTTTCATTCCTCTTGGATAAAGATTTAATTTGGTATTACCCTTCCAGACACCTTTCTGTGTTTTCATACATATATATGTATGACAGTTTGACCTTAGGCAGAGTAGCATTTTCAAAATTTTACATGGGGAAACTTTCTAGAGTTAAAGCCATTTTATTTTTCTGTTCTGTCTGGTTTTATCTGCGTGTTATTTACAATCTGCTGCGTAACAAATTACTACAAACTTAGTACCTTAACACATATTTATTTCACAGTTTCTGTGGGTCAGGAGATCAGAAATGGTTTTATTTCAAGGTCTCTCACAGGGCTGCAATCAAGATGTTGGCATGGGTGGGGTCTCATCTGAAGGCTGGACTGGAGAAGAATCTACTTCCAAACTTATGTGGTAGTTGGAAGAATTTAGTTCCTCAAGGCTGCTAAACTGATGGCCTGTGTTCCTTGCCTCTGGGATGGTAGCTTGCTTCAAAAAAGTGTGCAAGCAGAGAAGACAGAGAGAGTCCGCTAGCAAGATAGAAGCCACAATCTCTTGTAATCTATCATTCTTGCTGTATTCTACTGGTTAAAAATAACTCATTAGGTTAGCCTACTGGCCCTCAAGGGGAAGAGATTATACAAAGGCATGCATTTCTGGAGGAGGGAATGAGGGCAAAGAATTCTGAAAAGTCTGTCTTCCACAATCTGAAGAACTTCTAGAAAGTAGGAGGAAGCGATATTGCTTAGGGATGGACAACTTGGCACTGGTTATGTGTTCCAAGTGAGGTAACCTTGTTCCCAAGAATAAAGAGAACCAGACGACTGTAAACATCTCCCTAAACTGAAATGCAGACTGTTGTATGTTCACCTGAAATGAATGGTGTAAGCTGAATATAAGATTTTTGACAAAATAAAAATTTTGCTGTGTTCTCAGATCTGGCAGGCTCCTGCCCTTGTGCAAACAATGTTCCTGGCAGCTATTCATCTCCTTAGGTAAATAAGAATTGGAGAAAAGCTGTGCTTAGATAGGGTGCATTTGCTCTTGCCTTGGAAGGCTGTTTTCTGATAAGGTTCTATATCCTCTGCAAATCAAATCAGGCACTTACAGTGTGAGTATGCATTCTCTTCCTGCCAGTCTGGAGATGATCAAAAAGCCTATAACAGGCTTGGCCTATTTTCCTATTGGGTTGCTGGGCTTTTTTTCTTTATTTACTTGTAGAGAGTTTTAGACCTCTGTGTATGTATGGTGTACAAGTGACAATATTCAGATCTGTAAACTGTAACCCAGTCTGGGAGCAAAGAAGATATAGAAAAATGACTTTTACTTCCGACTTGAGTAGCAAAATTGAGATTCAAATTTTGCATATAGAAGTACTATATGGCTAACTTCTTTGGGGAGCAAAGCTGACTTACCATAAGTCTATCTCAAATAGAAATGAAACACTCAATTTGTGAAATATGCTGAGTTTTAATGCGTGTGGGGGCAGGGTGAATTAACATTTGTGATGCAAGGAGAAGAGCAATCTATACTTACCACTGTCTATTTGACATTGTTTGGGGACTACTGCTGCACTCTAAGTCATTTTACCTTATAACGCAGAGTTGTAACACGCTACTCTGAGCAGCTCATGACATCTGCTTGAAATTTAAGTTGGGCCCCTAATATGTGTTTATTTTAAAGATTTTGATGCTGCTTTTCAGAGTTGGGTAACCTACTTTACCCCCTAAGCTAATGTTTCCCAAATACACCCAAACCCACAGAAAGGAAAACCATTCCTCATTAACTCACAGCCAACATCATAAACATTTTATATCTAGAGCTGATGATACAGTCAGGTATTTACCAACACTCATGTATATATGTAGAGTTTCAAGAAATAATTGCTTATCCTTACCAGATTCAACATATTCTAATGTTTCACATATTATTTTTATTTCTTAATATTTTTTTAAAGATGGGGTTTTACTCTGTTGCCCAGGCTGAAATGCAGTGGCGTGACCAGGATTTTGACCAGAAGTTTGACTGCAGCCGCGAACTCCTTATAACAAACAATCCTGCTCCCTTAGCCTCCCGAGTAGCTAGGACTATGGGCACATGCCACCAGATCTGGCATATTTTAAAATTTTTGTAGACATAGGGTCTCGCCATGTTGCCCAGGCTGATTCTGAACTCCTGTTCTCAAGCAATCCTCCTGCCTGGTCTTCCCAAACTGTTGGGCTTACAGGTGTGAGTCACTGAGCCCAGCTTGTATTCTTTTGATTTAAAAAAAAATATTCTGAATGTGATCCACCAAATTAATTTCACCATCCACTAATAGGTAGCAATCTGAATGAAAAATACTGTTATAAACTTTAGACAAAACCAGAGATTATAAACATTTGCTTCCAAGGAGATGAGAGAGGCAAAAGGTACTTGTTTGCTCTGATGGGCCCTGTTTCCTTCAGTGCCAGGAAGAGTGGCTCTCAGACCTTTCTTCTGGCATCCCTCATGTATGCAGTGTTGGTTATTATTTTCAAGGCCTTGGTAACAAAATGCCCCTAGTGTGACCAGTCAGACTGACAGTCCATATCAGTAATATGGTGGTAAGTTTCCTTTGCATGTCTTTCTTTCTGGCATCTTAGACCTTTTACCTAGGAAATTTTCTTTTTGCTTGAAGTACATCATTAAGAATTTTCAGGGAGGGCAGATTCTTAAAGTTTTTGTTTTCCAGAAGAGATCTTGGAAAATATAAAAGGTTGGCAGTTATTTCTTTTAGTACATGAGATAGTATTACACCAATGCTGTTGAGAAGTCTATTGTGAGGCAATGTGTCTTCTTTCTCTGCCTGCTTTTGAGATTTCTCTCTGTCTTTTTTAGGGGCAGTTTTACTCTTATGTGACTAGAAGTAGATTTCTTCTTTTTTTTTTAATACTGCTTGAGATTTTATTGGGTTTTTGAATCTGTGGATAGATATCCTTCAACAGTTCTGAAAGATTTCCAGCCATTCTCTTCATATATTATCTGTGCTGTATTCTTGTCTCTCCTTTTAGAGCTTCGATTAGTAAAAACATGTTTGATGTCTTTTCCCACTATTGTTTTTTGTTTCTCCCATGCTGAATTCTGTGTAATTTCTTTTGAACCATCTTGTAGTTTACATTCTTTTTTTTTTGAGATAGGAGTTTTGCTTTTGTTGCTCGGGCTGGAGTGCAATGGCACCATCTCGGCTCACTGCAACCTCTGCCTCCTGGGTTCAAGCAGTTCTCCTACCTCAGCCTCCCAAGTAGCTGGGATTACAGGCATGCGCCACCACGCCTGGCTAATTTTTGTATTCTGAGTAGAGACGGGGTTTCACCATGTTGGCCAGGCTGGTCTCGAACTCCTGACCTCAGGTGATCTACCCTCCTCGGCCTGCCAAAGTGCTGGATTACAGTTGTGAGCCACCGCACCAGGCCTTACATTCTCTCTCTTAAAGAGAGAATGTAAGGTATCTAAATCTGCTGCTAAACCATCATTGTTTTTAATTGTAATAAGTTCTCTTTTATGTACTCACATTGATAAGAGACAAGTAGGAAACAATCTTTAAAGGGCAAACTAATGTAAATGTGTTTTCCTGTCTGTTTACAGGACTTAGCAAATGCACATCTTAGAGTTCTGGGTTTCTAATGTGTATCTCCTCTATGAAATTCTTTAAAAATATCTGTTATTGGTATCCCTTAGGTTAGTCTCTTTTAGAACTTCTAAATCAATGGACCCTTAACTTATAGGAGCCACCTGGACATTAGCAACATCTACATTAAACATGCTGAGCTTTTAAAAGAGGCCTGTTAGACATGCTGAGTATTTTGAGATAGTATCATTGTTATATTGAAAACTTTAATTTTAAAATGCAAATGTTCTTAAAGTCCTGGTTAATTTTATAACTATAAAATTAGTTATAATTTTGAGATTTCTGTCTTGTTTTTTATAGGGGCAGTTTTACTCTTAGGTGACTAGAAGTAGATTTCTTCTTTTTTATAACTATAAAATTAGGCTTACTTTTGTTAGAATAAATTAAAGACAGTGAATTTGTAATTTGAATAAGTACTAAAAATATACATGATGTATTCTTATTTGGGCCCTTGTGACAAAAAATACTATTGTGGCTATAGAAACCTATCCTATAGTTTGAAGAACTGAGATTACTGTCAGTATTGAGAACATTCCTCCTTCATCATTAGAAAGATTATTAAAAACCAGGTTCAAAGAAACTATCAATACTACTTATGAAGTATGTCTATAAAAAAAATTAAGCCTGAATCTTATCAGGCCTCTAGACCAGGGGTTCTCAAGGTATGGGCCCCAGACCAGAAGTATCAGCAACAAATTGCTAAAAATGCAGAATCTTGGGTCAGAAATTGGGGACCAGCAATTGGAATTTTAGTAAGTATACCAGATGATTCAGATGCCTGCTCAATTTTGAGGATGACTGTTATCAGTTTAGTTATTAGGATTTACAGGGGATGGGGAACATGTTAAAGAGCACCAACTAGATAAGGTCAATCAGTCAAAAGTAAGATGTCTGGACATTCTGGGCCTCCTGATGTCTTAGAAAGCACACAATACCATCTATGATGTATTTTTGTCCACCATCCCACCCAATTGCACCTGGATCTTCCTATTTATAGGCAATTGGAACAAGCTCAGTGTTACCCTGTAATGATTAAAACCCAAATATAGGACTGCTATAGCATAAACGACCACTTTCTTCAATTAATAAGTGGCACATTAAAAATATACTTATATATATAATTGTTATAGATAAAAAAACAACAAAATGGCCGGGCGTGGTGGCTCACACCTGTAATCCCAGCACTTTGGGAGGCCAAGGCAGGCAGATCACAAGGTCAGGAGATTGAGACCATCCTGGCCAACATGGTGAAACCTCGTCTCTACTAAAAATAGAAAAATTAGCTGGCGTGCATCTGTAGTCCCAGCTACTTGGGAGGCTGACACAGGAGAATCGCTTGAATCCGGGAGGCGGAGGTTGCAGTGAGCCATGATCGGACCACTGCACTCCAGCCAGGGTGACAGAGCAACACTACGTCTCAAACAAACAAAAACATAACAACGAAATAAAGCTTAAGGAACATCAACCAAATGCAATACATGAGCCCTATTTAGGATACTATAAAAAGACATTCACAATAACACAGGCAAAATGAACATAAACTAGGTATAGGTGACAGAGAAATCCAATAAACATTGAATTATTCACTGAGGAAAGAAATGATGTGTGGGATTTAAGTCTCTAACTCTCCCCTATTTACGCCAAAAGATTGTCCATGAGTTGAAAACTGTTAGAGATGGGTGACAACTCAAGAGAGATTATAGTGTCTTCCTTGTGCTTGTAAATGTCAAAAATAAAAGTAATTTAAAACTAAAACAAAAATGAAACCATAATTCTTAAGATGCAGCTTGAATTCAGTTAACTATAGCAGTTGTATATGAAGCATTTCAAAGAAGTTAATGACATCACAGTATTAAATCCATCTGACATGGAAACCAACTCTAACTACATCATTTTTTTTTTTTTTTTTTTTTTGAGATGGAGTCTCGCTCTGCCGTCAGGCTGGAGTACAGTGGCGTGACAGATCACTGCAACCTCCGCCTCGTGAGTTCAAGCGACTCTCCTGCCTCAGCCTCCTGAGTAGCTGGGACTACAGGCGCATGCCACCACGTCCAGCTAATTTTTGTATTTTTAGTAGAGATGAGATATCACCATGTTGGCCAGGATGGTCTCAGTATCTTGATCTTGTGATCCGCCTGCCTCGGCCTCCCAAAGTGGTGGGATTATAGGCATGAACCACCGGCGCCTGGCCTGTGGCACAGTTTTTAAACTGCATTTGCCTAGAAAGTGGACTGCTGTATATAGACCAAGTGTTGGGCTATATGACTCCATTGTCTTAGGCTATTTGGGGTTGGAGGAAGGAAGAGGGGTGAAGTAGAAAAGGAACAAGCTAATAAATGTTTTTTAAAAAGTAGAATTTAAAACAAAACCACGTTCAGCTGAACACCAGAACTCAACACCAGGATAAAAATCCAATTTTCAAAGAGCTAGAAGATCAAGCTAAGCACTTATTGTATTTTGCTGAACATTAAAATTATATAAACGTACTACAGTTGCCTCAAGATGTTAAAAAGTCAGCTTTTCAAATCTAGTCATGGCCTACTCATATGACAGACCCAATTCAAATGAGCAAAATTGAAAAGTTACACATACAGACAACTTCTCAACCACCAGGCTGTTTAGTTTAAGTTAGAAGTCAGAAGTTCTGAGACTCTCCTTTTACCCACCTTGAGCAACCGCAGCAAGTTTTCCCTTTTCTTCAGGGCTGAGCTGCAACATCGTATTTATAACAGGAAGAAGTCTCTCTCTTTCACTACCTGGCTTCAAGAAAATGAACTGCAGCAAGACGTTCTTCAAGTGTTCCACGTTAGCTGCAGACTCGTCTTGCTCTTGATTCCTTTCCAATCTTCTTATTTCACTTTTGAGAAGCTGGTGTTAGAGAAATGAGTTAAAAATGGGCTTTAGGGGCTTCTGATTAAATATGGCAGACTGAACTCATGTATTTTTCTTCTCTTCCCCCCAAATTTCCCCCTTCCCTCCATATGGCAATAAAGGAAGGAATTCAGTTAACTACAGCAGCTGCATGTGAAGCATTTCAAAGGAGTTTATGACATCACCATATAAAATCCATTTGACATGAAAACCGGAACTCCAACTATGAGATAATTTCAAAGCTGCATTTGCCTAGAAAGTGGATTGCTGCATATGAACCAAGTGTTGGGCTATATGACTCCATTGTCCTAAGCTATTTGGGGTTGGAAGGAAGAGGGGTGAAGTAGAAAAGCAACAAGCTAATACAAGAGGAGAAAAAGTAGATGAGACACATCAAGAAATTCTCACGAGAAACAGATGAAGAGGTGGAACTGAGTCAGTCCAGCAGCTTACCAAGTATCACTGACAAGAGGAGAGGATGCATCCTGTGTAAATACTGGAGTTCTTGTCTCAGAAGCACAGGGTATCATGGAAATGGAGGTGAAAGCTGGGGAACTGATGGAACATCTCCATGAGGAGCAACTAACTGGAGCCATGGGTTGGTACCAAGATGTTCCCTCTGCCTTCTACTTTCGATAGAAACTAAGCCAGTATGGCATGGGGCTCTGAAAATGGGCTGAGGGGAACATCGGTAGCCTCCACTAACCCTCTGCCCCTACGCTGTTCCTAAAGTCCCAGGCAGTTAAGACGTCCACAGTGAACGGCACTTAATCAAAAGTTCAGACACAGTCAAAATTCAGGAATATAAGACAATGTAAAACACTATCAGAGAAATGAGGCAAAGAACGATATAAAAAAGGTAATATCATGTTCAAGTCTTTGAGGAAGATTTCCAGGTTGAAACCAAGCCATAGCTTTTAGTATATTTTCATTTTAGGTTAGGCAAGAAAGTTAGCGAACTTTGTCCTCAAACCTAGGACCATTTAAAAAAGTGACAATAAAGAAGACGAAGAAATCATGAAGAGAGTATAAATTTATGAAAATATCACATTTGGCCAGGCGTGGTGGCTCATGCCTATAATCCCAACACTTTGGGAGGCTGAGGCAGGCAGATCACGAGGTCAGGAGATTCAGACCGTCCTGGCCAACATGGTGAAACCGTGTCTCTAATAAAATAAAAAAAATTAGCCGGGCATGGTGGTGCATGCCTGCAGTCCCAGCTACGCGGGAGGCTGAGGCAGGGGAATCACTTGAACCTGGGAGGCGGAGATTGCAGTGAGCTGAGATTGCACCACTGCACTCCAAACCTGGTGACAGAGCGAGACTGTCTCAAAAAAAAAAAAAAGAAAATATAACATTTAAATAAGTCATTTAGGTTTACTGGGCTAGTTAGTGATTTGTTAGCTATGATAATGTTTTTATTAGTGGGAAAATGTTATTTCATAGAGATGCATACTGAAGTATTTAATGGTGGAATGTCATGATATATACAATTTACTGAAAATAACTGAATTCGGCTTTAAAATAATCTGACAAGGATAGCTAGTGGCCTTGCACAGTGGCAGGACAGATCTATTAGGAGCAGCAAAGTACAGGGGAAAAGCATGTACTTTTCAGACAGCTATGAGTTTGAATTTTGTTCCACCATTTACCAGCTTCAATTTTTCTCTCAACCAGTGATGAGATTAAATAATGTATGTAGAGCCCAGGGCCTGGGTCATAAGAACTCCTCAATAAGCAGTATGACTATATTCTGAGGGGTGATTTATCAGTGAGCCAGGGTGGAAATACCTCATTTGAGTAATCCTCAACTGTTCTGCAACATTCCTAGATGTTTCTGGTGTCTACTTTAAACAGGAAAAACTTCCCATGCCACTTTGCCATCTCCACCTGAAAACTGTTTAGTAGTTCAGTACTATAAATATCAGTTGAATAATTTAAATTCACTGGTTATCTTTAGAATTCAAAGACTCACACCCATTTTTTATTTAAGCATATGTGAACAATGATTTGTGAACATCTCTCTAGTTTCTAAATCTATTAGGGTTTCTTAGGAAAAGTAGGAATTAAGAAATAATCTTTATGTAATAGGTGTAAAAGAAGTATTTTGGCTGGATGTGGTGGCTCACACCTGTAATACCCGCACTTTGGGAGGCCAAGGCAGGTGGATCACGAGGTCAGGAGATTGAGACCATCCTGGCTAACATGGTAAACCCTGTCTCTACTAAAAATACAAAGAAATTAGCCAGGCATGTTGGCGGGCACCTGTAGTCCCAGCTACTCGGGAGGCTGAGGCAGGAGAATGGCGTGAACCTGGGAGGTGGAGCTTGCAGTGAGCCGAGATCGTGCCACTGCACTCCAGCCTGGGTGACAGAGCAAGACTGTCTCAAAAAAAAAAAAAAAAAGGCAATATTTCTCACCATCAGGAATCTAATATAAAGATCAAGACGTTATAGATGCATCTGCAATGTGAATTTTTAAACTTGGGTGCATGTGTATGGAGGGTCCAGAAAACCAAACTGGCGGTTTTCACGGTGGCCAGGTTTTCTGATCTCACCTTAATTTGCTCCATAAGGACTGCATTGGTTGCCTCTGTTTCCCAAAGCAGGCCGATTAAGCGATGTGTACTTTTTGTGATGGAACTGAGCTTCTGAACCAATTCTTCTTTGGTAAATTCAGCATGCCATAATGGAGGCTCTGCAAGATGTTGTTCCAAGAATTAATTTTCAAAATCATACATTACAGATGAAGATTCTAAATAAGAAAAATCTAAATATAAATATCTTACTATGTGATATTTTATAGGTCTGCTTTCTTTGCCATTCATCTATTCAGCATACCTCAATCAACAGATTATATATTGTAGGTGACACAAATAAAACAGTATCTCTGTTGTAAAGCATGTCATCTAACTGAATAAAGCCCTATGAGTCCCAGTTCTGAAATTTGTCAGAATTGTGTTTATAGACAGTTTTATTACACATCTTCTTCCCATCTATTAATATTCCAAGATTTTATGTCATTTCACGTATAAGGAAAGCATTAACATTTACTGGTCACGTATCATGTTCCCTCATAAGAATCTTCTATCAGGCGGGGTAGGTATCATTATTCAAACTTTACAGATGATGAAACAGGCTCACAGTTGACAGGTAATTTTTTCAGAAATCACAAAGTCAAATTGGCTTCTGGAGTCTGCTGCTCTATCATGATGCCTCCATGTCACCACTATTAACTTTGCCTGAAGGAACCATGACTTGCAGTTTCTACCCCACGTGGTCAGTGACCATGAATACAAATGACCCTTACTCCAGGTGATTCTGAAGTTTCAGGAAGATGACAGATTCCCCCTAAATTTTGAACAGTAATATTAATTACAAGTAATAAAATATACCAAAACATCACTACAAAAATTTAGCATTACTTCATCAAGAGGAATAAACTGAAACTGTCAGTTTCTTGGAAGGGTGAGAGGATAGTTTATCCTGCTGTCTAATACCCACCACCTATTTGTGACTATAAACTTCCCACCACTTATTTATGGTTCAAGCCTAGGGCAAGAGCTAGCATTTTATTTTTAAAAAGATTTGTTTAATA
Source organism: Pan troglodytes (assembly GCF_028858775.2). Taxonomy (NCBI): domain Eukaryota; kingdom Metazoa; phylum Chordata; class Mammalia; order Primates; family Hominidae; genus Pan; species Pan troglodytes. Next base: position 23,530,787 of record NC_072410.2, on the reverse strand, counting down.
ATTTTTCCATTTGGACAGTGTGATGGTTAATACTGGGTGTCAACTTGATTGGATTAAAGGATGCAAAGTATTAATCCTGAGTGTTGTCTGTGAGGGTGTTGCCAAAGGAGATTAACATTTGAGTCAGTGGGCTGGGGAAGGCAGACCCACCCTTAATCTGGTAGGTGCCATCTGATCAGCTGCCAGCGAATATAAAGCAGGCAGAAAAACCTGAAAAGGCGAGACTGGCCTAGCCTCCCAACCTACATCTTTCTCCTGTGCTGGATGCTTCCTGCCCTTGAACATCAGACTCCTAGTTCTTCAGTTTTGGAACTTGGACTGGCTCTCGTTGCTCCTCAGTCTGCAGATGGCCTAGTGATCGTGTAAGGTAATACTTAATAAGCATCCATCCATCCATCCCATCCATCCATCCAACCATCCAATTAGCCCTGTCCCTCTAGAGAACCCTAATACAAACAGGTAGTGGAATATTGAAAGAAATTTTATTGGAGCAGCCCAAAAAAGCATATGTACCTTAGAGTAATAGTAATTAAATAAGACTGTGAAATTAAAGAAGAAGAACATATTTAGACAGAGTAACAGACCAAGTTTAGTTTCGGGAGAATTAAGCAGCTGCTCTAAAGACTGTGTGTATGTGCTGGCGGAAGACACAGACTCCGTATCAGTTGTCTCCGTGCCTTCTCCCTCTTCCCGGGTTACAGTGTGCATGTCTAGAAGCGGGAGGTCTGTGTTCTCCTTTCTCGAAGGTTCTTCAAAGATTGTTGAGAGGAAACTGGGCCTATTAGATTTTTTTTAAAGGTTAAGTGTGAGATTGTTCAAAATCTATTGATTCGGCCTTACAGAGATACACAATAAAATGAAAATATCAAATGATAAGAGTAGAGGAATTAAGTAACTATAAGATAAGTGAAAGGTGTATGAAGAATTGCTAAAACATTTCTTAAAATTTAGTCATCAAGGCCGGGCATGGTGGCTCAAATCTGTAATCCTAGCAGTTTGGGAGGCTGAGGTGGGTGGATCACGAGGTCAGCAAGTTCAAGACCAGCCTGGCCAAGATGGTGAAACCCTATCTCTACTAAAAATACAAAAATTAGCCAGGCACAGTGGCAGGTGCCTGTAATCCCAGCTGCTGGGGAGGCTGAGGCAGAGAATTGCTGGAAACCAGGAGGCGGAGGTTGCAGTGAGCCAAGATCACGCCACCGCACTCCAGCCTGGCGACAGAGCGAGACGCCAGCTCAAAAAAAAAAAAAAACAAAAAAAAAAAACTTAGTCATCAAACTTTTAACTACGTTAGTCATTTTAATAGCAGCTATAAATTAATTGCTACTAGCTAAGATAAACTGTTAGATAACACAGCTCATAATATAGTACTACTTATTTTTTATTAATTTAGAGTAGAGGGCCAAACTACTGCTAAATACTGGCCAAAATTAAAAGACTAGATTCTAGCAATTTTTCAGGATTAGGTATTTCAGATTGCTGCATACTTCTTGAAACACACTTGCTGAAATCTGCTTGGTAGACATCCTCAATCACTGCCCTTATACCTTTACCTCTGCAGCTTCTTAATTGTTGCTGCTCACACCTACAGTGCTCATACAGTTAAGAGCCCAGAATCCAGGGCACGGAACTAATCAATTACATTGCCTAGCAAGACTTTCCTGTTTGCTGATAAACTGTAAAGTGTTATTTTTTCTGAGACAGGGTCTCACTCTGTCACACAGGTTGGAGTGCAGTGGCACGATCTTGGCTCACAGCAACCTCTGCCTCCCAGGCTCAAGCCATCCTCCCACCTCAGCCCCACAAGTAGCTGGGACTTCCAGGTGCATGCCATCCCACCCAGATAATTTTTGTACTTTTAATAGAGATGGGATTTCACCATGTTGTTCAGACTGGTCTCAAACTCCTGGCCTCACGTGATCCACCCGCCTTGGCCTCCCAAAGTGCTGAGATTGCAGGGGTGAGACACCACACCTGGTCTAAACTGTCAAGTTTATCAGGCCCTTTGACATGTATTGGTTTATTGACTCCCAAAAATCTGAAGTTCAGAGAAATTTAATGACTTTGCCCAAGGTCTCATAACTGAGTTAGAAACCAGAATTGTAATCTAGATTTTTAAACTTCAGATTTCATTTATTTTGCATTTCATTAAATTGCCTTAGTCCTGACTGCCCTTTCTGAAGCATTTTCCTGGGTTTCTGGTAAGCTGACTGCTTATTCCACTGCTGATTGCTAGATTACAATCTCTTGTGCGACCTTTGCCCTGGCTGATTACTTCCTTTGCTGATTCTTTGGCATATGTTAAATTCTTCTGAAGTTGCTTTTTTACCCTAATAAGTGACCGATAGCTGCTAATGCTCCAGTGACAATATTTCCCATGGGAAACCAAAACACCATCAACTTGCTACTAAAATACTGCATCATCATGGCTGACATTTTTCCATTTCTTCCTGGAAGCAGAATGGAAGATACTGGGTGCGGCTGAACTAAAACTCCAACTAGTTGTAAATGTGAAAGCAAAGAAGCTATATTGGTTATGCAATTCTACACATTCAGTGCCGCTTGAGTGTTTCTAAGTTCCTTGCTCTAGCTAATGTTTCTATTTAAAAAGTAGACAAATTTGATGACTAACAACGGAGAACACGAAACAAATCTGGTGAATACCAGAATTAAAACATGTGTCAGCCAGGCGCAGTGACTCATGCCTGTAATCCCAGCACTTTGGGAGGCCGAGGCGGGTGGATCACGAGGTCAGGAGACCGAGACTATCTGAGGGAGAATCTTCAGGTTTTTTCTTCTCTTTTGCTGTAACACCAGTCAAAAAAATTGACAAAGATAAGGTATTAAGTATTGACGTTAATACTCTACCTGAAAATAAAAACCATGGAACCTATCTATAGGTTAATACAGCATACTGATAAAAAACACATATACTTTGATGCAGAGATGTACGATAATCATGAATTAGAATTAGCATCCTGATTTAGTGTTCTACCAAAAACCCTAAGTGAACACAGAATCTATTTAAAACCAAAGAAAACAAAAAAAATCTTGTGTTTACTTAATAGTCATTGAAAAGAATTACTACAAATTTCTAGAATTTAAAAAGGTTAAAAATTTTAAAGTGTTGCCTAACTATACTTAGCATACAATAGTTTACCAAAATATCCATGCATTTGCAGCAATTGAAAAAAATCTTAAAACATAAGCAAGTATTAGTATACATATGAAACTAATCCAAAGCCAACTGTGATTAGTTCCTGTAAGGAAAGTTAACAATTGCCAAGAATGGAAGGTGACTAGAGTTGCGTCTAGTTTGCCTGTGTTCAAGCATGATACTAGATAAAATTAAATAAAAACTGTTACTCTACGGGTAGCTAACACTATAAAATCTAAGACCATTCATATGGCTGAAAACAACCCATCCCCAGCCACCATCAATGCAAAGGGCAAAAAATTAGAAACAGAAAAAACTTCTATATGCAACCTGTTCTGATCTATTAATGTAAAGAAGAACTTCTGGCTAAAGGAGTTTAATAAAGTAAGCCAGTTATGAAGCATGCCATGTATACCAACTGGTGACAGGGAAACATTCTGAGAGCTATGGTGTCCAATATGGTAGCCTAGCCACATTCTATTAAAACCTCACAAGGTGGCTAGTCCAAATCAAGACATGCTAACAGTAAGTGTAAACACACACACTGGATTTTGAAGACTTGGTGAAAAACAATAATGTAAAATATCATTACTTTTTATATTAATTAGAAGTTAAAATGATATTTTGGACATAATGAGTTAAATCAAATCTATCGATAAAGTTACTTTCATCTGTTTCCCTTTTTAACTGTTTCTTTTTATTCTTTTTAATATGGCTACTAGAAAATTTATTTATTTATGTATTTATTTGAGATGCGGTCTTCCTTTGTCACCCAGAGCTGGACTGCAGTGATGTGATCATAGTTCACTGAAGCCTGGAACTTGTGGGCTCAAGTGATCCCTCTGCCTCAGCCTCCCAAGTAACTGGGATTATAGGCACAAGCCATTGCACCAAATGACAATTTTAAATTACATACACAGGTTATATTTTCTTTCTATTGGATGACACTGCTCTGCAGAACCAGTGCCCTTCCTTTTACAATGTGAAATTTGTCCCTCTCCTTCATTATAAACAAAAACTTAGTATCATTTCCTAGGTAGGAGAAATAACAGTACACCGTAAGGTACAGATTCTTGTTCCACTTCTGCTATTACTCAGTAAAGACCCCTTGGGTAAATCAGATAGCCTCTCTTGGCCTCAGTTTACTCATGTCTAAAGTCTTCATTTCTAAGGTCCCTTGGGACAATGACATTATCAGATTCAAAACAGAATAAGGCTCTATGTTCTACAGTAGTGTATAGGCACACTCGTTCTTAGGTCAGGGATTCCTAAACTAGAGCTCACAGAAACTGTACGCAAGTATACATCCACTTTTAAGTTAACACTTTTCACATTTCTCAAAGACCGTATCTTTAAAATAAAAGATTAAGAGCTACCTTAGCTGGTAATAAAACTGGTATACTTAAAAAAAATCAGAGATTGTTACTTTATCATTGTACTTGTTTGGCATGGCTAAGATGTGTTACTGGTCACTAAGGGTGAGATTTCACTTCCCTAACCTGTTCTTGAAGGCCTTCAACAGATCCCACTTCTTGTTCCACTCTAGAAGCCACACTTCTAAAAATGATCTGTGCAACATACATAATATGCAAGCTGTAGAATGCTGGCTGTTAAAAATGGGGTCCATTTTCAAATACAGCATTTTTCTAAACCATGCACAAAAGAACAGCCCTACAGGGACACTCTTCCATACTGTATACATGCCGTTGCCACTACATGTGAATACTGGCAGACGTTAGTGGCTAAAGATAAACATTAGATAAAACATAGGTCTTCATTGAGCAGACCTCAAATAGCAGAGCAATGAAGTACATTACAAATCAGCATCCCAGTACATTTTAAAAAACAAACCAACAAGGGTGTCATGCCACCAGTCAAAAGGTACTTTGCTTAAACTGGCATTCTTTAACATGCATGTTGTAGTGGTAAGTACTTCATTTCATACAGCCACAGTTATTAATACTTTGCTAAGGGCTACCAGCTGCTAAAAACTGCTGTTATCTCATACTGAGAATGCTAGTTCTATACCTTTGCTCTCAGGCTGTGAGGAAGGGGTGCTAGTCCAAAAGGCCATGGGATTAGATTTAAAAAGGCTAAAATTAAATCCTAGAAAATAAAGAATTTTTCGTTTTTTAACATTTTAGGAAACAAAATGAATATGCTTTTAAAACATAAAAGGCCAGAATCCCTCAATTTATACCACCAATCTGACTGTCTTACATATTCATTTATCCCTGTAGTTTCATTCTTTGCTCATTTAATACATGAGCAAGACTGACATACAACACATAAAATGAGAACATCTCAATATCATGGTTTTTTTTGTTTGTTTGTTTGTTTGTTTGTTTTTTTTTGGAGACAAAGTCTCACTCAGTCAGGCTGGAGTGCAGTGGCATGATTTCAGCTCACTGCTACCTCCATCTCCTGTGCTCAAGCGATCCTCCTGCCTCAACCTCCTGAGTAGCTGCTAATTATAGGCACGCACCACCACGCCTGGCTCATTTTTGTATTTTCAGTAGAAACAGGGTTTCACCATGTTGGCCAGGCTGGTCTCGAACTCCTGAGCTCAAGTGATCTGCCCACCTCAACCTCCCAAAGTGCTGGCATTCTAGGAGTGAGCCACCGTGCCCAGCCTCAATATCATGTTTTCTGAGTGACAAAAGAAACAGAACAAATGAAAATGAACACTTTAAAAAAAGACTCACGTTAATGCGCATGATTCAAGCATGAGTCCGTACACTGTACCAAGTTATTTTGCTCTGCCCTAGCATGATAGAAGTATCTTCCAGTTACTGAAATGTCTTTAACTAAGTTCTCTTGCTCTTTGAAACCTCACCGTGAACTTAAGGGAGAAAAAAAATTGCTCAAATATTTTGGGGGTGTTCACAAAGCATCGTTTATATCCCAACATTAGTATCCCACAGAGAGTCTGCATCAAGCTAAACATTAAAAGAAAGAAAAATTGTGCTTAAACAACAAAGTACCTACCCTTTTCTGGTGTTTTAAATGTGTAGTTGATTGAAGATTCTTCCGTTGGAAAGGAAGCAGAGAGATTTTTGACTTTGCTATCTGAAGACTGTTCGATATCAGAGTTCTTTGACAGTTCACATTTTTTAGATTCCACTTTGCTTTCACATCCACTCTGGGCTACTGAACTAGTTTCACTATTGTTACTTTTCAAAGGTGCATTAAAACTAAATCCAAACAAAGACCCAGTGGCAGAACTTTTGCCAAATGCAACTGGTTTTGATTTTTCACTACTAAAAATGCTTTTAACAGACTCTGAACGAAATACAAACTTTGCAGGAGAAACCACTGCTTTTGTTGTTGTTTCAGATGTGCTAGACACTTCAACTTCTGAAGCTGCATCTGCTACATCATCACCCTGAATAACATCTGTCCTCTCTCTTGTGGTTTCTTCTAATACAGCTACAGCAATTTTGCCACATGGTGACTCTCTGGGAGTGCCTGACCGAGAAACATGAGGTGCTATCAAAGAATCTTTTTCCTGGGCTGTTTTTGCTTCATCAAAAATTTTCTTAAACGAGTCTGCAACATCCTGTAGTTTAAAACGAACAGCTAAATGCTCTACTTTTCTTTCTCCATCTGCAAAATCACATGCAGTCCACACCCATACTCTTTCTGTCCCTTTCATATTGTGCAAACTCATGTCTGGAGTTATTCTGTGATTGGCACAAAGTTTTAATACTTGGTCCCTTCTCATCACTATATGAACTTGCTTATTATCATAATTCTGTAAAATCTTTATATCACCAATGCCCCTTTCTTTCCATTGACCAACATCTTTATCATATCTGTAGAGTTCTGCCCTGTGACTAAAAACAACTTGTTCATTTTCCTCACCACTGGATACTTCAACTAGATCAGGTAAAGGAACAACAGGTTCAAAGTACTGTCCATCTCTCTCTTCTTCTTGAGTAACATCAGATTCTTCATCAGTGCCAACTGAAGTCCCACTCTGATTCAACTTGGCAGGAGACTTAGATAGACTCAAAGCAGATTTAAAACTGAAGTCAGATCCTGTTGTTGACTCATCAGAGCGGAAAAGATTTTTTCTCACAGGGCTACTTGCCAACGGAGAATCATGTACTGAGCTACTACTAACATTATCATCCAAAGCATCTTCCCTTAAATCATAGTTATCCCATTCTAATGTGGGCCCAGTGTTTTCAGGATTGGGTTTTATTGTTGTGTCTGAGGTACCGGCTGCACCTGTACCTGAACCCTTATTTTCTTCCTCAGTGACTTTTGTTTGATCATTTGTCAAAAATGTTTTGAAATCTTTCAGTCCACTCTTCATTTCTTCAGCTCTCTGTATTAACTTGGCAGCTCTGCCAGTATCTACAAGTTTATGGGGAGTTTGAAGTGGTATGTCTAACAGAAGCCGCTGGCATTCCTCAAATTTCTGCTTGAATTCTTCAGCCAGCTCTGGTGTTTTAAATTTTGCTGCCAACTGCTCTAGTTTGGCATCACCATCAGAGAAATCACTGGCTAACCACATCCATACTCTATCTGATCCAGAGAGGGGCTTCAGGTTCATTGTAGTTGTTATCCAATGATTAGCACACACTTTTAGTACTTGTTCTCTTCGCATCAGCATTCTTGGTTTGCCATTGAGCTCATTTATGAGGATTTTTAAGTTCCCCAAGCCCCTTTCTTTCCACTGACTTATCTCAGCATCAAATCTAAATAGTTTTACCCGCTGTGAATACAGAACTTTTTCACCTTCTTCTCCGGTTACAAGTTCTACTTTTTCAGGCATTTGAACTACTGGTTCAAAATGGATGTCATCGCTGTCCTCAGTCTTATAGGCATCATCATCTTTCTCAAAGTCACCGGAAGTGTTTGCTTTATTGGCCATTTTACCACATTGTGATGAGAATAATTTTTCTCCAGCACCTGAAAATCCCTTGAAATTGGGGTCTTTTTGGCCAAACTGAAATCCTTCTCCTGAAGTTGATTTTCCAACATCTGCAAATGTAAAAGTGTTACTTGTTTGGCCAAAAATCACACCACTGCCATTCTTCTGGCCACTAATATCCTGAGCCTGGAAGCCAGTATCATTTTCAAGAGGCTTTTCACTTTTCTTTTCTTGATTTCCTGGTTCTGAAATGCCAAATTTAAATCCATCAGCAGACACAGGGATGGAAAATCCTTCTTTGGTTGACTTAAATTCTGTATTAGAAGAACCCTGAAACATAAATGAAGGTGAATTTTCTTGACCCACATGCCCAAAATAGTCATGAAATAAATACCTTCTTCATTCCTAATTTATCAAATGATGTTAACAATAATGATGATGATGATGATGATAACATTTATTGAGCATTTATTAATGCACCAGCTGGGCACTGTTCTAAGCACTTTACATTATTATCTCATTTTAATATCCTCAAAAACCCTATGAATTAAGGTATTATTATTATCCTCATTTTACACGTGAGGCAACTGATGTATTGAGAGGTTAAGAAACTTGCCTGTGGTCAAAATAAGCAGAAGAGCAAGGGTCTAAATGCACCCCAACACTCTGTCCTCAAAGCTGTCACATTCAACTACCACTGTAATATTGAGTCTTCAATCAATTGTTATATATATAGCTGTATCAGGCCTGAAAGTACTTACCACATAGTGGGTCAGCAAGGGCATTACAGTTCTATTTCTGTTAAAACAGAACGATGAAGGATCCACCACCACCACTCCCATTTTAAAAATATTCTAAATATTCACACTTATTAACACAAAAATAAGGTGACTAAGAAGGATAATTTCTGTATTTGGAGATAAATTTAAAATATCTACATTTTAAGGGACATAAAAGTTTTAATAGTGAACTGCTCTCTTGAATTTATTTGAAGGAACCCTAAACAATTTAAAAAGAAAATAATTATAAATGTATAAATTATTCCTTTGTTACCTTTGTGGGAGTAACATTAGCTGCTGGTCTGAGAAGATACTGGGAATTATATGCTGGTGACTGACTATAATATACTGAAGGGCCAGTAGTTGCAACTAAAAAAAAAGAAAGAAAGAAAACACTGTTAAAGTCTATACTACAGTTAAGACTATCTAGGCAAGAGCTATAAATACAAAGGCAATAGAAATTAAAGAAAGATTTAACTACATAAATTTTAAATTTCTGTACATCAAAATACACCAATCAAGATTATCAAATGACAAACTAGAAAAAATTGCTAAATATGACATGAAGAATAAGAGAATAGCATCGCTGTGATCAACAAGAACTACCTCACAAGCATTAAAAAAGGAATAAAGAAGAAAGTAACTGTTGCCTTTTCTAAGAAAGATCAGTATGATGTGGAATTATGGACATTCAGTCACAGAAAGGACGTAAGGAACCAAGATGCCATCTGATGGTCAATGCATTTGAAGTGGGCCTAGAAAATCTGCAGAAAGACTAGGTTGTATTTTGTAAACTAAAGCTATTACTGAGAATGTTCAGCTCAAAAATCACCTGACAAATTCATGGAAAGGATGTCATAAATAACATAAAATGTGTTCCCTGGCTTAAAATAAAAAGCACATCAACACTCATACAGATGTACAAACTGTCTGCTCCCTCTGTTTGGTCTGTTTTACCAGGAAACAAAATGACTAGAAGGCACCCATGTTAATGACACAACTACCAATAGTCATTTGCTTGAACTGTTTTATGATAGTTTTACCAGAAAACAACCAAAAGACCTTTTATGCCTGTACATGGAAGAAGAAACAGAAACTGTGCCAAGAGGTTCCAAACAATTGCCTCTGGAAAGCACTGAAAAATCAAGACCTAGAAAAGGCTAGCCAGAAGCCCAAGTTTGATTTTGGAAACCTTACAGAGGTGAGGATAGCTATTTTGAAATTACTATGGGGAGGAAGCAGGCACAGAACACAGAACAACCTGACAGAAATGGCCCAAGAATCTTAAAGTCTTGCAAGATGTCTGTCTGCATGAAAGCAAAAAGAAAAAATAAAATATTAAATAAAAAAAAATCTTAGTGTGAAGTTTAAGTAGGGACTTTAATTGACTACTGACTCTAAACTGTGCGGCTCTAATAAATCTACTAAAAGTAATCTAATTTTTTAAAGCACCGTATGAATAGACAATTTAGGAAAGAAATGTTAATGGGCCTCAAGGAACATGTTTTTGAAGTGAGCCTTGAAAATCTGCAAAATGACGAGGTTGCATTGTGCAAATTGAAGCTATTATGAGAATGTTCAGGTCAAAAAAATTACCTGACAAATTCATGCACAGGATCTCACAAGGAACACAAATGTGTTCGTTGGCTTTTTAAAAATCACATTAACATTCATGTTGATATACAAAAACTCTTCTCCATCTGTTTTGTGTGAGTTTTACCAACAAACCAAACAACTGGAAGGTACCCACGTTGAAGATGGCAAAACTACCAACTGCCATTTGCATGAATTGTTGAGCATGACTAGTATTAAAAAAACTTAAAAATTGATATCACTTTTGTTCCTACAAATTGGCAAAGGATTTTATAAGCTAGTAAGTCAGCATTAGCAAAAGTGCGAAAATGGCACTATCAGATACTAGTGGTAAGAGCATAAACTGAATATTTTGAATACCCTACAAAACTAGGACAGTGTCCTAGAATTTGTAATGGCATAAACCAGAAACAACATAAATAAAGGAACAGAATTTACAGTACTTCCATGTGATGGGATACCATGAACTCATTAATATTCAAAAAACATTTAAGTTTAAAAATGCTCAGAACTAAAGTAACATTTAAAAAACAGGCTAGCTCATCTACACACAACATAGTAACATGCTAACAATCTCATAAAAAATACTATATATATAGAGAAAGAACCAGAAGGAAATGTTCTCAAATATAAGAAATGTTAATAAGGTGGTTAGTTTTTAGTTTTCTTCACCCTGTTCAGTACTTCTGAGTATCTCCTATGAGCTCATTAATCTTTAATTTTAATCACCTTATTTTAAAAAAACAAGGACCATCTTGATATATGTTTACTTTTATTAAGGAAAAAGAATCTATGAACACAGGAACAGAAATCAGGAGATCTTGGCTCTCGCCCTTTCAGTGCCACAAAGCTGTTTTGTGAACCTGTAAATAATCCATTTGGAGTCTCCATGTTTCTCAATTGTAAAATGAGGATGTGCTGCTTCTACACATTTCACAGGGTCATTGCAAGAATAAAATGAGACAATGAGAATGTTGGATTTACATGCTTGTATAAGAACAGAAGACCTTTTATGCCTGTACACAGAAGAAATGGAAATCATGACCCACAAGGCACCAAATAACTGACTGCACACATCACTAAAAAAGCCCCAGGAAAGGCTAGCCGGTTTGTTTATCCTCTTACAAGGACCTATATGATGTGTAAGGTTTCAAGAAAACAAGGTTTGAACGTTAGACATTTCATATACTTATCTATGACTTACGACATTTAATAAGCTTGACTTCACAAAGATTTTCTGTTATTTTGCTTGTGTTGAGAAGATACTATCACAAAAGGTTAGTGGGGTTGCCTTAACTATATGAACCATCACACAAATGTGCTCATCTAAACTACATTTTATTCTAAATCTTTCCTGGGCTAAAAAGAGAAAAAAAAAAGGGCACTACTACTACCATTTCAGAAGTCTGTCGTACGTAAAAGGAACAATTTTGTTATTTCTGGCTGCCTGGGAGCAACGTATTATACTGGCAAGTGCTTTGGAGTTACACCACTGGAGTGTGAATCTCAGCTCTATCAATAACTAGCTGTATAATAATGAGTAAGTTACCTAACCTTTCTTTATCCATTTCCTTATTTATAAAAAAGGGATTAATAATGGTACCGGCCATTCTAAGTTACTGTAATTAAATCAAATTACATTCACAAAGCACTTTTGCACATAGCCAACCCACAGTAAACACTATTAGTAACCTTAGTTCATTAACTGTTTACTCTATACTCTAATAAATGTCTGATACACACCCACGCCCACCTGCACATACACAAATGCTCATAGTAATTATGTAAGGCAAGTATTATCTCCACATTTCAGACAGGTTAACTTACACAGCTATTATAGTAAGTGATAGAGCAGAACTTAAAAACCCAGTATGATTCAGGTCCAAACTCCTTTTCTTTCTTTATATAACCATAATATTTCAAATTAAGTAAGATTTCCTATATAACGTCCTGCCTCTCATCATTATCATCAAAATAATTCCCCAGAGGTGTAGGTTCTTAATTAAGCATTTCTTAGTGCATAACTCTATTCAATAACATTTTTCAATATAAGGAATAATCTCATCTCAGCTCATCCGAGGTGTGGATTAAGTGTTCTTTAAGCCTTTATATACACGTGATCACATACGGCTCGTTTTTTCTGCTTGGGATTATAAAAATCTCCGTAACACCAAATACAGCTTTTGAAGTCACAGATAAACAGACGTTGACATGTATATTAACAAACATATATAAACAAGGTGATTTCACACGTTGTCTACTTAAAAGAGGGAAGTAAAGTAGTTTTACTAAAATATGCGATTATCCACTTGCCAGCTCACCTGTTAGTGGAGCCCCATGAAATGTCTGTGACCTCTGATATCCATCAGGCACCGAGTCTGGTCCATAATTCTCTGTGGGCCAACGATGATGGGATGCTGACTTACTGCTATTTAGTTTCAACTCCTGCATTTCTTTCTATTGGAAGAAAAAAAATCAAATAATTTTAATCATTTAATTATATCATGCCAGAAACAGTGCTGGGGAAACTTACTCTTTTAAATTTAAATAACTGATTTTTTCTTTTTTTCTTTTTTGAGATGGTGTCTCGATCTGTCGTCCAGGCTGGAGTGCAATGGCACAATCTTGGCTCACCACAACCTCCACCTCCTGGGCTCAAGTAATTCTCCCACCTCAGCCTCCCGAGTAGCTGGGATTACAGGCATCAGCCAGCACGCCCGGCTAATTTTTTGTATAATAGTAGAGATGGGGTTTCACCATGTTTGCCAGGCTAGTCTTGAACTCCTGACCTCAAGTGATCCACCACCTCAGCCTCCCAAAGTGCTGGGATTATAGGTGTGACCCACCACGCCTGGACCTGATTACATCTTTTGAAAGTTTCTATTTGCCAATGAGTTCTAGGTACCTGGTGCTGATTTTAAAATATGATTCTTAATTTGTTAAAAATTTATCTGCTCCCATTTTCATTCGTTAATACAAAACCTAATTCATTAACTCTCTCACCTAAACAAATAACCTCCTAAATGATCACACCTTCATTTCCATTCTACACTTGCCTACATTAACCTTTCTGACATTCACCTCCAGCCAAGACAATTCCCTGCTCAAAAAAACAAGTACCTACAAACTAAACTTCTTTCCCCAACTTTCACAGTCCTCTAACATTACACTGACCATCCTTTCAGTGTGTTCTTTCTACACTGCAATCTGGAATACCTGACATTCCAAATCACCTCCCCAAATTAGCTTTTCACTTAACCCCATGCTGAAACAAAATACAACTAATTCTCCAGGTGATGTTCAAATGCTCCACCAGGAAAGGGAAAAAAGCAGTAGCTGCAGATAATTTATTATGTATATAATAATACATCCAATGCACTTAAACTCTTAATTTTTATACTATCTACACTGTTAGGTAAACAATATTAGCTCCTATCTTAAAATGAGAAAAAGGGATGCAGGGAATAACAGCTGGAATTTGAACCACATCTGACTCCAAAAATGTTTTCTTACACAACTCTGCTGCCTTGACAAGATGGCAGATAGATACAATGCCGTCTAGTGTAGCTATGTGGCTACCTGATCTCCGCTGAAGAAAACTAAATGACAGCACCATACCCAACCCTAGAACCTACAAAATGTCCCCTTACAAAACAGACACTTAACAGGAAATTCTTTTTCCAAAGAAATTGTAGTGGTATCAGAAAACAGGTAAATTTTGAAAAGTTTCAAACTTCTCTGTATCAGCCCAGGAATCCGATCAGTTCTAACAAGCGAGGTCAGGGACAGATCTAGCATGTCTGCTTTCTTTTTCTACAAGTGTTTCAAATAAAAATTTCCCAGAAAGACCTAACCATGAGGTCCAAAACTATCTCAATTTTCAAGCTAAATAAAATTTCCCCCATTCATCCATCTACAGTGCCTAGTCCAGATGCTACACATACACATCCAAGAAATAAGAAACTAGTGGAATCACCTAGAAAACTTTATGGTCACTGCTGGTATCCACACCAGAGCTTTGAATTTGCAATCACTGCTGTAACTGTAATTTTTAACATTCAGTGTGATGAGAATTGGCTTCAATAATTCTCTCATTTTAAAGATAAGAAGCCAAACAGTCACAAAGGAAGTGACTGGCCCAAGATCATTAATTAATGGCAGAGTCAGTACTAGTACCAAGCTTTTCAAGCTCATGGACTAGTGCTCCACTATGCTTCCACAGAACACAATGTTGGGAGCCTGAAACCTGTATGTTAAGTCAAAATTGTATGTAATTGTCATAGGCCACGACTACACAGAATTAACATTCAAGATTTTTGTGCAAATTCAAAAATGTCTTCCCCACCAAATAGTATTCTCTTAATTTGCAAATACTGCTGATCACACTGTAATAATCGCCACACATCAGCATATCCTTGATGTAACTTTAGCAGTATAATTTAGTTCTTGCGTGATAAACATGAAAGAACCTACTTTTATTTCCAATTCCAAAAAAGTCAAGCTCCTTTGAACCCTATTGTTAAAATAAGATATATATACATAACTATTTCCTTACATAATTAAGTCAAATTCATATGGAAGTATTAAAATATAGTAAGACTTTTTGAAGCTCAGACCACTTTTCAATTCCTAGCTATACATTTGAACACATGTAATCCACAGCTAATCTGGGAATGAACTCATAGACCAGAGTATGATTAGTACATTGTAGCAGTTCAATCACTTGGGAACCTTCTCTGTGTCAGGAACTCTTATATTTTAAATAAAACAGTTTCTACCTTTGAAGGTCTCAAATTTTGTGGAAGATGAGGAGAGAGACACATAAAGTACTTTCAAAAATATAGTAAAGGGCTGGGTGTGGTGGTTTACACCTATAATCCCAGCACTTTGGGAGGCCAAGGTGGGCAGATCGCCTGAGGTCAGAAGTTCAAAACCAGCCTGGCCAACATGGTGAAACTCTGTGTCTACCAAAAATACAAAAATTAGCTGGGCCTGGTGGTGGGTGCCTGTAATCCCAGCTACTCGGGAGGCTGAGGCAGGAGAGTCGCTTGAACCTGGGAGGTGGAGGTTGCAGTGAGCCAAGATCGCACCATTGCACTCCAGACTGGGCAACAGAGTGAGACTCCATCTCAAAACAAAACAAAACAAAATATGGTAAAGGGTCAAGACCAAGGTATGTAGGCTGGGCACAGTGGCTCACACCTGCAATCCCAGCACTTTGGGAGGCTGAAGCAGGAGGATTGTTTGAGCCAGGAGTTCAAGGCCACCCTGGGCAACATGGAAAAATCCCATCTCTACAAAACATACAACAATTAGCTGGGCCTGGTGGCATGTGACTGTCTGTAGTCCTGGCTTCGTGGCAGGCTGAGCCAAGAGCCTCTCTTGAGCTAGGAGGTCGAAGCCGCAGTAGGCTGTGATCATACCACTGTACTCCAGCCTGCACAACAAGACCCTGCCTTAAAAAAAAAAAAAAAAAAAGACCAAAATGTCCGCTTGCCATACTATTTGGATGGCAAGGGGACATTCTGACCAGCTTCAGAAAAAAAGTGAGAGAGTGGCCAGGGAAGGAATCTTGGAATAAAAAGTACAGCTAGAGAAATTAAGTGACTTACCTTAATGGCCTTTACTTCTTGGCAAATCATTTTCAGTAAAGAAATCTGATCTTCTGCCCATCGAGGTGGTGTTTCGGGAGAATACTAAAAAAAAAATAAAAATAACAAAAGAGCATTTAAAACACTTAGAAACAATTTCACAATGAAACGATTCCATTCTTTCCTGTTTACCTTGTAACTTTTACTTGGTGATAGTGAATATCTGGTAGGAGACGGTGTAGAATGTTTTCTTTCTGAATCTGCATTTCGCAAAGAACCATTTGTATAGAGAGGACCTCCTTCACTATAGGCTTCGAGTTCCTGCAGGACTGACTTCAGCATCTCTTTTACAGACTCCAGGGGCACAGGCAACTAAAAATAAAAGACATTAATTAAGGGCTTTCATTTGCAAAAAATTCCAAAAGTAAAAACTCTAAAATGATATATTTTATCTTATTTACATTTTTGTCATTTTAATAAGCACTTTACACTTTAAATAATAATACACGTGAAAGTGTTTTTTAATTATCTTTTTTCTTTGTTTTTCTGCTGTTTTGTATTATTATTTTTATTTTTTTGTCTTTATTCTATTTTTTTCTTCATGAACACAGAAAAGTGTTGTACAATCTAACATCTTCTGATTCTAAAGTCCATGCTCTTTCTATTACTTCTGTTAACCATGATAATTGTAGAGGAATGTTAACTTGGAAAGCTTTTCCAAGTGAACAAAATAAGTTACTGATGTTTTCTAACTGATTTTCAATGGTGACAGAAATACAGATGCTACAATACACCAGACAACATAAATCCTAATAAAAGAGTAGTAACACAAATTAATCAACAAAACGCTCAGAAGACTGAACATAATTTAACATCATCATGACAATCTCAAACAGCTGACAGCAAGAAAACAAGGGCGTTCATAATGGCTGATGAGGATGAGAAGAAATGCTCTTAAGTTGTCAGCAACAACTTTCGATTTCAGCAAAGTTCATTAAGAATTAGTCCTGAGGTTATAATATTTGTTTTGATTACACTGCTAAGATAACAAAATCAATGTCTTATCTTAGAAATCTTTTCTAATTCCCCAAGAAGTACTTTTTAAGAGCATATACCTAGATTCCCAAGTTTAAAAAGACACACCAAACCTAAGACAAAGCAAGCAAATATAAGCATTTAGATACACACATCCCTTCTGTGCATTAATAGCAACATATTACTGAGTATTTTTGAAATTACCAAAATATAAGACCAACGCAAAAACATTGACCAGTGGGTTATCAGTAAGAACGTACATACAACAACCTGCTACTTACTTTCTTGACCACTGAAAGATTTGAATCACTGTCATCTATAATCTTTATTAGGTAGTCCCTGGTCTTTCTCAGATAATTTTTGCATTCTTCTCGTTTTTCAGGAAAAATGGCATCATTTTCAATGTCTTCTGCCTTCCTGTGAAAAATCTATACAAATAGTGCTTTTATGAAATCATTAGCTTTTTAAAACAAAAAACTTTCAGCTTGGCCACGCATGGTGGCTCATGCCTGTAATCCCAGCTACTCAGGAGCTGAGGCACAAGAATCGCTTGAGCCTGGGAAGCAGAGTTTGCAGTGAGCCAAGATTGTGCCACTGCACTCTAGCCTGGCCAACAGAGAAACCCCGTCTTTTAAAAGAAATAATAAATAAATAAATAAAACTTTTAGCTCAAGTACCGCATCTACTTACCAGTGCAAGATTCCAATAAGAAACAACACTTTGTATAGATTCAAAAGCAGTCACAGCATCTTCTATATTTCCATGTATTGCATCCAATATAGCAAAAGTTATGTGTGCGTCTTCTTCATATTCAACAATTTCTGATGCCTAAACGCACAGAATAGTTTTTAGTCAAATTGTTTATACTCAGAATATAAAACCCAAATGATTTTCCAAAGATTTTATATGATCTTAAGAGACAAACATCTCATTACTCTTCTCTGTCATATCTTATCTGTGAGAGCTAGTGAATTTAGAAAACAAGATTACCATTAAATAACAAGGCAATTAATTTAAGCAGTTTATAGCTCCACTTCTTTGTTTATAAACTGGAAATTCCCATCTCCAATAAATTTATAAAGGAACTCTGTTACCTGAATGTCTACACTATGAAAATGTTTAAACAGAGGATCAATAGGTTCAGGAATACTGTTCTTCTTTATTATCTTCAACAATGGCAAAACTTTCTTCCAATAATGAACACTTCTCCCTATGTATTGTCGTTGATCATAAAAAGAATTAAGACCGCTGCCCTAAAAAAGAAAGTTAAAAGCACACAACTTTAAGGAACACGCATGATTAGATCTAAAGTTCATTTACAAGTTGTAAGAACTGGCTAAAATTTCAAGTCAAAACCAAATGGTACCTCAATAGTCATTTGTTCAACTTCCAAATACTGTAATAACTAAACCACCTTAATACCAGTGAACTCACTGCAACCTCTGCCGTGCAGGTTCAAGCAATTCTCCTGCCTCAGCTTCCCAAGTAGCTGGGATTACAGGCACCTGCCACCATGTCTGGCTAATTTTGTAGTTTTAGTAGAGTTTTTTTTTTTTTTGTATTTTTAGTAGAGACGGGGTTTCACCGTGTTAGCCAGGAATGATCTCGATCTCCTGATCTTGTGATCTGCCCGCCTCGGCCTCCTAACGTGCTGGGATTACAGATGTGAGCCACCGCACCCGGCCTCTACACTCAACTTTTAAACACTTCTAATGATACCACCCTAATGTAGCAATCCCAACTACTTTTTAACAGTTGCCATTTTTAGATAGCTGAAACCTGCCTCTTCTGTAGTGTCAGTTTGTTCAAAAGGCTGACCATCTACACCTAATGGTGACACAAAACAAACCTTAAATATTTAGAAAGATCTATAATGGTCTTACCTACAAAGCCTTGTGCTAATTTGTTTTTAATTTTCAGGCTGAATAATTATCAGAACTTAATTATTAAGGAATAACAGTAACAGCTCAGCTAATATGTAACATTCACTGTGTGCCAGGCATTGCTCCTCTAAGTGCTTATATTTAACTACATTAACTATTTTGCAGCAATAAAAAACACATCTGTCATAATATGACCAAGCTGCTGTTTTCAGAACAAAAAAACTTTCAATAAAAAGTGCATGATTTTAAAAAATTAAGGTAATGTTCTTTAAAAATGCTTATACTTTAAAACTCACCATTTTCTGAAGGCATTTTGCCCAATGTACAAGCAGAGCAGGTTGAAGGCCATGTTTTTCCTGGGCTCTTAGAGTGTTTATTTCATGCTGAACTACAAGTCTCAATTCTGCTGAGTTTCCAGGTCTAAAAAATAGTTCAATATACTAAAATTGCTTTCTAAATACACAGTTCAGCGCTTACATACATATATGTTAATGGGTCACATGACAAATTAAATCTTCACATGAGGATTAAATCCCTGGTAAAACCTACGCACGAAGTGAAAGCAATATTTTTGTTTTACTACTTACAGTGCTTTTCTGTGAATCAGAGTACAAACCGCATCCCACCAAGACTTTTGTCTTTCTGTGCAAAGCTGTTTACATACAGGAAGGGGCAGGCATAACGGCTGATAGGAGCTGTGGTCAGAATTACATTTCTCCTTTAATTCTAAGTGGCTGGTATATACTACTCCAAGGAGAAATACCTGTTTTATTTAAGGAAAAGTTAAGTTAGAAAAAAAAATTAAACAAAATTCAGAATATTTAATTTGTTAAAATCTTTGCTTACTTCAAGATCTAAAATACATATTGATTCAGGCGCATTTGTTTCAAGCCTTGAGGTTTCATGGGGCAAATGATGGAAAAGCTGTTTTAGCCATTTTCGGATTCCAGGTAAAGCAGGCAATGAATTCCACTGTAAGCCAAGCCAAGTAAGGTGCTGAAGACTACCATTATGTGCTCGAATAGCACCTGAAATAAAATTTAAAAATTGGCTTAAGGGTTTGAAATTTTTCTTTGTGCCATTAGTTTTGCCAACATAAACAATTCACATTATATATATATCTTAATTATATAACTGCTTTTCTATATCAAAGCTGGAGGGAATTCTATGTTAGGCAAAATCTCATGTTCTTATTAAATGCATTCTCACTTGATTATTTCTAGAAATTTTAATAAAAATAGTAGTGATGAAGAATGTTTAAGTCCATCTTAAAAAATGACACTGACTAGAACTCAATAAACCAAAATCAACTGACAAAAGCCAAATAAAGAACACCTAACCTAATAAGAAACCCCAAAACAATGGGTTTTCCTTTAAGTCATTAAAGCAATGGAACACCACTACATTAATCCATTGGTACAGTAAAGAAATCTGTTTTTCTACAAGAAAGTCAATATTGAAAAGGTTATGTGCAGTCAGGAGTTCGAGACCAGCCTGGCCAGCATGGTGAAACTCCATCTCTACTAAAAATACAAAAAATTAGCCGAGCACGGTGTCACGTGCCTATAGTCCCAGCTACTTGGGAGGCTGAGGCAAGACAATTGCTTGAACCTGGCAGGCGGAAGTTGCAGTGAGCCGAGATTGCGCCACTGCACTCCAGCCTGGGTGACAGAGCGAGACTCTGTCTCAAAAAAAAGAAAAGAAAAGAAAAGGTTATGCGCTTCTGGAAGCATGAAGAGGTATAATCTTTCCGTCATTTTGGCAATTTGCAAGACTTAAAGATGTTCATGTCCTTTGTCTCAGTAGTTCTGTTTTTAGGTATCTCTATGGAAATAACTTGCAATGAAGACACTTTTTGTTGAAGTTTTTATCAGAGTATGATTATTAACAGTGGAAAAGTTGAGAAAACTTGGATGCCCAATAACAGAAAGTAGCAAGAAAATTATGACTACTTCATAAAAAAGATTATATTGCCAATAAAAGTGATATTTATAGTTTTAATACAGAGACTATGGGAGAGAATTCATGAAGGAAGCAAGATAAATCATACATAAACAACCATTTAGATGAAAAATATGGCCAGATGCAGTGGCTCATGCCTATAATTCCAACACTTTTGTTTTTGAGACGAAGTCTCGTTCTGTCGCCCAGGCTGTAGTGCAGCAGTGTGATCTTGGCTCACTGCAACCTCCACCTCCCGGGTTGGAGTGATTCTCCTGCCTCAGCCTCCTGAGTAGGGACTACAGGCACATGCCACCACCCCCGGATAATTTTTGTATTTTTAGTAGAGATGGGGTTTCACCATGTTGGCCAGGATGGTCTCGAACTCCTGATCTCAGGTGATCTGCCCGCCTCGGCCTCCCAAAGTGCTGGGATTACAGATATGAGCCACTGTGCCAGGCCTAATCCCAACACTTTGGGGGGCTTAGGCAGGAGGATCACTTGAGCCTAGGAGTTGGAGACTAGCCTGGGCAACAAAGGGAGACCCTGTCTCTACCAATTAAAAAAAAAAAATTATCTGGGCCAAGTGGCATGTGCCTATGGTACCAGCTACTCAGGAGGCTGAGGCAAGAGAATCCCTTGAGCCCAGAAGTTCAAGGCAGCAGTGACCTACGATCACGCCACTACACTCCAGCCCAGGTGACACAGTGAGACCCTGTCTCAAAATACAACAAGGCTGGTCGTGGTGGCTCACTCCTGTAATCCCAGCACTTTGGGAGGCCAAGGCAGGTGGATCACCTGAGGTCAGGAGTTTGAGACCAGCCTGACCAACATGATGAAACCCCGTCTCTACTAAAAATACAAAAAATTAGCCGGGCATGGTGGTGGGCATTTGTAATCCCGCTACTTGGGAGACTGAGGCAGTAGAATTACTTGAACCCGGGAGGCAGAGGTTACAGTGAGCCGAGATCGCACCACCGCACTCCAGCATGGGCGACAAGAGCAAAACTTGGTCTCAGAAACAACAACAACAACAAAAAATACATGCCACCCCCACAGCACCACATTCAAACTCCCCCCAGCCCAACCCACACACAAAATGAATACAGGAAAATATTAAGTCGTTATTTCTGGGTAATAAGATTATGGGCAATTTATAAGAATTAAGACGGAGACCATTTCCTCTGAAACATATAACTTACCAACATCGTATCTAGCCAAATCTTCAAGCTCTGGTTCTTGTACATCAATGTTTCCAATATCATCGCTACCAAGAAAAGATGTATCCTTAGGTGACTGACTAGAAAACAGAGCATCATATAACACAGACTGCCCGCTTTTGTTGGCAAAAGTTTCAACAATCTCTTTTAAAAAATCTTGCTTGCCACGACTTAAGTTTAGCAACATATGCCCTGAAAAAAAAATTTAAGTTATTTCCATCACTTTAAAAATACAGATTGTATTTGCTCACGTTGTCTCATTTGTACACCCAAAGGGGAAATAACATGATTATTGCAGACCTAACCCTCCAACCCAAAAAATACAGCTGGACAACAAAACGGGTGCTTATGTAGCAAATGAAAAGAGTACAGGTTTAATATTCTCAGTATCTACATAAGACAGCAGAAGGGGTAAAAAAGACAGGAATGTGTATGAAAAATGCCAAACATATTTGCATTTTAGATGAAAAGGTCTGGATTTAAGTGGCCATAGGAGAACCGGGACAAGCTCTTATTCTCTGATCTGATACACTGATTTCTGAACCTGGCTGATCAGAATCCTCCTTTAAACAGCTTTTAAGAATTATTTCCAGCTGGGCACGGTGGCTCATGCCTGTAATCCCAGCACTTTGGGAGGCCAAGCTGGGTGGATAATGAGGTCAGGAGATCAAAACCATCCTGGCTAACACAGTGAAACTCCGTCTCTACTAAAAATACAAAAAAAAAAAAAAAAAAAAAAAAAATTAGCCGGCCCTGGTGGCTGGCGCCTGTAGTCCCAGCTACTGGGGAGGCTGAGGGAGGAGAATGGCGTGAACCCAGGAGGCGGAGCTTGCAGTGAGCCGAGATCACGCCACTGCACTCCAGCCTGGGCGACAGAGTAAGACTGTCTCAGGAAAAAAAAAAAAAAAGAATTATTTCCAGGCCTCGTTCCCAGAGATTTTTATTCCATAGGTTTACAGTAAGCAATCAAAAAATCATAGTCTCGGATAAAATACTGATACATGCTATAACACAGATGAACCTTGAAAACCTTGCTAAATGAAAGAAGCCAGTCACAAAAGACCACATACTATATGATTCCATTTATGTGAAATGTTCAGAAGAGGCAAACCTACAGAGACAGATGAGCGGTTGCCAAGGCTGAGAGGTTTGGGTAAAATGGGGAGTAACTGCTAACAGGTAAGGAATCCCTCATGGAGTGATGAAAATCTTCTAAAACTGACTGTGGTGACAGTGGTAATACTCTACGAACACAGTAAAAGCCACTGAACTGTACACTTTAAATGGGTGAAGCGTATGGTACATGAATTATATTTCAATTGAACTTTTTTTAAAAACCCTCCTTCGAGTTAATTCTGCTGGGCTATTAGGTTTGGTTACCACTACACAGTTGTGTCTCAGCACACTTACAGAGGCACCCTCGGGATGCCCAGATCAAACACATAAAAAAAAAATACAGGCAATTTTCATCCAACTGTGACACCATGCAAAGGCACTTATGAGAGCCCTGCAAGGGTAGAAGGAAAAGAGAAAAGGAAAAAAGTAGAAAGTCACTTTAAGGACTGAAAGCCTAACTCCCACAAAAAAAGTGGGCTATGGAATAAAAGAGCAATGTGAGCTTTGGCCAACAGCCTAACTATACACCAAAGCTTGTAATAACCTTGATTTAATATTACATCTTGCTCTTTACAAAATTCATCCAATTTTATATCAAAACTGCTCCTTATAGAAAGCATTATGTTTCTTCAGTTCACTGCTTGATTCAATGGCCATCTAACTACCTTAAAGTTTGTATCTTAGCAAAATCACAGGTAATATGCAACAGACCTTTAGGATTCATCCCAAGCCAAAAATGGGGGGGAAAAATCCACAAATTCCAAGAGCCTAATATAAGGTAAGTATATATCTTCTATCTTCCTCACTATGCTCTCAGCTCTTTAAGACAGATCCGTATCTTCTTCATCTTTATATCCCCACAGCAGTGTTTTTAGAATCAGCTGGTGTTAAATGGTTAGCAAATCAATAATTATACTTAGTTCAGGAAGTGACTAAATATTCAGGCTAGAGGCTCTAGCAGCCAGATGAAGAAAGAGTTAAGAAATCCTCTCCACATAGGAACAAACAATATCAAATATTCATTTTTTTAAAGAATGTGCTATTTCTTCGCATCTCTTCCATACCTATTGCTCTTAACTGATACGGCGAAAAGAAATAATTTTGACAAATTATCTCCTGGACAGATGAAGATTTTATCATAAGATATGCCTTAACAGAAATTCCTTTTTCTTTTTAAATTAAATTTGTTTAATATTACTATTACCTGATTGGCTCAGTCGGTCACAGGCCATCATTTCCAGGAGATTTTGTCTAGCTTCACCTTTTATTAATTTAATCTTTGGTCTTGGAACCTAATAATTTTAGAATCAAAAATCTTAATTTGATGATACCCATACTTCTAATAGTAACATGGTCTTATCTATTACACTGTACTTTTTTTGATAATGAATAAACAGTTAACCATTAATTAAACTGAATTGGAAAAGACTGCAAAAACTGGGAACCAAGGAATTTATATAACCTATGAAAAATAGGCCAGGTACAGGTGTGGTGGCTCACACCTGTAATCCCAACACTCTGGGAGGCCAAGGTGGGCTGATCACTTGAGGTCAGGAGTTCGAGACCAGCCTGGCCAACATGGTGAAACCCAGTCTCTACTAAAAATAATAAAAAAAAAACAAAGAGCCAGGCGTGGTGGCACACACCTGTTAATTCCAGCTACACGGGAGGCTGAGGCACAAGGATAGCTTGAACCTGGGAGGCAGAGGTCGTAGTGCGCCGAGACTGTGCCATTGCACTCCAGCCTGGGTGAAAGAGCGAGACTCCATCGCAAAAAAAAAAAAAAAAAAAGAGGGGCCAGACATGTTGGCTCACACCTGTAATCCCAGCACTTTGGGAGGCCAAGGTGGGGGGATCACTTGAGCCCAGAGTTCAAGACCAGCCTGAACAACATGGTGAGACCCTATCTCTAAAAAAAGTTTTTTTTAATTAGCCAGGCGTGGTGGCACACACCTGTGGTCCCAGCTACTCAGGAGGCTGAGGCAGGAGGATCACTTAAATCCAGGAGGTCAAGGCTGCAGTGAGCCATGATCATGCCACTGTGCTCCAGCTTGGGCGACAGAGTGAGACCCTATCTCCAAAAAAAGAAAAAAAAAAAAAAAGCATACACAGAGCAGCTCTGAGAAATTAGTTTCTACTAAAAGCACATTCATGTTACATTCAGAGAAATGGAAAATTTAATTACATTACTTTTCTACCCTGCATAAATAGGACAACAGCAGATGTTGTCCTATTTGAGTAGATATGACACCCTACTTTAAAAAGTACAGGTGAAATGACACTTGGAAATGCCACATTGTAGATAACACATTTTCAGAGTATGGATAATAGGGGATAGCACTAGAATAAATGGGACAACCAGGAAATTAAAGAGATCCTAATGCAATAACCTATGGGGAAAAAAAAAGCATGATGAATAGAATGGCGAAGGGAAGACGTGACAGCTGCCTTCAAATATTAAAATTATTTTATAAAAGAAATCATCAAAAGAAGAAACAAGACCAACAGGTAGAAGGCTTGAAGAATATTTTTATTCTATATAAGGAAGTACCAAGAGCCAAACCACCTAAAGATGCACTGGGCTATCTTGAAAAGTAATGAATGTCCATCACTGAAAACGTCCAGTCATAGGCAATGCCCGCTTACTAGAAACATGCCAAAAGTAACTATATGGGTGACTAGAGCATCGGCTTTTAATTCTATCACCACTTTCTTAATTGGTGGTGGAAATGTAATTTGATACAACCTCTTTAGGGTTAGATATTTGGCAACAGCTCTAAAAATTATAAATGCACAGATATACTTTGATACTGCAATTCTTTCAGGAATTCATGGCACAAGTTAATCATTGCTAAATTACTTGAAGTAGCATTAAAAAAAAAAGTAAAAGCAAGCTAATGTCCTGGCTTTAGGACCCTGGTTTTAAAAACTCCAAAACTACAGTACATCCATACAATGGAATAATATGCAAGCATCCAAACTAATGAGAATGCCCTTTATATATACAGACATGGAAACATCTCCAAGATACAGTTAATGGAAATAAAGTAAATGCAATGTTCACATGT
Organism: Pan troglodytes; assembly: GCF_028858775.2. Lineage (NCBI taxonomy): Eukaryota > Metazoa > Chordata > Mammalia > Primates > Hominidae > Pan > Pan troglodytes. The sequence continues at coordinate 23,504,522 of NC_072410.2, read as the reverse complement.
TTTCCTCCTTCTTTTAAAGACAGGGGATATATGTGTGTTTACTTGGAGATGCATAAAACATTTCCTGAAGAACACACAAGAAAGCAATAACATTAGTTTCTTTGGGGGTGGAGAAAGTAAATAACTAGGGAACAGAAAGGAGTCTTCATAGCATATTCTTAAGAGCTGCCAGAATTTTAAACCATGTATATATAATTCTTTCCAAACATGCTCATTTTTCAAAATATATGATTTATGAACCTAAAAGCTTCTGATTTTGAATTTTAGAAATATTCGTATCGCCTATCCTTTTACTCACAAGTTTTCCAAACATCATGTCAGTTTGTCATCTATATGTTGAAAAGAGCACACAAAATAAGAAACAAAATGTTGACATCATTCTTTTTGTTTTGAAACTGACCTCAATTCATAAACCTGGCCTCTTTTACAAAATTATTCAACAGTTGAATCTGTGACCAGTTAATTAGTTGTGAATCCACTCAATCAAATCATCTCAATTCACTATTTCCTTTTTTTTTTTTTTGAGATGGAGTCTCGCTCTGTCGCCAGGCTGGAGTGCTGCAGTGGCACGATCTCGGCTCACTGCAACCTCCGCCTCCTGGTTTCAAGCAATTCTCCTGTCTCGGCCTCTCAAGTAGCTGGGACTACAGGCACCCGCCACCATGCGTGGCTAATTTTTGTATTTTTAGTAGAGATTGGGTTTGACCATGTTGGTCAGGATGGTCTCAAACTCCTGACCTCAAGTGATCCGCCCGCCTCAGCCTCCCAAAGTGCTAAGATTATAGGCGTGAGCCACCATGCCTGGCTATTTCCTCATCTTAACTAAAAGGTTTCAAGATACTTTGTTAACTACCTAGCTGCAATGCAGATGCACTTACTAGAACCACAGTATTCCTCTGATTAAGAGTCTGAAAATCTTGCCATAAAAGTTAGCCAATTCTTACATACCCAAATGCCAGCACATAACCTACATTTTATGCTTATAATCATTTGATCATTAAGCTTTAAAATAAACTGATCAAATAAAATACAAGCATCTAAGATGTTTCTATTATATATGCATTCTACAGAAATATGTGGTAGTTAATAAAGACTGAGGTAGGTATCTCTGTGCTGAAGTGGAACAATGAGGAAACATTTAGAAAAGCAAGGCATCTGGCAATAGGTAAAGCACACCCACATTGAGGCACAATATTTTTTAAAAGCAGAGAAAGAATGTATTGCACATTTGCATATGCAAAAAATATTTCTGAACCCAAGAAACTCCTAACAGTAGCTGTCATCTAGGAAAGGAGACCTGAGTGAATGGATTAAGAGGGAAACTAACTTTTTATGATTAAAAGTTCACAGTCAGGTGTGGTGGCTCATACCTGTAATCCCAGCACTTTGGGAGGGCAAGGCAGAAGGATCACTTGAAGCCAGGAGTTCAAGACCAACCAGCCTGGGAAACATAGCAAGACCTTGTCTTTACAAAAAATTTAACAATGTAGCCAGGCATGGTGGCAGGCACCTGTAGTCCCAGCTACTGAGCTGAGGCTGAAGCAGGAGAGGATCACTTGAGCCCAGGAGTTCGAGGATGCAGTGAGCTATGATCATGCCACTGCACTCCAGCCAGAGCAAGAGTGAGACTCTGCCTCCTACATATCAAAAAATTTTAGGCTGTGCGCAGTAGCTCACACCTATAATCCCAGCACTCTGGGAAGCTTGAGCCCAGTTCAATGTTACGGTGAGCTACGATTACGCAACTGCACTCCAGCCTGAGTGACACAGCAAGACTCTAATAGACACACAGACAGATAAATTTTAAAGTTTCCATTAAAAATAAGAACTATTGGCAGGGCGCAGTGGCTCACGCCTGTAATGCCAGCACTTTGGGAGGCCAAGGTGGGCGGATCATGAGGTCAGGAGATCGAGACCATCCTGGCTAACACGGTGAAACCCTATCTCTACTGAAAATACAAAAAAATTAGCCAGGCGTGGTGGTGGGTGCCTGTAGTCCCAGCTACTCGGGAGGCTGAGGCAGGAGAATGGCGTGAACCCAGGAGGCGGAGCTTGCAGTGAGCCGAGGTCGTGCCACTGTGCTCCAGCCTGGGCATCAGAGTGAGACTCCGTCTCAAAAAAAAATAATAAAATAAATAAAAATAAGAACTATCAGTTACTTGAGAATTTCTATAAGAACCTTTTAATGTTTGTATTACCTAGTGAACCTCACTAAATCCATTAATTTTCACTAATCCATTCCTTATGAACACGGAAGTTTCTACTGAGCAAATATTAGCACTTAACATGTAAACTGTCTATCAACGGTGTTTTTAAAAGATTTACAGGCCGGGCTCGATGGCTCATGCCTGTAATCCCAGCACTTTGAGAGGCCGAGTCGGGTGGATCACGAGGTCAGAAGATTGAGACCATCCTGGCTAACATGGTGAAACCCCATCTCTATTAAAAAATACAAAAAATTAGCCAGGCATGGTGGTGTGTGCCTGTAATCCCAGATACGTGACAGGCTGAAGCAGGAGAATCACTTGAACCCAGGAGACACAGGTTGCAGTGAGCTGAGATTGCGCCACTGCACTCCAGCCTGGTGACAGAGTGAGACTCTGTCTCAAATAAAAATAAAAAGATTTATATTAGGCAGGGCATGCTGGCTCACTGCCTGTAATCCCAGCACTTTGAGAGGCCGAGACGCGCAGATCACCTGAGTTCAGGAGCTCAAGACCAGCCTGACCAACATGGAGAAACCCCGTCTCTACTAAAAATACAAAATTAGATGGGCGTGGTGGTGTGTGCCTGTAATCCCAGCTACTCGGGAGGCTGAAGCAGGACAATCGCTTGAACCCGGGAGGTGGAGATTGCAGTGAGCCAGATGGCGCCATTGCACTCCAGCCTGGGCAACAAGAGCAAAACTCCATCTCAAAAAGAAAAAAAGATTTATATTAGAAGGAGGGGCCTTCTCTAAAAGTAATTAATCCTTTTTTTTCCCTCCCCAAGCAAAAAATCCTTCTCTAAAATTAATCATTTTTCTAAGCCTGGTTTAATGCTTTTTTGGAAGACTGCTTATTTCTTTTCCTTTCAAAAGTTATGCAAGCTCATTAAAAAAAAAAAAAAAAAAAAAAAAAAAAAAAGGCCAGGCATGGTGGCTCATGCCTGTAAATCCCAGGACTTTGGGAGGCCGAGGCAGGTGGATGACTAGGTCAGGAGATTGAGACCATCCTGGCTAACACGGTGAAACCCCGTCTCTACTAAAAGTACAAAAAAAAATTAGCCAGGCGTGGTGGCAGGTGCCTGTAGTCCCAGCTACTCTACTCAGGAGGCTGAGGCAGGAAAATGGTGTGAACTCGGGAGGTGGAGCTTGCAGCGAGCCAAGATCGTGCCACTGCACTCCAGCCTGGGTGACAGAGCAAGACTCCGTCTCAAAAAAAAAAAAAAAAAAAAAGGCCAGGCGCGCCAGGCGCAGTGCCTCGCGCCTGTAATCCCAGCACTTTGGGAGACCAAGGCAGGTAGATCACGAGGTCAAGAGATTGCGACCATCCTGGCCAACATGGTGAAACCCCATCTCTATTAAAAATACAAAAAATTAGCTGGGCTTGGTAGCACGGGCCTGTAGTCCCAGCTACTCAGGAGGCTGAGGCAGGAGAATCACTTGAACCCAGGAGGTGGAGGCTGCAGTGAGCCGAGATCACGCCACTGCACTCCAGCCTGGCGACAGAGAGAGACTTGGTCTCAAAAAAAATAAAAAATAAAAAAATAAGAAAAGGTTTTATGTTTTCAAAGATTAATAGATATACTGTTACATATACACAATACAGTCATAAATGTTATATACATGTGTTTCAATTAACATGTTAAATTGCAATCATATTCTTCTATCATAGGCTATAAAGCCATTGCCCTACGTCTACTTATTAGGATTTTGTCCAAGTAACACATCTTTTTGAATCAAGCTTTACCCATAATACGAGATTACATCTTTATCATGTTCCCAAAAATGGCAGAGTAAAAAGATCAAACTCTTCAAATTTGTCTACAAACAAATCATGGCAATGCAGGCTTTCGACAAGAGTGCATTCAACATCCCTGTTTCACCAGCCTCACCAGTATTGTGTATGCTTAGTTATTTTCCACTGTATCAAATTGACTATTTCATTTTAACTTTAATTCCACAGGTTTGTTCACATATTGTCATTACATACCAGAGCACACCTTCATTTAAAACACATCAAGACTCCGTGAAATGTCAATTGCTCCTACAAGTGGAAGACTTACCTGAAATGCTATGAGATAGCACAATGCAGCCAGCTCAGAAAGAGCTCGCCATTGAACATTATTACCATGCTGACCCATCTTCAAGAGCAGAGAACCTGCATGCATGTAGAAATGTCCTTTCATTTCTAAGAAAGTAGCTGACAGTTCATCATTTCCACCCAAAGAAGATTTCGCAGACTGAAGAGCACTATCAAAACTGTAATATGAAAATATCAAACAGATGATACACACTTACTGCACTGTGAATAATCATGGTTCATTTAATTCAAAACAAAATAAAAATTTTATTTCAAGCTTCATCTTCCACATTCAACTTCTAATAATTCTTATTCCCCATGTTATAAACTATGAATCATCTAATGCTTATTTTTATCCTGCCTACTTCCTATACTTCATGCTTAACCTCTCAAATGATGTCTTATTCCCAGTTATTTCCAGCCCTCCAATCACAGGATAAATATAAGATTAGTGATTATAGGTGCACATTTCAAAATAAACAAGGATAAAGTTGGGAGACTATTTTGTAGTTTCTTCCTGATCATATAATTTCATTATTTAATTAACAGTTGTAATTTCTCAAATTAGACATACCATTTCCAAATTATAAGTAAATAACTGACAGGTATTTGAGTATCAATACAGTAATTGCTCTTTTTACTATATAGTTCATTACAGCGTTAAATAAATTGTCTTTTTTTTTTTTTTAGACGGAGTCTCTCACTATCGCCTGGGCTGGAGTGCAATGGCACGATCTAAGCTCACTGCAACCTCCACCTCCCAGGTTCAAGTGATTCTCCTGACTCAGCCTCCTGAGTAGCTGGGATTACAGGCACCTGCCACCATGCCCCGCTAAACTTTTTAAATATTTTTAGTAGAGACAGGGTTTCACTATGTTGGCCAGGCTGGTCTCGAACTCCTGACCTCACGATCTGCCCGCCTCAGCTTACCAATGTGCTGGGATTACAGGCATGAGCCACTATGCCTGGCCTATTATTTGTAATCTATATTCTAAATTAGTTCTTCTAAATCCTAATGTTTCTCCAAATCCTCACTTTGGAAGAAAACTAAAAGCAAAAAGCAAACACTTAAACGTGAAGCATGATTTTAAAGTGGCTTACAATAAAGCAACCAGAGCAAGTGAGGTCTAAAGATCTCTGAGGGTGCTCAAAAACCCCTTCAGGGGATCCATGAAGTTAAAATTACTTTTACAATAGTACCAAAAAAAATTTATATATTACATACTCATTTTCTCATGTATGTAGAGCTGAGTTTTTTTGTTTTTGTTTTTGGAGACAGAATCTCACTCTGTCACAAGGCTGGAGTGCAGTGGCACAATCTTGGCTTACTGCAACCTCTGACTCCCAGGTTCAAGCGATTCTTCTGCCTCAGCCTCCCGAGCAGCTGGGACTATAGGCGCGTACCAACATGCCCGGCTAATTTTTTGTACTTTTAGTAGAGACAAGGTTTCACCATTGTTAGCTGGGATGGTCTCGATCTCCTGACTTCGTGATCCACCCGCCTTGGCCTCCCAAAGTGCTGGGATTACAGGCCTGAGCCACCGCGCCCCACTGAGCTGAGTTTTCTAGAGGCTTCATGACGTAATAATTTTACAGACTGAAGGAGGAAGTAAATGAGAATCTAGCTATGTTCTATTAAGCGAGACATTAAAAAGATTTACAAAAATGCAAAAACAATGACACTTTTCTGACTACTTTTTTGCTGTTGGAAAATAATTATTTTTCATAAAAAATGCTATTATTGGCCCTGCGCGGTGGCTCACACATGTAATTCCAGCACTTTGGGAGGCCGAGGCGGGTGGATCACCTGAGGTCAGGAGTTCAAGACCAGCCTAGCCAACATGGTGAAACCCCATCTCTACTAAAAATACAAAAAATTAGCCAGGCGTGGTGGTGGGCACCTGTAATTCCAGCTACTTGGGATGCTGAGGCAGGAGAATCGCTTGAACCTGGGAAGCAGAGGTTGCAGTGATCTGAGATCACACTGTTGCACTCTAGCCTGGGCAACAAGAGCAAAACTCTGTCTCAAAAAAAAAAAAAAAAAAAGCTATTATTATTAACACACAATAGGGCTTATTACATTTTTAATGGATTACATTTTTTATTTGTTTTAATTTCTAATGTAATAAACACTGACAGAAATAACCCACATACGGCTGGGTGCAGTGGCTCAGACCTGCAATCCCAGCACTTTGGAAGGCCAAGGCAGGCGGATCACGAGGTCAAGAGATTGAGACCTTCCAGTACTTTGGGAGGCCAAGGTAGACGGATCAAGAGGTCAAGAGATCGAGACCAGCCGGGCGCGGTGGCTCATGCCTGTAATCCCAGCACTTTGGGAGGCTGAGGTGGGCAGATCACAAGGTCAGGATATCAAGACCATCCTGGCTAACACAGTGAAACCCATCTCTACTAAAAATACAAAAAATTAGCTGGGTGTTGTGGTGGGCACCTGTAGGCCCAGCTACTCGGGAGGCTGAGGCAGGAGAATGGTGTGAACCCTGGAGACAGAGCTTGCAGTGAGCCGAGATGGCGCCACTGCACTCCAGCCTGGGCAACAGAGCGAGACTCCGTCTCAAAAAAAAAAGATCGAGACCATCCTGGCCAACATGATGAAACCCTGTTTCTACTAAAAATACAAAAATTAGCCAGGTGTGGGCTGGGCACGGTGGCTCACGCCTGTAATCCCAACACTTTGGGAGGCCGAGGAGGGCAGATCACGAGGTCAGATCAAGACCATCCTGGCTAACACGGTGACACTCCGTCTCTACTAAAACTACAAAAAAATTAGCCGAGCGTGGTGGTGGGCGCCTGTAGTCCCAGCTACTCAGGAGGCTGAGGCAGAAGAATGGCGTGAACCTGGGAGGTTCACAAGGGGGATAACAAAGGGCCCATGAGGCCTGATTAACTGATCTGACAAACCATCTGTCACCCACAGCCCTAAGCCACACTGTGAAACTGCCTAGGGTGGCACCAGCTTTTTATCTTCCTCAGGGTCCTCCCCTCAGGCCCCCAAGTCACCCCCTCATGGTCCAGATTCTTCCCTGAGTGACTCCATCCCCATGGTCATCTCCTCTCCTGAGCCTCCCCCTCTGAGGGCCAAGGGCTGTCCTCAGGGCCCTCCTGGGGCTTCCTGGTGGGGAACAACCTGAGGCAGGAGGATAAGCTCTTATTCAGAGCATTGAGAGGAAATTGTGAAGCTTGCAGTGAGCCGAGATTGTGCCACTGTACTCCCGGCTGGGTGACAGAGCGAGACTGTCTCAAAAAAAAAAAAAAAAAAAAATTAGCCAGGTGTGGTGTCGGGCACCTGTAGTCCCACCTATTCAGGAGGCAGAGACAAGAGAATCACTTGAACCCAGGAGGCAGAGGTTGCAGTGAGCCGAGACTGCACCACTGCATGCCAACCTGGCGAGAGCAAGACTCAGTCTCAAAAAAAAAAAAAAAAAGAAAAAAGAGAGATTGAGACCATCCTGAACCCCATCTCTACTAAAAATACAAAAATTAGCTGGGCGTGGTGGTGTGTGCCTGTGGTCCCAGCTACTCGGGAGGCTGAGGCAGGAGAATCGCCTGAACCTGGGAGGCAGAGGTTACAGTGAGCCAAGGTCGTGCCACTGCACTCCAGCCTGGTGACAGAGCAAGACTCCATCTCAAAAAAAAAAAAAAAAAAAAAAAAAGAAAGAAAGAAAGAAAAAAAGGAACCCACAAACAAAGATCTTTGATGTCCTTAAGAAAAATGTAAAAGGAACTTGTGACCAAAAAATTTGAGTATACAAAGAACACAAAATAAAACATCCTACATGTTTTCTAAAATAATCTTAAAGTTATGTTAGTTCTTTTAGATACTGCTCTTACCCTACCAATTTAGGACACTATGTACTTTTTCAAGAAAATTACCTACTCCCTGCACTCAGTGAAATGAACTTCTTTCCTTATACCAGATGGGGAAATAAATTAACTTCCAAACAAATGGACAGCCTAAACTAGCAATCAGTAAACTTTTTCTACAAAAAAGAGGAGATTACTAATCTGGCTTTACAGGCATACAATCTCTGCTGCAACCACTCAACTCCAACCCTGTAGTATGTAAGCAGCCACAGACAATACATAAACAGAGGCATGCTGTATTCCAATAAATATTAACAAAGTTCTAATCAACCCCTGCTCTAAACTAACATCTTTATACAAATCCAAGTGATGTTTTTGTTCAATGGAATTTATTTTCAAAATGGAGACACTGGTTTTCAAAATCAAAATTTAGGGAAAAAGGTAAATCACATAGTTGAGTTATTTTGTTTCTTAGCTAAAACAGTATTTTCTGAAATACCAGTGATGCTAAGTGCTTATACTAGTACATGTGAACCTAGCCATCTGATGACAGATGAACTTTAATTTTCACTCGATTATACTATTATAAAAAAATAAAATATGAAATAGCAGTTAGAACATTCATTTTAAGCTTGACTATGACAAAACTGAGTATTTAACCATAAGGCTAATTTTAATCAAGCTTGAACTATAAGAGTTCTCTAAAAAGGAAAGTCATATAAAACCAATTAGAACTTCCCCGTAAAAGAAGAAAAATAAGATTGCCTCCTAGTGGTTCACTGTATTAACTATAACTCCTAGGTACATTATAGAAATAATGATTCAGTAAAGAAGTTTAGAGCAATGAACTTACTGCAAAAAGAAAAACTGCAATTTATACTAAAGCATTCTCCTCAAAGTCAACGCACCTTTCCAGTAATTCTCTACTTTCCTGCACATCTCTAGTGGAAAGCGTAAGAAGCATAAGATTAGCATAGGCCAGCAGTAAGTCTGCATTGGTTGCTCGCCAGTCACTTTTATCAGACTCCAAACACTGTAAAGACTCCAGATATTCCTATTTTGTGGAATGAATAGTAAGTTACAAAACTTAATCAGGTGTTAAGAAATTAACCATTTTATGCCTATAAATTCCTTTTCTCACTCCAACCACGTTTGTGAAACTACATTGATTTTTACATCAACCTTATAAATGAAAACACCAAAAATATATACATTTATCATAGTTATCTCCCCAATTTTCCCATTATAAATTTAACTGATCCTGGTAAAAATTTCATTTTATAACTGTTCTACCTAAATAAAAGAAATTTAAGTCCTGCGGGGCACTGCTGCTTTAGTACAAAAAGATGTATGCTAATTGCCTACATAGAAATGTAAAGACCCAGTAACTTTTATCTACCTTAAGGGTCTGTACAACACACGAATTCCACTCTAAACTTGAATGCAAAGCTATGTTCCTCTCTGCCTCATGGCAGTGGGCCACAGCATCCTTCAATCTTTTCTTTGAGCGATAAAACTCCACTAGCCGGATGTTCACATGGACGTCATCAGGTCTTACATGAAGTTCTGACTGAATCAAGTCAAAAAGTTTACTCCATCCATCTTCACCTTCACAAACTAGAAGCTGTTCCTATTTAGAGGGGAAAAAGAAAAATTATTAGAGTAACACTTGTGCAATTTTAAACAAGTCATGCTCCCAAAGAGCACCATTCCACTATGTCTAGTTTTATGATGATGCCACCAAAAACACCATCCTATATACCTTATTCATCCCTTCTGAGATTGCTTACAACCCAGAAACTAAGCCTCAAGAACTGTATGTGAAGAAAAGCATCTGTGATTACTGCAGTAGCTCATACTCTCTTCAGAGACTACGAGGACTATTGCCACACATCCCTGTCTGTCTGAGTCACCACCAGAAGCCTAGACCTCCCCAGTCAATCCTCAGCAACAAGGTCCTTATGCTCAAACTGCTCTGTATCTCCTTAAATCTGACTCAATCCCACATCCCCTCTCCTCCCACTGTTCTGTTACCTTCATCATCATCTCAAAGCACTGTCATCACCTCCTGACCTTAAATGAAGACAGTATCATCTCAGGATAACCCCCACTACCATGATGGCTTTTTCTCTCTGAACTTACATACAAGGAGAGGAAGTAGGGTTTGTGGCCACTCGCTTCTCATTTGCGATGCTCTTCCATCAGCCTCTCAAGAAGCTAGGACCATAGGCATGCACCACCATGCCCGGCTAATTTTTTTTTAACGTTCTGTAGAGATGGGGTCTTGCCGTGTTGCCCAGGCTGACTACTCAGTTCCTTAATCACCTCATCTCCAGTGATGTTATCCTCTACTCCAACCTCAACCATCCACTTGCCACTGACACAGGTCTTCAAAATCTGCATTTTGGTCATACCACCGAAACCACCATACCACCCTTCTTATTCTTCCACCTCACTGAGGGCCTACATACCCTTACTTTCAGAAATATACTTCTCCACCATATGACAAGTTCCCTTCAAGACAATAACATCATCAAGTTTTAAACACCTGTAAACACATATAAATACACACACTTTCTTCTGTCAGGCAAAAAATGCTATAATCCCTTATATCCATAATTACTGTTTGCTTACAGATCCCTCCAACTAATTCCCTCTTTTCCTCAGAAGAACCCTCCCAACTGGTTTCTGTGTGCTTAGATTTGGGAAATCATAACCCCAAGCTAACTGATTTCATTTGCATTATCTCAACCATCAAACTGGTGCTGCCTAAAACAAAATACCATTTTAGTACTAACAGACTCACTTTCTCCACTCCCTGACACTTCACACCTCCTCCTATTTCCTCAACTTCCCCATACCTTCCTTTGACCCTCACTTTCAACTTATAACCTAGATTCATCCTTCACTGAGAAACCTGATGCTATCACATATAAATTCCATTTTACCTTACCTACTTAAACTCGTCTTTCCCCAGCTCTCAAGACCAAGCCGCCCATTAGTACTCTGTATTTCATTCCCCTCTCTCCTTTATCAATTTCTCCTCTTCTGGATGAGATGGATGATACCCTGGTCTCTCCCTATTGCAAAAGCCCTAGTCTTTGACTCTATGTTAAACATTTTTTTAAAAACCACTATGAGTGCTTTTAAAAAGTTCTATCTCATACTTGAGAGAAAAAGCCTTCTCAACAGTAATACTCTCATTCATTAAACAAATGTCAGAAACTGTTTACCTTAGCAAGCCTTAAATTTTAGGAGAAATGGAATTACTTTGCATGACAGTTATAAATCTCATGGATTTCAATTCCAAAAAAAAAAAAAATCTGATACAGGAAAGGTATAACAGTGCCTTCAAGTTATTAAAGAAAATCTTTAAAGAATTCTTCAAAGTATCTAACTTGTTACACTGCAAGAAAAGAATCTCCTGCCATTACATATGTTCTTTAACACTACTGACACCAGATTAACTGGATTGCCACGCCCAATATGGGAGTTATGTTTGAGGCATAACACCTAAGAGAGTAAAGAAATCTGCACAATTAGACCTCACGTTTTAGACTAATATTTAAAATCCAGCTGCTTATTACTGGGGAGAAAAACTTATCAGTAATATTTATCTTTGGAAGCATCTTCAATGCTTTTTCAGCTTCAAAAATCTGTACATGATTGTTCATAGCAGTTGAACAATAGCCAAAACCTAGAAATAACCAAAATGCCCCTCAAAAGTGAATGGTTAAGGCTGGGCACAGTGGCTCACACCTGTAATCCCAGCACTCTGGGAGGCCAAAGTGGGTGGATCACCTGAGAACCCGGGAGGCAGAAGTTGCAGTGAGCCGAGATAGCACCACTGCACTCCAGCATGGGTGACAGAGCAAGACTCTTGTCTCAAAAAAATAAAAATAACTGAATGGTTAAATTGTGGACCATGAAATACTACTCAAAAGTAAAGGAACCAACTATGGATATACAAAACTTAATATGGATCACAAATGGTATTATGCTGACTGAACAAGCCAACCTCGAAAGGTCACATGCTTGGCTGGCCGCGGTGGCTCACGCCTGTAATCCTAGCACTTTGGGAGGCTGGGGTGGGCAGATCACATGAGGTCAGGAGTTCGAGACCAGGCAGGCCAACATGGTGAAACACCGTTTCTACTAAAAATACAAAAATAAGCGGGACATGGTAAAATGTGCCTGTAGTCCCAGCTACCCGGAAGGCCGAGGCAGGAGAATCGCTTGCACCTGGGAGGCGGAGGTGGCAGTCAGCCGAGATTGCGCCAGTGAACTCCAACCTGGGCAACAGAGCGAGACTCTGTCTCAAAAACAATGAAAAAAGAAAAAAAAAGTCACACATTTCATGATGACATTTACATAACATTTTGAAATCACCAAAGTATAAAGATGGAGAACAGATTAATGGTTGCCAGAGGTCAGGCATAGTGAAGAGAAGTAAATAGCATGACTACAAAAGGGGCAGCATGAGGAAGATCTCTGTGGTAATAGAGTAGTTCTGTATCTTGACGGCAGTGGTGGTATGAATCTACACATGTTAAAATGAAAGAAAAACTATACATACACATTGTACCAATGTCAAAATTCCCGATTTTGATATTGTGCTTTGGTCGGGTTAAACAGATTGAGTATCCCTTATCCAAAATGCTTGAGACCAGAAGTATTTCAGATTTTGAACTTTTTCAGACTTTGGAATATTTGCAGGATACTTAGCAGGTAGAGCACCCCAAATCTGAAAATCTGAAATCCAAAATTTTCCAATGAGCATTTCTTTGAGCATCATGTCAGCGCTCAAAAAATTTCAGATTTTGGAGCATTTAGGATTTCGGATTTTAAATGCTCAAACTGTATAAGCATTGGGGGAAAATGAAGTAGCATATAGGATCTTTCTGTGCAATCTTTGCAACTTCCTGTGAAAAAACTCTATGATTATTTCAAAATTAAATTTTTTTAAATTTCTATCAGAAACATATATAATGGGGGTAGGAGGAAGCTAAAGGCAAATATACATTTATAATTTTATATTGTACATACACAATAAAGTATACATTAATATATAAAACATTACAATATACATTTTAAATGTTTGCCAAACATATTTGTGTAGATTTTCTCCAGAACAGTTGCTTAGTAAACTATATTTTACTCTATAAAGAATATCAGGACCAGTCAACACACTAGCAAGAACTTCCTACCATTTTTAGTAATTACGTCTTATATACTAGAGAAACCACCTTTTATCTTTTGCTTGAAAACCTTACTATCTCAAAATACAATCCCTTCCACTTTCAGACAATAGTTATTAGAAAACACTTCTTTAAAATATCCCTAAATTGTCATCCTGTAGGTAATTTTCACTTAATGAAGCAAAAATTGTATACCAGACAGAACTTAATGTAAATCTTAGCTCTACTTAGTTTACAGCTACTAAACTGTAAAATCCCTAAAATATTAATTATTCCAGAAGGGTAAATGAGATGTCACTTATAAAGTATAACAATGCCTAATAAGACAGTAGATGCTCAGAAAGGTTTTAATACACTTTTTAAAAGAAAAATGTTAAAGGAAACACAAACACCTGGGCTTAAGGTTTGCTATTGAAAAGTAATTTAAACTCCAAATATTAGAAATGGTTATGTCTTAAGTTTTCTCCCTTTATGTTTTGTTTGTTTACCTTTAGTTTATAAATTGCAGGACTTCCTGGGAAATGTTTACTTGCTCTTTCAACCCAGTATTTTGCTCTTCCATTAGTAACATCATTTTTACAAAGCAATTCTGCAATCTTCAACACAAGATCTTTTTGTGTTGGGTTTAATTCCATTGAACGCTAATATCAGAAAAGAAATTAAAGATTAGTAAATAAATTGTATGTATGTATGTAGGAGTATATATACTTATATACTTATAGATAAAGGTTAAAAATTATCACTCCAACCCTTAAAAAATTCTACTTCTAGAGAAAACATGTTACTTCAAAGGTGTTAAAATAAAAGTGTCTTGGAATTTTCTAGAAATGAATCAAATAAAAATTATATTTGTGTCATTTGAATACAAAAAACACAAAAGAACACCATTTCTGACCGTGTTAGACTTACAATTTATAGGTGTTAAACAATTCTAAATCTGTTCCAAGCTGTGTCACATAATTGTACTATGATACCAATGCCTGTTTTATGATATTCATAAAATATATTTGACTTACTTATATAAATTTCTCTGGGCATCATGTGTTTGGCTATGCAAAGGCTATATTTGAATCCTATAACTTACCCTGTAACATTCAATGGCTTTCTCTGTGTTTTCTTCCAATTCATAAAGAAGACCCAGAAATCTGTGAGCTCTGGGATCCCACTGTTGCACACTAATGTAAGTACATATGTATCTGTTTTTTAAAAATAATACAAAAGTAAATTAAACTTAGAACTGTACTTTTAAATGCTAACCGAAGAATACATCTTAAACCAAAGCAACCACTAAACTCGTTTATATTGTTACTCAAAACTACCACTATTCATACAGATAACTCAAAAGTATTCATAGAAAGAAATGGGTAATACTTAAAAACATGTACATAGAGCTGACCACATACTCGTTTTACCATTAAATGTCACATTTACCAAATTTTTCTCCAGTGTTATCCACACATAAGAAATGAATATATAAATTGCTTTTTCTTCCTGATCACATTTTAATAAAGCACTAACAGTTTTGCCAATAAATTAGAAGTGATTATAATAAACATTTTTAAAGTTATCATAATGCAAAATACTAAACAGCAACAATTTCCCAAACAACAAAGGGAAATACATTTACCCTTTAAGCAAGAAAGTAATTTCTAACAGTACTATATCCAGCTAAAATCGAACAGAAGAAAAATTACTAATTACAGTACCAAATACAGGAAATTTCCATTTCTCAAATCAAGTAACAACTAAAATAAGTAAATATCCTCTAGGTTCCTTGACAGTATTACGATCAGAGAAATTAGGCCAGACCCAAACTAAGGGATTAAAGTCTCACAGTAAAAAGGTACAAGAGTTAACAGTCACAGTGCTGCTAGTTACATAATTTATGTACCACCATTTTCCTTTCTTACCAGCATTTCCATCTTCCTTTGGATGCCTTTAAAAGCCTGCCTCCCAGCTGGGAGCAGTAACACACACCTGTAGTCCCAACACTATGGGAGGCCGAGGCAGGCAGACTGCTGTGCTCAGAAGTTCAAGACTAGCCTGGGCAACATAGTGACACCTGTCTCTACCAAAAAATGCAAACCTTAGCCAGGTCCACGTGGTGGTGCGCATCTGTATCCCCAGCTACTTGGGGCGCTGAGGTGGGAAGATCTCTTGAGCCCAGAAGGCAGAGGTTACAGTGAGCAAAGATGGAGCCAGCTGCTGCACTCCAGCCTGAGCAAGAGAGACAGATACTGCGTAAAAAAAAAAAAAAAAGCCTGCCTCCCTCTTAATTTCCTGCTTTAATCCACTCCCAGTCAGGAAATCAGAATCACCAAGCTTCTTATCCCTAGGATAGAGCCTTACAGCATCACATATTGTGTCAATTAAAGATCTTTTATACAAGCTATTCTCCTGCCTTACAATTACAGTTTAATTTTTTATTCATTGCTATTTTCCATCTGATTAAGGTATCAGATATCTAACCAAAAACAAATTAAGATATAGGCATGGTCCTCTTTTACTCCAACAGAAGACAATTTTTAGAAAAAGTGTTTTAAGCCAAACAATTTCTTGCCCTTGGTATAAAGCAGCAGCATGCAGAAAACACTAATTTCAGTTTCAATCTCAATGGAATCTAGGCTGGTCCTTAGCATCAGTCTGAGTGATAAATCCCTTATTCCAGAATACACTTAGGAAGAACTACTAAGAACATATTTTTACCTATTTCAAAGAAGAAAATGAGAAAAGGCATTGATTTTAAAAAAAAGAATACATGTTACAGTTTGTACTTACTTTTTAGCAAGATCATATTCTTTAGCTTCATAATGCAGCTTTGCAAAATAGAATCCTCTCATTGACTTCTAAAAAAAATTAAAAGTTGTTTTACGTTTCATACAGAAATATTTTCCAACATTTTTTCAAAAGTAGTGAAAATCTGTCCTAAGTTTATGTTCAAATACGCCATTTTCATTCACTTAAAAGTTTTTTTTAAAGCCTGACAAATGCATAATTCCATGTTTTATAATTTCCTATCACAAAACAAAAAATAGAGCTGGGTGCAGCGGCTCATGCCTGTAATCCCAGCACTTTGGGAGGCCGAAGTGGGCAGATCACCTGAGGTCAGGAGTCTGAGACCAGCCTGGCTAACATGGTGAAACCCCGTCTCTACAAAAATAGAAAAATTAGCCAGGCATGATGGGGGGTGCCTGTAATCCCAGCTACTCGGGAGGCTAAGGCACGAGAATCAGTTGAACCCAGGAGGTGGAGGTTGCAGTGAGCCAGAGGTTGCAGTGAGCTGAGATCGTGCCATTGCACTCCAACCTGGGTGACAGAGACTCCAATCTCCCAAACATCATCATCATCATCATCATAAATAAGCTGGGTGCAGTTGGTCACAACTTTAATGCTGTTTAATTCTAGCACTTTCAGAGACCAAGGTGGGAGGCTAGCTTTGAGGCCAAGAGTTTGAAACCAGCCTGTGCAACACAACAAGATCCTGTCTCCAGGGGGAAAAAAATAGCCAGGCATAGTGGAGCATGCCTGTGTTCCTAGCTACTCAGGAGGCCAAGGAAGGAGAATCACTTGAGCCCAGGAGGTTGACACTGCCGTGAGTTATGACTGTGACACTGCACTCCAGCCTGGGTGACACAGGGAGATCCTCTCTCTAAATAATAAATACATAACATACAAAAAATAAATTCAAGAAAGACAAGCAGACAACAGAAGTTAAGAATTTTCATCAGCCTTGGAAATCTTGGAAACCCTGTGGTACCACTCTCTCACTTAACAAACAAAAGAAACCAGCTTTCTTTGGGGGGGAAAGGTATTCCAGAAATCTCTTCTCCTACCATGTGTAAGCCTCTATGGGAAAGAATAAGTAAGTACTTAGGATCTATTAAGGCACTGAGGATTCCCTGGTCCATGTACTGTTCTCTCTACAGATCAGATCAGTATTTTACAGTCAAGGAGTCAAAAAGGCAGAAATAAATATTGAATTCTTCAAGTAACAAATGAGGTCCACAGCCTGGCTCCTTGGTTACATAAACTCCAAAGTCCAAAATGCTGATGCACACCAGGCTGGGTGCGGTGGCTCACACCTGTAATCCCAGCACTTTCGGAGACTGAGGCAGGTGGATCACTTGAAGCCAAGAGTTCGAGACCAGCCTGGCCAACATACAGAAACCTCCTTTCTACTAAAAATACAAAAATTAGCTGGGCATGGTGGCACACGCCTGTAATCCCCGCTGCTTGGGAGGCTGAGGCAAAGAATCGCTTGAACCCGGGAGGCAGAGGCTGCAGTGGGCCAAGATCGCACCACTGCACTCCAGCGTGGGCAACAGAATGAGTCCATCCCAAAAAAAAAAAAAAATGCTGATACAACCAGAGTATGTTCCATCCATGTGATAAAGAGTATACAGCTACTCAAACATCTTATTTTTGAAATTCCAAGACCCCAGTGAATGTCCAAAACGATGAATAGTACCAAACCAGGTTGCCATCAATCGAAACATGTTTCCTGTTTGTGTCCTCCACCCACAAATTTAATGTCTTGTCCATCTCAACTAAGCACTTATCACACACTGTGGCTGTAACTTTTGCAGTTTGGGGTGTCACAACAAAACTAGCACAAATTTCTTTTTCCTTCTTCACAATTTCATGGACAAAAGATTTGTTCTTACCATAGATCTTAGCAACTCCAGTATATGATCTTTTTTCTTTCCTAAGTCAAAAACTCACCTCTTCACTTAAAGGAAGCACTATATGGCTTCTCTCTGGCATATGTGAACTGCCAGCATCGCTACTCTTGCTCTTTGGTGCCATTTTAAATAAAATAAGGGTTACTTGAACACAAGCACTGCAATACTCCAACAACTGATCTGATAACTGAGACAGCTAGTATGTAACTAGTGGGTGGCGAGCACATACAGCATGAATATGTTGGACAAAGGGATGACTCGTGTCCTGGGTAGGACGGAGCAGGAGGCCGTGAGATTTTTATCATGTTATTCAGAACTGTTTGCAATTTAAAACTCATGAAATGTTTATTTATATAATCTTCCATTCAATATTTTTGGACCACGGGTGACGCAGGTAAGTAAAACCACGTAAGGCAATACCGTGGATAAGAAGGGACTACTGAACCAGCAATGAACAATCAGAAAAGGAAATTAAGAAAGCAATTCCATTTACAATTGCATCTAAAAGAAAAAAATGCCTGGGAATAAATGTAAACAAGGAGGTGAGAGACTTGTATGCTTAAATTACAAAACGTTGCTCAATGCCAGGCTAACACCTGCAATCCCAGCACTGGCGACAGAGCAAGACTCCGTCTCAAAAAAAAAAGAACTATAGCAATCTTAACAAAAATAATACACAACAGTCAGGACAGCACATAAAGGAACAAGGCTTGTTCCCCCCTTCCTTTTTTTTTTTTTTTTTTGAGATGGAGTCTTGCTCTGTCGCCAGGCTGGAGTGCGGTGGCTCGATCTCAGCTCACTGCAACCTCTGTGTCCCAGGTACAAGCTGGGACTACAGGCAACGCCACCATGCCCAGCTAATTTTTGTATTTTTAGTAGAGATGGGGTTTCACCATGTTGGCCAAGATGGTGTCGATCTCTCAACCTTGTGATCTGACTTCCTCCGCCTCCCAAAGTGCTGGGATTACAGGCATCAGCCACCGAGCCCGGCCAGTTCCCCCTTTTCAAAATGAAGAAATAGATTCAAGGTACAATGCCAAAACATAATAGAAAAATAATTCCATTACCTTCTTTGCTTCCAACTATGTTATTAAAGTAGACAATCTTAAGATAATTAAACAACTTTACAAATTATTCTTCTATATGATCTTTTGCCTCTAACCTGCTCACTTTACAAGGGAACTGAAGCTCAAGCAGGTAAATGTCTTGTTTAAAGATACACAGCTAGGAAGGAGCACAGCCCATGTTATGTAAACAGGACAATATCTGATTCAAGCAGTACTTCTTTACATGACAGCAGATGTCACTATAAGCAAATACCTGAATTCACTTAAGCTGCCAAATATCAAGAACTGATGCAGGGCTCAAAACAGGAACAGTAAGACCCTAAGAGATGCCACATCATCGCTATCTTGCACAGTAAGATAGAGATGTAATTGTAATTGTCCAAAACTTAATGTTTGTGGCCTACTTTTTCATTATGCAGTTCTAAATTTCTCTCTTTTTTTTTAATTCAAACGGAGTCTTGCTCTGTCACCCATCTTGCACAGTCAAACGAATCTCCCTCCCCCTAAAATCCTCCAAAAAAGCTGCTGTTCTCAACAAACCCATCTGATCAGCTCCAAATCTGTGGAGTCCCAACAAGGGTGAGGGCCGTGATTATACAGGACAATGAGAAAAAGTCTAGATACTGAACCATGAGTTCCCCAATCTTCTTCCCCAGGAACATAAGGGTAAGGAAATCTCTCAAAAGGCAGAACAAACAAAAGAGGAGAATAAGAGAAAAATTACAGAAACTCCAGCTTTCAGGTAAACATCATTAAAAAAAGGGTAAGAAATGGTCAAAGAAATAATACAAGAAATGCTACAGAACTGAAAGAAATGAGTTTCCCAATTGAAAGGACACTTCCAGAAAACCTTTAAGTTACCAAGAACAAGAATCTCATCGGACTCCTAACAACAGAACTTCTAGAAAATGAAGCAATGCTTTCAAAATTGCGAAAAAAATTATTTCAAACTCAGAATTCGATAACCAAATGATCAACCAAATTAAGTAAAGACGTTTTAAAGACATACCATTAGTTTCCAGACCAGCCTGAACAGTATGGTGAAATCCCATCTCTACTAAAAATAGAAAAAATTAGCCGGGCGTGGTGGTGCACACCTGTAATCCCGCTACTCGGGAGGCTGAGGCAGGAGAATTGCTTGAACCCGGGAGGCGGAGGTTGCGGTGAGCTGAGACCATGCCACTGCACTCCAGCCTGGGCAACAGAGCAAGACTCTGTCCCAAAACAAAAACAAACAAAAAAACCTCTCATCCACTTTTCCTCAAAGCAAGTGAGACTATGCTACACCCAAACAAAGTAAATGAAGAGGACATGAGATACAAGAAACAAAGGGTCTAACTCAGAAAAAAGATGAAGGGAATTCTCAAACTGATGATAAAGGGAAGTCCCAAGAGCACAGCTGTGTAGCAAAGAGGAAGAAAAACCAATCCTGGTTGGAGAAGTCAGTTAGTAAGGGTATTCCAGGTAGACAATCAATCAATCAATCAATGTTTAAGCTGCAATTGATGGGATTATGTGACCAGTTTGACCACATTTGAGGGTGTAAATTGCTGAGTTTAAGTAAGCAAGTAGTAACACAACATACAAGCAAACCAAAAAATAAAGCAATTATTCAGTCCAGGAAAAACAAAACTGCACAACAAGGGCAATTCAAATGCAAAAATATTTACCTTATACTTATATAAATGTTAAATATTCATTTAAACAAAAACTGCAATAACAGTACTGAAAGAATGAGGGGCAAACCAAAGTGTCTGAGGACAGTTTTGGAGGAGCATAATAGCCAGTACAGAATGTCTAAAATGGGGCCCGGCGCGGTGGCTCACGCCTGTAACCCCGGCACTTTGGGAGGCTGAGGCGGGCAGATCATGAGGTCAGGAGATCGAGACTATCCTGGCTAACACGGTGAAACCCCGTCTCTACTAAAAATACTAAAAAATTAGCCGGGTGTTGTGGCGGGTGCCCATAGTCCCAGCTACAGGCTGGGGCAGGAGAATGGCGTGAACCCGGGAGGCAAAGTTTGCAGTGAGCCGAGATCGCGCCACTGCACTCCAGCCTGGACGACAGAGCGAGACTCCGTCTCAAAAAAAAAAAAAAAAAAAAAAGAAAATGTCTAAAATGGGAGAAAGGAAATTAAAAATAACAAAAGTATATACGTGTGTTACTCAGAAGTATGAAATATAGATGTAAAGGGCAGAAAAAACAACTAACAGCTGTCAAAGGTGCCTGCCTGTAGTCCTAAGTACTCAGGAAACAGAGGTAGGAGGATCATTTATGCCCAAAAATTTGATGGCAGCCTGGGCAACACAGCAAGACCCTATTCTAAAAAACAAATAAATAAAAATAAGAGCTGTCAAGTAGCCTTTGAGAAGTAGGAATCAGCTGCAGAATAAGAAACCAACTTGACAGAACATAGAAAAACTAAACAGAAGCCATCTGGAAAAAGAAAAACTAGAGAAAGAATTATATTTTTTTTCTTTTTTTCTTTTTTGGAGACAGAGTCTCGCTCTGTCACACAGGCTGGAGTGCAGTGGCGCAATCTCTGCTCACCACAACCTCTGCCTCCAGGGTTCAAGCAATTCTCCTGTCTCAGCCTACCGAGTAGGTGGGACTACAGGTGCTGCCACCACGCCCGGCTAATTTTTGTATTTTTAATAGAGACGGATTTTCACCATATTGGTCAGGCTGGTCTCTCGGCCTCCCAAAGTGCTCGGATTACAGATGAAGAATATTTTTAAGAAGGGCAAAAGCACATGTGAGGGAGTAGAAAAATGGCAAAACAAGAGAAGACTAACAAATGAAAGCACAATGGAAGACTAGAAAGATATGATATACAGACACATCATCACACTCCAAAACTCAGACATTCTAGAAAGCATGGGCAGTTCACAGATGGCCAGCCTCTGCCAAACTGGGGGAGAATACTAACCTCTTTATATTCTTCACAGCCACTGCCTCTTCTCCCTCCATTCTTTACCTTCTATCCAAAGCACCCTGTTTTGTCATTTCACTCAAACCTAACTTCACAGAATAGCTTCACATGTTCCAAAGTTACTCACTAGTTAATCCATATTCCGCTGAAATCCCCAGGTTCTAATGTAAATGACTTTAAATTTGGGGCGGGGGGGAAAGACTCTGTAAGTGTAAGAGAGGTGGTCATAATAACCAATCCTCAAAACTTTGCTACCACTCCACTTTATTTAATGGAAAAGTTATATAGTTGAAAGAACATTCTAACTTCTGTCTAGACCAGTGGTTTTTAATCTTTTGGAAGCCAAGGTCCCCACTAAGAATCTCAGAAAGGCTCTAAGGTTGCTTTTTTTTTTTTTTTTTTTTTTTTTAAGCTTGTTTAAAAAAAAAAAATCAGGCTGAGCAGAGTGGCTCACACCTGTAATCTCAGCACTTGGGGCCAAGGCGGGAGGATCACTTGAGCCCAGGAGTTGGAGACCAGCCTGGGTAACATGGTAAGACCCCATCTCTACATTAAAGAAAAAAGCCGGGCATGGTGGTGCATGCCTGTAGCTGGCATGCCTGTAGTCTCAGCTACCCAGGAGGCTAAGGTGGGAGGACGGATTGAGCCCAGGACGTCAACGCTGCAGTGAGCCAGGATCCCGCCACGTTCCCGTCGGGAACAAGCCGGGAGAAAGAGGAAGCGCCGGCGCCAACAGTCTCCCGCCCACCGCGGTCCCCCCAGGACTCTTCCTGCGCTTGCAAGCGCCAGGCCGCCCACAGGACTGCGCTAGCCGGCCGGCGCCTCAACAGAGCTCGCCAGGGAGCAGCGCCCGTCGGGAACCATGACGCCTGAACCATGGAGGCTGCCGCCGCCCGATCGCCCGGCCGGGTCGGGGCCGCCGCCGCCGCCCGATCGCCCTGCCGGGTCGGGGCCGCCGCCGCCGCCCGATCGCCCTGCCGGGTCGGGGCCGCCGCCGCCGCCGCCCGATCGCCCTGCCGGGTCGGGGCCGCCGCCGCCGCCGCCCGATCGCCCGGCCGGGTCGGGGCCGCCGCCGCCGCCGCCGCCGCCCGATCGCCGGGCCGGGTCGGGTCGGGGCCGCCGCCGCCGCCCGATCGCCGGGCCGGGTCGGGTCGGGGCCGCCGCCGCCGCCGCCCGATCGCCGGGCCGGGTCGGGTCGGGGCCGCCGCCGCCGCCCGATCGCCGGGCCGGGTCGGGGCCGCCGCCGCCCGATCGCCCGGCCGGGTCGGGGCCGCCGCCGCCGCCGCCCGATCGCCCGGCCGGGTCGGGGCCCGCCGCCGCCGCCGCCGCCCGATCGCCCGGCCGGGTCGGGGCCGCAGCCGCCGCCCGATTGCCCTGCCGGGTCGGGGCCGCCACCGCCGCCGCCGCCCGATCGCCCTGCCGGGTCGGGGCCGCCGCCGCCGCCGCCCCATCGCCCGGCCGGGTCGGGGCCCGCCGCCGCCGCCGCCCGATCGCCCGGCCGGGTCGGGGCCGCAGCCGCCGCCCGATCGCCCGGCCGGGTCGGGGCCCGCCGCCGCCGCCGCCCGATCGCCCGGCCGGGTCGGGGCCCGCCGCCGCCGCCGCCCGATCGCCCTGCCGGGTCGGGGCCGCAGCCGCCGCCCGATCGCCCTGCCGGGTCGGGGCCGCAGCCGCCGCCCGATCGCCCTGCCGGGTCGGGGCCGCAGCCGCCGCCCGATCGCCCTGCCGGGTCGGGGCCGCCGCCGCCGCCGCCGCCCCATCGCCCGGCCGGGTCGGGGCCCGCCGCCGCCGCCGCCCGATCGCCCGGCCGGGTCGGGGCCGCCGCCGGGCCGGATCGGGGCCGCCACCCGGCCAGGTCGAGAGGCCGCCGCCCGGCCAGGTCGAGGCCGTCGGTCTCTTCCAGATCCACTCACCTCTGGAGGCGACGGCGTGCAGCCCAGCACCGAGGAGGAGACGTACGGCTCCACATCGGCGTTGCTGCGCGTCATCGCGCCACCAACCTGGCTCCTGAGACGCGTGAGAGCACCGCTCAGCCCGGCAGCAGTCGCCACTTCCAAGAGGAAAGCGCCTACAAGCCAGTGACGCAGCGGTGTAGCCGTTGGAGAACCACTGTGACGAACTTGCGTTCTGCCTCAGCACTGTGTATCCTTGGCGACGTGGGCGCTGGAGCTGCACTCGGCAGGGCTCTTGGCAGCCCCCTGTGGTCTGAGGGTGTCTTGACATGATCTTATGTATAGAAAACCTTAATGAAACCTCAAAAAAAAAAAAAAAAAAAGACCTAAACTATCAGTGATAATAAATGAGTTCAAAGAGATTGTACCATACAAGGTCAATTAAAAAAAATGAGTTGTCTACTTATACACTAGCAAGGAACAATTCAAGTAAAATTAAGTAAACAATTCCATTTATAATATTATCAAAAATAATAAAATAATTATGAATAAATTTAACCCAAACGTGTAAGACTTGTAGACTGGAAACTACACAACACTGTTGAAAGAAATTAAAGAGGAGCTGAATCAATGGAAAGACATCCTGTGTTCATTAATTGGATGTAAACATGTCTACACAAAAACTTGTATACAGCCCAGGCATGGTGGCTCACGCCTGTAATCCCAGCACTCTGGGAGTTTTTGATGGGAGGATCACTTGAGTCCAGGAATTTGAGACCAGCCTGGGCAACACAGTGAGACCCCCATCTCTACAAAAAAAGAAAAAACAAAAACAAAAGAAAACCTATACATGAATGTTTATAGCAGTACTATTTTTATTAGTAAAAGGTGGAAACAATCCAAATTTCCATCTACTGAAGATGGATTTTAAAAATGTGGTATTATTGGGCACAGACACACGTGCCTGTAGTCCCAGCTACTGGGGAGGTTGAAGCAGGAGGGTCGCTTGAGCCGGAGAGTTTGAAGCTGCAGTTTGCAGCTGCAGTGATGCTCCTTGATCCATGCAGGAGCTGTGATCAGGCCTGTGAAGAGCCACTAAACTCCAGCCTGGGCGACATAGTGAGATCTCTGTCTCAAAGAAAAATGTGGTATAGCCATACAATAGAATATTACTTTTGCATAAAAAATAATGAAGTACCAATGCATACTACAACATGAATCAGCCTTGAAAACATTATTCTAAATGAAAGGTGCCAGTCACAAAACCTCATATATCATTTCATTTATATGAAATATCCAGAGTAGGCAAACTCAAAGACACAGAAAGTAGACTAGTGATTGCCAAGGGCTGGGCGGAGGGGAACTCTGGGAGTGCATGTGACTGCCAACGTGAATGGAGTCTCTCGTTGGGGTGATAGAGATATTTTGGAATTAGATTTTGGGGAAGGCTGTAAAACATTGCAAATTTACTAAAAAAAAAATCATTGAATGAAATTAAATCCTATGGAGATGATAGGTATTTTCATTTTGGCCAGGCAATCTACCTGATTAGGTTCAAGCCACAAGTTCCCACCCCTCCATTCTGCAGTCTGGTTCCAAAGTCAGTTCAGTGTCCAAAGTCTTCACAGGACTATTCAGTTCTGTCTGACTTGTGCACCACCCAGTGGCCAGTTGTGTCTGTGGGTGATGGTCTCTCAGTTCAGCTGTCAATCTTTGGTGTGTTGAACAGGACCAGATCTATGCAGGAGCAGCTCAAGAATGAGCCCTGGGGTTTATAGACAGGTTAATGGGGTTGCTTCACTGATTAACTCTCTCTCAGCAATTACCCTCAGTGATCTTCACTGATGGATAAGTTCAGAGAGTCTTGGCCCAGGATGGGAGGGTGGCTTTGGTTTCAAAAGGTCTATAAACTCCTGATGTTGTTTTCTAAATATGTGTATATATGCATTAGGTTTTGTTTCTCAAGGCAACTTGTTCCAATCCCCTTCTTTTACTGTTGAATAAACCAAAGTCTGGAGTTGCTGCCCTCAGTGTAATTGAATTAGCTCTTTAAATGCCTTACTGACCAAAAGTGAGTGTGAATAGATTTTATAGTTGTTACTCCTGATCAGAAATTAGTGATCAGGACTATCACTAGGCCAGGTGCAGTGGCTCACATCTGTAATCCCAGCACTTTGGGAGGCCAAGGCAGGTGGATCACCTGAGGTCAGGAGTTTGAGACCAGCCTGGTCAATGTGGTGAAACTCCGTCTCTACTAAAACTACAAAAATTAGCTGGGTGCGGTAATTCCAGCTACTCGGGAAGCTGAGGCAGGAGGCGGAGGTTGCAGTGAGTGGAGATCGCGCCATCGCACTCCAGCCTGGGTAACAAGAGCGAAATTCCATCTCAAAACAACAACAATAACAACAACAACAAAAAGGTGATCTGGAATTGGAAAACAATACAGTATTTTTTAAATGAAGTTTTTAAAGAGAAAATGTTTCAAATTTCATGTTTGCTTCCACTGCACCTGTGATGTATAGATTTATTTGCTAAATACAGCAGACACGTGTTTTTAAGTTATCCTCTATGCCTGACACATTTGTGCCCACCTTAGGCTCTTCCAGTTCCCCTTTAGGTCTACAATAGGATAGAAGGAAGAAAAGACTAACACTTACTGAGTTCCAGGTATTAGACTATGTACATGCAAGGGAGATGACTATTTTCCTTAGGCTCAGATGAGAATGCTAAATCTCAGACAGGTTAAACAACTCACTCAGGCCACACACTTGCTACAAGATGGGGCCAGGGTACAAATGCACATCTATTTGGCCCCAGAGGCCGGAAGTGCTCTGCACAATTCTACACTTTCACAATCCAATGAATCTGGCCCCTTCACCTTGGGCATGAATTTATAAAAGATTGGCCATGACTGGAGAATGTGGCAGGCTGTTGTCACAGTTATAGGCAGTGGGTCCATGGCCATGGGACATGATAGAGCTACCTGGCCCTTGAAATGGATTCAGGATCCCATTGGCAGCACCTTCTTCTCAAGTGTGTTTTTGTAATGTCTCCCCAACTTCGACCTCAATGAATTGGAGAGATAGAGATTTCTGGATCTCTATGACTTGTTGCTTAAAAGGAATAGGGTACATGAATATCCCCATTTTTTCAGACTACATTGTTCTCTACCTCTGTAATCCTCAATTCCTAACACTCAATAAATACTAGAGGACTGATGACACTCCATGTGCAGGACACTGCGCTGGGAACACTGAAACAATCAACAACACACTGCACCTGACATCCAGGAGCTCCAAGGCTGGGGTTAACACTGAGGCCAACTGACCCAAAGCTGTGACCACACTTTCCTGCTGCAGGCCCAGCCCATCCTGGTTATGAAAACCACTCATTTTTGTCCACACACACCAGGGGATAAACACCAGCCCCCACTTCCGAGGCTGCTCACCAAGCTGAACTTGCTGCCTGTCAGCCTAGGATTGGTTTATTAGATTTCTGTGTGTACATTTCCCTCTACCTTCATTTCTTCATCTCTATCATTGAAAACTATCCCTTTTGTATCCCCTTCCTTCTTAGTTGATTTCTTTCTTAAAATTTGGTGGGATAAAGTGATTTTCACTGCAGGATTAAATTATCAGTCCTCAGTGGCATTTGATTATTAGCAATGTACTCCTAAAAATTAAAGAATTACTGTTCTAATGGGAAATTTTCAGGTGTAAAGTCTGTTCACTGATAGATCCCACATCAAACTACAAAGGGTTACACACCTAAGTTAGAACACATATGTGTATACACACACATCTGCAGTAAATACTGCTTACTAATTATGCTATATTTGAATATGTCTGTATCTTCTATGCTCCTGGGTGTCTAAAACAACCTGCTTCCATGTAGAATCCCATTTATTTTCAAGGCCATTGTCAAAGCTGCTTCTCTCCTCATCACTTTACTCTCATAGTGATCAGTCTCCAATATCCACTCTGGGACACCTCGTTTTTCTTAGCATCTCCTGTCTGCTACCCTGCCTCTCCACACCTCTCTCTGACATCCTGCCTCAATCTCTTGCTTCCATTGTTGCTTCCTAAGCCAGTCTGTATTCTCTACTACCCATATCAGAAAGATGGCCAATGCCATTTGCTTCTGTTATCTCCAAGTGATGATCATAGATGCCTGGCTGTTCCTCTCAACGTGCTCTCTCAGGCCTGTCCAGAATACCTTATTCCTTTAAATTGTGCCTTCATTCAATCAGGAGTTGGAAGTTTGTGGTGGTGGGTGGGGGGGGGGGGCGGTGTTTGTTGTTCTTTTTCCTTTACCCCATTTGTGAGTATTCATTCTTCCTTAGCTTGTTATGAAAAATCCCAGTTGTGACCCATTTCTGTAATTATCACTCTTAAAAGGTCATCTAAAAATGTATTGGTTTTTATCAAAAGATTTATTTAATTTTTTTCTGATGCCTGGGAGTTCCTATGTATAAAAACAAACAAAAATGACCTGATTTGGTGCAAAACCACAGAAGTGCTACCAAGGTTTCACAGTGGTAGCTCACTCTGCTCTCAACAGCATGGTTGATAATGATCAGGACTCACTCTAGAAGTGCTTCTAAAAGAAATCTGCTACATATGAAATCTACACACCATCACCTTCAGCTGGCCCTGAGCTATTTCTTACAGGTCAGTCTCAAGTCTCTATAAAACTACCTACATATGTAGGTAGGTACATCTAAAAAGAAACGTGTTCGGTAAGTGTGGGTGATGCTTTCAGTTGGCTGTGCTCATTTCATGGAAGTTATGCGACCCAATTTCGAGTATCCTGGCACAATCTAGGGCCACCTCATGAGTAAAATGCAAAGCCCTTCCGTGTTGCCCTCTCTCACTGCCACCAGCTGTGGGTTGCGGTTGGCTGCCAGACACACACTTCCTCCACTAGCACTGCCACCTGGCTCCCAGTGAGCCCCTGCAGACTGGACTAGTGTGTGTCTGCATCAACCCCATCCCTGCTCCCCACCAAGGATGCCACCCAGGAAGCTGACACTGCCCCATTCACAACACATTAATATTATCGTGAAGTCCGAGCTGCTGATTTCATTTGACTGGGGGCATGTAGACAACACGAGCAGCTGAATTTTAAAACTGACTTTCATGCAATCGTCACTTGTCATTGGTAAGGATCCCCTAAAAGGAAATCCTATCAAAGTAATCTCCTTTCATTAAGATCACTAAGAAAATAAGCAGAGAGAGATAAACTTATTTTGTTCCATAACAAAGAATGTATTTCATGTCATAGGAAGAGTAGGAAAGAAAAAGATGTGCTGATTATCTGACCTTTCAGATTACTGCATATTTGAGTTGCTGAACAAAGGACAAGAGGGCTGTGAAATACATTTTGAAAAGAAAGGGTTACTCACTCCATTTGGAAAAAGTAAGATCCTGTGTCATTCAACTCAACTGGCCAAAACTCCAAAACACAATCATGCAAAGCAATTCTCGAGGAACTCCTTGGGTTCAGCTCCACATGTTCCTGTGATCCACTGCTTTTGTACCAGCTTTTGGTGGTTGTTTCAATCTCATGTGCAAGTGAACACGAGCAATGTTTCAGATAGAAAGGTTCCCCTTCAACCACAGTAATGTGGGGACGTGAAGTACAAGATTCTTCAAAAGATTAGTAAAGTAAAATAAATAAAAACAAAAACCAAAATGACAAAGGTAACTTTTTTTGGTCTCCTAATGCGTTAGGTGAAGAAGCAAGGTTAGCAAGAAAGTCCTGAGAAATCTCGGTGTCAATTTCCTGTGGGTTCTTTATTTTTGCATCAATCTTTCCAACACTAGAAAGGATAAGGCACTTTCAGAACATAGATGAAAACACAACTTCTGACAGTTTCTCCCGAACAGAAAGGTATCAGAACTTAACCAACCGTAGCTAGAAGACTAATAATTGTGTCACCTCTTAGAAGAAAATATTACACATTACAACTTCTTCATAGGGAAAGCCACAGAAGTCACAGTGCTGCCATACCTACCTCAAAATATACCCTGCTGAGGAGTCTCAGTAGAAAAGAAAACAAGAAACCTAGCAACCTTGGCGTTCTTCCTCTGCACCATCAGAAATCTCACTTACCTTGCATTCACCCTGCCTATCTAACATTCCCTGGCAAGTGTGGGGATGGTTAAAGGTGTGCCTATGTAACTTACAGTGTGTGTACATTTATTATTACTGTAGGTCACCATGTGGATAATCAAGAATTCATTAATATAATATCAATCCAAATTTGCATATCTGTCACTTTCCCTCTTTCTCAATTGACCCAGATTCTCTGGCTTTGGAAATATATCTGAACCATCGTCTACACAGGATAGGTGCTCCTTCCCCTCTTTCTGCACTTGTGGTACTTCAAGTTCAGCATTAATGGGTCTTTCTCATAATCTACCTTCCAGTGACTCTCGGGTGCACTTTTACCGCATTTTGAGGATGAGAGTATTTAAATTGAACGAAACATTTCCCTTAGGACATGGACAGAATGCCCTCTCTATAGTCAGGGTTTGTTTCTCAAAGCAGCAGTCTGGTTTTAACTCAAAATTGTTAACCACAACATAAAGAGGAAGTGATGTGATAGAAGTATTCTGATATGGTTTGGCTGTGTCCCCATTCAAACCTCATCTTGAATTTAATCATGGGGGCAGTCACCCTCATGCTGTTCTCATGATAGTGAGTGAGTTCTCATGAGATCTGATGGTTTTGTAAGGGGCTTTTCCCCCTTTTGTAAGTTTCCTGAGGCCTCCCCAGCCCTGCAGAACTGAGTCCATTAAATCTTTCTCCTTTATAAATTACCTGGTCTCAGGTATGCCTTTATTAGCAGTGTAAGAATGGACTAATACAGTAAATTGGTACCAGAAGTGGGTGCTACTGTAAAGATACACAAAATGTGGAAGTGACTTTGGAACTGCATACAGGCAGAGGTTGGAACAGTTTGGAGGGCAGTTTGGAACAGTTGGAACAGTTTGAAGAAGATAAGAAAATATGGAAAAGTTTGGAACTTCCTAAGGACTTGTTAAATGGCTTTGACCAAAATGCTGATAATGTTATGGACAATAAAGTCCAGGCTGAGGTGGTCTCAGATGGAGATGAGGAACTTTTGGGGAGCTGGAGCAAAAGCGACTCTTGTTATGTTTTAGCGAAGAGATTAGTTGAATTTTGCCCTTGTCCTAGAGATCTATGGAACTTTGAACTTGAGAGATGATTATCTGGAAGAAGAAATTTCTAAAGAGCAAATCATTCAAGAGGTGACAGAGCATAAGAGTTTGGAAAATTCACAGCTTGAGAATGTGGTAGGAGAGAAAAATCCATGTTCGCTGGAATGGGGGGCATGGAATTAAAGCTGGTTGCAGAAATTTGCATAAGAAATGAGGACCCAAATGTTAATTGCCAAGACAATGGGAAAAATGCCTCTAGGGTATGTCAGAGATCTTCATGGCAGACCCTCCCATCACAGGCCCAGAGGCCTAAGAGAAAAAAATGATTTCCTGGGATGGGCCCAGGGTCCCCTTCTGTGTGCAGCCTAGGGACGTGGTGCCCTGCATCCTACCCCTCCAGCCATTGCTAAAACAGGCCAAGATACCAGGTCAGGCTGTGGCTTCAGAGGGTGCAAGCCCCAAACCTTGGCAGCTTCCACATGGTGTTGAGGCTGCAGGTGCACAAAAGTCAAGAATTGAGGTTTGGGAACCTACGCCTAGGTTTCAGAGGATGTATGGAAACGCTGGATGTCCAGGCAAAAGTTTGCTGCAGGGGTGGAACCCTCATGTAGAATCTTTGCTAGGGTAGTGTGGAAGGGAAATGTGGTGTTGGGGCTCCCATACAGAGTCCCCATTGGAGTACAGCTAGTGGAGTTAAGAGAAGACAGCCACCATCCTTCAGGCCCCAGGATGATAGATTCACTGACAGCTTGCACCACGCACTTGAAAAAGCCCAGAAACTCAACACCAGCCCATGAAAGAAACCAGGAAGGAAGAGGTACCCTGCAAAGCCACAGGAGCGTAGCTGCCCAAGGCCATGGGATCCTACCTCTTGCAGCAGCGTGACCTGGATATGAGACATGGAGTTGAAGGAGACTATTTTGGAACTTTAAGGTTTAATGACTGCCCTATTAAATTTAGAACTTGCATGGGGCCAGTAGCCCCTTTGTTTTAGTCAATTTCTCCCATTTGGAAGGGGTGTATTTACTCAATGCCTGTACTCCCATTGTATCTAGGAAGTAACTAAATTGCTCTTGAATTTACTGACTCATAGGAAGGGACCTGCTTGGATTTTAGAGTTAATGCTAGAATGAGTGAAGACTTTGGGGGACTGTTAGAAGGGCATGATTGTGTTTTGAAATGTGAGAGCATGAGATTTGGGAGAGGCCAGGGGTGGAATGATATGATTTGGCTCTACCCCAACCCAAATCATCTTGAATTGTAGTTCCCATAAGCCCCATGTGTCATAGGAGGGACCTGGTGGAAGGTAATTTAATCATGGGGGTGATTACCCTCATGCTGTGCTCCTGATAGTGAGTGAGTTCTCATAAGATCTGATGTTTTTATAAGTGGCTTTTCCCCGTTTTGCTCAGCCTTCTCCTTGATGCCACCATGTGAAGAAGGATATGTTTTCTTCCCCTTCCACTATGATTGTAAGTTTCCTGAGGCCTCCCCAGCCATACAGAACTGTGAATCAATAAAGTCTCTTTCCTTTATAAATTACCCAGTCTCAAGTATGCCTTTATTAGCAGCATGAGAATGGACTAATACACATTCTTTGAAAACATGGATGTTGAATATACCACAAAACACAAGAGTTAAGGAGCACCAACTTCATGTTTTCTGGTTGCAATACAATCTCTATTTTATACTAACACTTCAACATAGAAGGTGTGATACATGTGTATATGTGGGTGTCAGCTTCAATTGACATGCAAAACCCTGGTGAGTCATTAACAGTTCATTTATTTTCCTGTTTTAGAGTTAATATAATAAAGTGCATAGGCCATACAATATGTGCTCCTTTATGTCTGTGTTATTTCGACATGATTGTTATAAATGCATTCATGCTGTAGCAGTGATGTGTTCTTTTCTCATTGTAATGTAGTATCTAATCATGTTACCATTTCGCAATTTATCCATTTTATAAAAGGATGCATGTTGGGGATTTGGTTTATTAAACAAATGTCTATTGGATATTGGCTTATTTCTAGGTTTTCAGGTTTACGCTTGTCTTAAAAAGCTTCTATAAACACATATGACTGTGTTTGGATGGACATGTGCTCTCTGGAAGTATTATCATTTGAAGAAACTTAATGTGAATTACACACTCTCCAGAGGTAGGAGGTTGATAATTGAAAGTCCACACCACCCCCCTCCTCAGGCAGCTAGAAGCTTTGGATATCTAATCATGGTTTACCATTAGAGGCTTTGTTGATTACCATAATGCTTGTTGGAAATGGTCCTTGATGGGATAAATAAGTGGAATTCAAGGTTTGTGGAGTTCCAAGTGCCAAAATAGGCACTCCTATTGTTCCATAAACACAGTATAAGAACCCAGCAGTGTCAACAACCAATGCCCTTTGGAATAAAGTCTGTGTTTGAAACTGTCTTGAGTTTGGACAATCATAGCATTTTGTCACTTAAACTCAACTAGGTTCAGTGAATCCTACATGTAGAACATTGTCATGTCTCCCTAGAGTGAAACATTCATGAAAAGTGCTCTCCAGGGCAGGCAGCTGGGAGCTTGGCAACTTTGCACAACTGGCTGCATGGCTGTTTCTGTGCCTGAAACATGCTCTCATTATAATGAGGAATAAGGCTATTAGTGTATGTCCACAGGACATGGAACTCATGACACATTTTCCTGCACCTTGCTTTTCCACTCACTTGTTTCTGACAGATCATTACATATAAAAAAATGAAGATCTACCTCATTCTTTTATCATCTGGGTAGGGTTCTATTGCAGGGATCTCAATAATAAATGGATTCACGTAAGTAAATATACCCTGAGATTGGACCTGTGTTATTTGAAAGTACCAAAAGCTTAATTCAGCTATCTCTTCAGCAGTAATTATCAAAGTAGGGAAATGAGCCCATGTGTTTCCCTCTCCTAGATACTAGATCAAGGCAAATTAATATTTGTGCTCCCACTTTCTCCCCCAAAGCCTAAGGAATGCCTTGCTGTTCAATCATGGAATGCTAAAGAATGAAGTCTCAGAATCCTTCTCAATTAAAAAAAAAAACAACTCTAGGCAATCACTGCTAATAAGTTAAAATTGGTATTTGACATCTACTATGAAGCCTACTTGAGCTCCTTGGTCTAGCCAGTCTCTTTGTTGTATATTCCGTCTCACTCTAATTTTTTAAAGCTGTCTAATATATTTGTCATTTACTTTTCCCATTATTACCTAAATAATGAGATGAATCTTTGCCTCCCTCTCAGGAAGGAGAAAGTGTGTTTCAAACTTCCTAAAACCCAATAATAAAGATGGCTGCCACCTCCTCAGTTTCAAATAACATGAAATAAATTTTCACCTCAGACAAATGTAATTTATTTCAAGATGCAAGTTTTTCACTCTGCTCTCACTACATGAACTCAGACTGCAGAATCTTTTCTTTTCTGAATAAATTCAGCATCTTCAGTAGCCACCACATAAAAAAAAAAAACTTTGACATTCTTCCTCAATTGCTCATGAAATATGTTTGAGAATATGTATAAGGTCACTTACCTGCAGTGCTTACAGATATAAGCACCCAAAGGGTCAAGAGTAATTCTCTACAATTCATGGTTTGGATTCTGCTTCAAATGCCTTCTCTGGAAAACAGAATAAAACAGATTCAGCCAAAGCTTTCAAACAAAAGCGTGCCTATCTTATGAAGGTTTAAAAATCTTCTGGCACACAGATTTTTAAAAAAACAACCTAGAAGATTTTTATAATCCTTAATATAGTAACCAATTCTCAGAACTTTCAGCCATATAAAATTAATAAAATGTCAAGGCAATGAAGTTTTTCTTCTGGAAGAAATCCCCAATAATTTATTTCTCTGATACAACAGAGTCTGAAGAATTTCAGGCCTGGTCTACTAAATCCTGCTTCCAAGGCCAAAGTTCAGAACAATAGTACTGCTACAAATATTACCATTCTATGAATAAACAATCTGTGACATGCTGAGCTATGTATGGCAGTTCTGCCCATGTAACAGAGTGTGTGTGTGTTTTCACATCAAAACGTTCCTGAATTGTAATGAGATCTTCATTTAGGGTTGAATTTTTAAAAATCCATCTTCCTCCTTCAGAACGTAGGTTTCATAATTCTAGGC
The DNA here is from genome assembly GCF_028858775.2 of Pan troglodytes. Classification (NCBI taxonomy): domain Eukaryota; kingdom Metazoa; phylum Chordata; class Mammalia; order Primates; family Hominidae; genus Pan; species Pan troglodytes. The sequence goes on along the minus strand of NC_072410.2, from coordinate 23,469,318 downwards.
ACTAAGTCTATTTTGCTCTTCACTGTATCACTAAAATCCAGCACGATGCCTAGCACATGGCCAGCACTCACTAACATGTGTCACTGAGGCATAGGTGTGTATGCATGTGTTTGCGTGTGTCTGTGGCTGCCCATATGAGTTTACTTTAGGGAAATGGAGAGATGAAGTGACAGTCTCCTACAGTCCAGACCCCTCCTTTACATTGACTGTGACCCAGTGGAACTAAGATCTGAATTGAACTTTGATCCTACTACAACCTAGCATTCGGACTTCTGATTACAACTTTAAGAGCCCAGTGGAGGAAGGATCCCCCACAGTGGAGACCATTCAGAGTCTAAATACTGCATAAACAACACCATATCCCTTGTTTACCATCCTGAGTGCAGGGAGCACAGCCTGATGGCAGAGTCTGGTTTCGGAAACACACAAACCTGGGCTGCCACTCCAGTTTGAGTCCTGACAAGCTGTGCAAAACTTGAGCAAGTCTTAGAGCCTGTTTGGTCATTACCAAAATGGAGATGATAAGAAGGCCTGCTTCTGGAATTATTGAGTGATTAAACCATCTAAGGCTTATGGAGACTTCCTGAGTGCATGGCAGCTTCTCAGCTCAGAATAATGCCCCTCTCACCAACAACTACTCATCTTCCATCCTAAAAACAGGGTTGTCAATGCCTGAATCCAGGATAAAGCTTAATGGCTAAGCTGCCAAACCATTCACATACATCCTTATGGAAAAATCACCAAATATTTGGTGGAATTTCCAAGAGATAATAATCAATAAAGTAAAGGCCAAAGAAACAAGTATGAATGGAAAGTACCAACTGTGCATAATCAAATTAGACCGGTTCTATGGTTTGAAACCTCCCCCGCTACCTCCACACACATTTTATTATTAACTCTGCCTATTCTTTTATCTTGGATAGAATAAAAAATGTTATTTCCTTTATGTCACTCTGATTAAGACTGACGTAACCTTATAAAAAGCACCACTTTAAAAAAAAATTCAATATCTACCAACAGACAAAGTTATCAGGAGATGGTTCAGCAAACTGACAAGTTAACTCTGAGTCTCAATATGAAACATATTAAGATCTCAGTACACAAAAATTAGCTGGTATTTGCACACCATTCTGCAAATGTGGATGTGTGTATGTAAAATTTTTAATGTACTTAAGTTTTATGTGTGAATTTAAGTGATTAAGGTTATATTAAATAATGAATTCATTTCCAGAAAAAGAGCTATTCTGATAAATGTAACAGATACTCTAGCAAGTATTAATAAAATAGGCATAGAAGAATATAAATATTAAATGTCTCACATGTAAGAATTTTAAGGGTTTTTAATTGTTATGTTTAACATCAATATTTTTGCTTTTCCGTAACTCTTAAGTTTCTTTCTTTTTAAAGTTTTTCTGATTTCTAAAGCAATTTACACTCAATGTAGGAGATTTACAAAACAAAAACTGAACGAAGAAAATAATCTCAACATGTATAATATTTTAGCATGTTTTCTTGTACTTTTTATAAATGTTGTCACATAATTAAGATGTTTGGCCGGGCGCAGTGGCTCATGCCTGTAATCCCAGCACTTTGGGAGGCTGAGATGGGCGGATCATGAGGTCAGGAGACTGAGACCATCCTGACTAACACGGTGAAACCCCGTCTCTACTAAAAATACAAAAAATTAGCCAGGCATGTTGGCAGGCACCTGTAGTCCCAGCTACTAGGGAGGATGAGGCAGGAGAGTGGTGTGAATCCGGGAGGCGGAGCTTGCAGTGAGCCGAGATCTCATCACTGCACTCCAGCCTGGGCGACAGAGCAAGACTCCTTCTCAAAAAAAAAAAAAAGGTGTTTAAATGATTGCATATCCTGCATTTCCACCTAATATTACATAATGAGCATTTTTCCTGTGTCACAAAACTCTTTGTTAAAACCATTCTAATTGCCACCTAATATTACTTCATGTGGATATATTATCATTTACCAGATGTATTATGAGATAATCACATGACCATCTTCACAGGTAAGGCAGGATGGCTCAGCTTTTTTGCAGCATGGGCTCAGGTGGCAGCCTGGGTGGATTTGAATCTCCATTCTACCCTCTACCAGCTAACCGACTGTGGGCAACTGACTTGCCTGTTCTGTGCCTCAATTTTCTTATCTATAGAAGGGGATAATAATAATACCATCTCCTGGAGCTGATGTGAAAGTTAAATGAGTTACTATTCCAAGTGTCTGGTGAATGGTAATACCACTTAAATGTTAGCTATTATTATTTGTCTACATTTCTTATTATTTCCTGGATGTTACTCGATGGCAGTACAGTGATTGAGTTGAAGACTACATTGAAACCTGACAGATGCATGCTGACAAACTGCATTCCAGAAATGTTGCAATATTCATATTCTCTCACTCAATAGCACAAGACAGCATCTATCGACCACACCCAGAAGCACACTGAGCAGCTTTACTTTTAAAATGTAATTAGACAGCCAAAATGGAAAAATGGTATCTCATTGTTTTCTGAATTTGCATTTCTTTGGGTATAAATGAGGCAAATATTAATCACTTATTATCAGCCATTTTATTTTCATGTTTATGAACCATCTCTTTATGTCTTTTGTCCAGTTCTCAGATGTTTGTCTAACTTGTTTACTTTCTCTCTTTTGTTATGCTAATATATGACAAATTTTATATGGATGTAGTCAAACCGATCATTCTTTTGCTTTGAGATATTTTCATTGCTTTTAAGTGTAGAATATACTTTCCTGTTGGTGGTCAAATAGATGCTTACATAGTTTCTTCATTTTTATGGCTCAGTATTGTTTTGTTTTGTTTTTATATTTCACTTTTTTCATCCACCAACAATTAATTTTCTTGACTGACATGAAGATAGGGAGTAACTAAACTTACTTTCCTCAAATACCTACTAATTACTTCTCTATTGTTAATTAAATAATCCTGTATTTCCCCTACGGTTTGCTGACACTAGCTTATAATGTACAGGTCCTCCCTGAGCACTCTACTGCAAGTCTAGCACAGCATGCTTTTCCAAATGCAAACACGCACATGCACACACACACACACACATGCTCACACACACCAATGTTCCTCTACCCTCCCGTGTTTAGTTTTTCTATTCATAGCACTTATCACTAACTGTCATATTTTCACTTTATGTCTGCTTGTTTCTTTGTTATTTGCTGAATTATTGAATGAATTACATCCATAAAATATACATAATTTTGAATCCAGGTGATCATCTGATCCATTGGCACATCTGCATAATCTACTTTTGAAATGCTTTTTAAAGCATGATATCTTGGAAAGTATGTTTTAGCAACTAATGTGAAGTCTAGGCCACCACCTCTCACCCAAGTTTGGAAAAAAATAATGATGCCCGGGCTCCACCTAGTGGTCTGGAGGACAGACTGGGCATCTTGAGTCCTCAGAACTCCGCAGGTGACTCTAACGTACAGTCAGGTAGGGAGCCGCCGACGTAGGGCACTTATTTGTATTCTTAGGAAAGTACATTTAATACATCTTAAATGCATATATTTGATGTGTCTAAGACATATTAAATATTTGTGCATGTACATATGTACGTACGTGTGTGTACACACATATAACGAATAGTCACAAACTTACCTAATCACCCAAAGGCATGAAGTTTTCTCTAAATGAAAAAAAAAAGTTTCCTTCAAAAATTGGGTGACCTAGGCTTAAGGTCAGTTCCAAGCTGACCACTCTGTCTCCCAAGGCAGCACAGTAAAAAGCCCTTCCAGAGGGTCCAAACAGTCACCTGAACCCCTGGCTCTGCCCAGTTGCCCTTGTTTATGGGTCCCACCCTGAGAAACTGACCTTTCTCTAAAAGTAATTCACAGAAACACATAATGTACAGGGAAAGAGCCATTTCAAAGCTCTTTCTAATGAGGAACCTGAGATTTGAGGAAGTGAAATGGCCAGCCTCAGATTACAGCTATTCACAAGGACACACATGAATCAATGTAGATGCCTCAATATAAATCACTCATTAGCAACACATACAATCGAGCAACTCCTGAGACAAAATGCCTGGATGAAAATCATAACACCAGTTTTTTTTTAATATAATTTTTCTTCTACAGTGTTCCATGTATAGTTGTTTTACTCAGCCTGTGAGATGATAAAACAACCAAATGCAAAGAGGAGAAAATGATCTTGCGGCATAACATACACACACGCTTAAACTCTAACAAACAAAATAATTTGTGTGGAATCTGGCTTCTCATCTGTAAGGCCAAGAAAATCAATGCCACCTCATAGTCCTTGTCACACAAGTGTCTGTTGTTAGCCTTATGCTTCCCCCCAAATCTGCCTATGCCTGTGCTACCTGGGCCACCCTCCCCACTTCTCCCAGATGCCAGGTCCCTAGAGTCCTTTCAACTTGGCTCAGTATTTGCCTTCTCAAGGAAGCTCTCCAACTGCAACAGCCCCAAATGGCACATGCCTATGTCCAAGCCCGTCTCCATCACTCTGCAGGTGTTTCCATCACTCCTGGACTAGCTGCCACTCTCTGGTGAGGTCCCTGAAGGCAGGGACCCTGCCTTTTCTTTTTTTTCTTTTTTCTTTTTTCTTTTTTTTTTTTTTTTGAGATAGAGTCTCGCTCTGTCGCCCAGGCTGGAGTGCAGTGGCACAATCTCCGCTCACTGCAACCTCTGCCTCCCAGGTTCAAGGGATTCTCCTGCCTCAGCCTCCTGAGTAGCTGGGATTACAGATGCATGCCACCATGCCTGGCTAATTTTCTGTATTTTTAGTAGAGACTGGGTTTCACCATGTTAGCCAGGATGGTCTCGATCTCCTGACCTCATGATCCGCCCACCTCAGCCTCCCAAGTGCTGGGATTTAGACCCTGCCTTTTCAATCCGCATTCCTAGGCCTTAGCCTTAGTTCTCAGCCTTTGGATGTATATTTGTGCAGGGAGAGGGAAAACACTGTCCCCAGAACCTGCACAAACCCAATTCCCCAAATTTACCCCTCCTAGCCCATCCAAGGCCCTGAGGTTGAGAGGTGCGCTCCCAATAGCAGCACTGTGTATGACACAAAATCAGTATTTGCAAAGGGTCTTGAGAATGAAGCAAGGGCAGTCAGTGAAATGAATACAATAATCTTGGATCTCTGTATCTGGCTGCAATTGACACCTCATTAATTTGTCTGATAACTGCGATGCAACGTGCTGGGCATTTTAACTTCCCAAGGCTGGGCAGAAAAAAGATAAAGGCTCTGGAATCAGAAAAACTGTAGGTGTGGGTCTGGGATCTACTACTTAGTAGCTGGACACTCTTGGGTAAATGACGGAATTCCTCCTCCCTTTTATTAAAGCATAATAATAGTTCCTACTTCATGTGGCCCTTAGGAGGATTAAGTGAAAATAAGATATCTAAAAATTTTCTACAGTGTCAGGCACACAGTAAGCACTTAAAAAATGACAACTATTGTTATTATTTATTTCAGTCGTTCTCACCTCTCCAGAAAATAATTGGGGATGTCTTAATTTCTAAAACTATACTTTCAGAGAAAGACAGGACGCTGTCTCATCAATTATTCACACGTATTCACACACACACTATCTCTCTCTCTCTCTTAATTGACCTTGATTTGAGAATCCCTCCCCGGATGGTGGTCTTCCCTTCCTCTGGGGGGTGGGGAGGGGATGCGGGTGGCAGCGGAGCCCACCCTTACCTTCAGAGAGGCGTCCCCGAGGCTGGGGCGGGGGCGGCAGCTCCTCCTTCACGCCAGGTCGCGACTGCGGAGGCCAAGTTCAGAAAGTAGGTGAGAAGCAGCGATCTCCGCCTCCTGACTACCGTGGAAAGTGAAAGAGAGGTGTGATTAAAGAGATAAGGCACCCAGAGAGGGCTACAAAAAAAAAAAAAGAAAAGAAAAGAAAAAAAGAAGAAGAAGGAAAAAAAGTAGGAACAGAAAGAAGAATGTCAGGCGTCTGGCAGCTCCTGGCTGCTAACCCCGGCCAGTGGAGGCTGCAGGTGGGCACTGCCCGCGGTCGGGCAAAGCTCCGGGTCCGGGAGTGTAGCGGTCTGGGGCGCTCTCAGTCTGGGGCGCTCCCTGGCGTAGAATCCTCCCTGACTCGGGGGTCCCGGTCTGGGGACCCTCCGGTCCGGGTGCTCCTCGCAGCCGTGCTCCAGGACCGGCTCCTCCACCCAGACGCCCCGCGTGGAGTTACCGGAGCTACTGGATCGCGGGGTCCAAAGGTTGCTGCTGGAAAACCCAGCGCCTTGCCCTTTTCCCGCGGACGGCGTGGGCCCCAGGCGTCTGGCGCTTCCTCCCCAGCCGCGCGGCGCGGGTCCCGGGAAAACCCGGGCCGTAGCCGGGTGACCTGCGGGGCCGGAAGGGGGCGCGCCCGGGCCGCTCGCAAGCACCCTGCAGGCCGCGGTTCACAGCAGAGGATGCCAGGAGGGAGGACCGCCGGCCGCAGCGGCCGCCAGGCTCTTCAGAGGAAGAGGAGGGGAGGGCTGAGGGTGGAAGAGGGGTCCCCGGGGGATGCCGAAGGTGAGAGGGGCTCCGCGTCTCAGGTACACAAATGCGCCCCAGGCTTTTTGCTTTCCCAGAAGGACGGGAGTTCACTATAGGGAAGTAATAGAGAGGGGTACAATTGTTGAAGTTTTAATTTTTTTTAAGGAGGCCAAAGGGGAATGTGTGTTTCTAGATTTTTATTTTGTGGCAGAACTGTTATTTAACAAAAGGAAAAGGGAAACCCATAGCCGACAGGCAAAATGTTTAATGAGACAATGATTTTAATTCTTTTTACCCAATCAAGATAATTCACCACATAATAAATAAAAATATGTAATTATTTCAATAAATGCAAATAAAAGCATCTGACAAAATTCAACACCCTTTCTGAATTAATAACGATCAGAAAACCGAGAGTAGAAATGACCTTTCTTAATCTGATAAAGAACATCTATAAGAAACCTACAGGTGACCTCATAATAGTGAAACATTTTACTTTTTCCTAAGATTAGTAATGAGATAAGGATTTTGGCTCCCACCTGGGACAACTGCTTTGCAACAAGTGAAGAAATAAAAATAAAATTAGAAAGCATAAAGATTGAGAAGAAAGAATTAAAACTACTGGTTTTAACAGAGAGCATAATTATATGTAGACCAACTTTTGAAATCTACAAAAAAAAAAAACTACTGGAAATATTAAGTTTATCAAGATCATGGAATATAAAAATCAATAGCAATTCTATATATTAGAGATGGAAACTTGAAAAGTGAAGTTTGTTAAAAGTGCCATTTACCATAGCATTTAAAAATCAAAATACCAAAGTATAAATTCATTGGATAATATATGAGATATCTCCTGTGAAAACTACAAAATATTGCTAACAGAGATGAAACATCTAAGTGATAAAGGGATATACCACGTTTACGGATTGGAAGACTTAAGACATCTATTCTCCACACTGTATATTTTTAGACTCTATATATTACAGAATCTATATATTTAATACAATTCAATCCAAATCCCAGGAAAATTTTTCAAAGAAATTAAGAAGCTGTTTCTAAAATTCATATGAAAATGCAAATAATCTAGGATTGTCCGGACAGAGACGGAGTTTTGCTCTTGTTGCCCAGGCTGGAGTGAGTGCAATGACGCGATCTCGGCTCACTGCAACCTCCGCCTCCCGGGTTCAAGCGATTCTCCTGCCTCAGCCGCCCGAGTAGCTGGGATTACAGGCATGCACTATCACGCCTGGCTACTTTTGTATTTTTAGTAGAGACGGGGTTTCTCCGTGTTGGTCAGGCTGGTTTTGAATTCTCGACCTCAGGTGATCCGCCCATTTCGGCCTCCCAAAGTGTTGAAATTACAGGGGTGAGCCACCTGCCCGGCCTGTCTGGGCAATCTTGACAAAGATGAACAAAGTTGAGAGACTTATACTGACTTGAGGATTTATAATAAGGCAATAGTAATTATGGCAATGTGATATTCACAGAAACATACAAACATACAAAATAGAAAGTAGACTAATAGATCCACACATATCTAGTCAATTGATTTTTTTAACAAAGCACCATGTCAATTCAGTGGGGAAAAAACAGTCTTTCACAAACATTGCTGGAACAGCTGGGTACCTCTACAGAAGAAGCAGCAGCAGAAAAAAGAACTTTGTCCTTGCCTTGTTCTATATACAAGTATCAATTCACAATAGACCATGGACCTAAACATAAAAGCTAGAACCGTAAATATTTCATAAAAATACAGAGAAGACCCTTGAACAGGCAGAAAATAAATAAATAAATCATGCCCTTGGACAGGCACACACACAAAAAAATTCTTAGCTAGGACACAAAAAACAATAGCCATTTGGGACACATTGATTAATTGGACATCACCAAAATTAAAAATGTCTACTAAGCAAAGACATCACTTAAAAATGAATAGATAACCCTGGAAACATTCTCACTTTACATCTATCTGGCAAAGAACTTGCATCCACAATACATAAATAATTCCTACACATCAACAATATAAAAAGAAATATAATTTAAATAAGGCAAAATATTTTGCCTTCACTAAAAAATATATACGAATGGCCAATGAAAACATGAAAAGGGCTCATCATCATTAGTCGGGGAACTTCAGGTTAAGACCATGGTGATCTTCATCTAACACCTGTGAAAATTATTAAAATATAAAGAAACTTGACAACACCAATTATTGGTGAGGCAATGAAGCAGCAGAGCTCTCATACACAACTGGTGGGAATGGAAAGTAGTACAATTAGTTTGCGAAACAATGTATAAGTTTCTCTGAAAGTTAAATATGCACCTACCCTATGACCACTCTTAAGTGTCAAAATAAAATCGTAAGTCCACAAGTATGTTCATAGGAGACACTGTCTCAAATACATATATATAAAATACTATACATATAAAATATTCTGTATAAAATATATATTATATTATATATAATATTCTATATAAAACATATGTTATATTATTTATATAGAATACTATATATTATATATAATATTATATTATATATACTATATATAGAATATATATATTATATATACTATATATTATATATTATATATACTATATGATATATATAATATATTATATATACTATATAATATATATATTATATAGTATATATATTTTATATATAATATATATTATATAATATTATATATTATACATTTCATATATAATATTATATATCATATTATATATTTTATATACAATATGATATATAATATAATTTATATGTTATATATATTTATATATAATTATTATATAAATTATATAAATATAAATTATATATTTATATGTAATTATTATATAAATTATATAATTTATAAATTATATATAATATAATTTCTATTATATTATATATTATATATACTATATAATATATATAATATATACTATATATATACTATATATAGTATATATATAATAATATATATATAGTATATATATATAATATATATAGTATATATATATAATATAAATATATATAATATATACTATATATATATACTATATATAGTATATATATATACTATATAATATATATATTATATAGTATATATAATATATAATATAATAGAAATTATATTATATATAATTTATAAATTATATAATAATTTATATATATATTATAAATATATATATAATTTATATAATTTATATAATAATTACATATAAATATATAATTTATATTTATATATTTATATAATAATTATATATAAATATATAACATATAAATTATATTATATATCATATTGTATATAAAATATATAATATGATATATAACATTATATATGAAATGTATAATATATAATATTATATAATACATATTATATATAAAATATATAATGTTATATATAATATTATATATAAATTTTATATATATAAAATATATATCATATATAATATAATATATAATATTATATATTATATATAATTATATATATAATATAATTATTATTATTAATAATTTTAATATTTAATAATTACATATTATATATTATAGATTATATATCATATTATATTATATATTATATTATATATTATATATTACATATTATATATCATATTATATATTATATATTATATTATATAATATATAATGTATTATATATTATATTATATAATATATAATGTATTATATATTCTTTATATTATATAAAATATATAATATGTTCTATATAATATTATGTTATATAAAATATATAATATATTATATATAATATTATGTTATATAAAATATATAATATATTATATATAATATTATATTATATAAAATATATATTATATATAATATTATATTATATAAAATATATTTTATATATTAATTATATATAATTAATAATTATATATATTATATTATATTTAAAATGTTATAAAAATATTATATATAAAATATTATGTATTATATATTAAATAATATTATTTTTATGTTATATATTATACATTATTAGATATTCTATGTTATATTTTATATAATTATATATATAATTATATACACATTTTATATATTATATATTATATAATATTATATATATGTTATATATAATAATATATATAAAATATTATATATATAAAAAATAAAGAAAATCTGGCATGTTGGGAACAAGATTTACAACTGACATTCTGCCTGAGGGAATCAGAATGTTCTTCAAGATGACGTGAAAATCTACTGTCGAATGATTAGTTTGCTATTCAGATTATTGACAAAGAATGAGGAGAAACAAAGCAAGACAGAGAGAGAGGAAAAAAGAGTAGTGAAAACATCCCACACCACAGTGAAGACAGGCAAGCAAAAGGGAAAAGGGAAGAAAATGGTGGCTGGAGTATGGTGGAGGATTGAGGAGAAAAATTTCTGGCCATTTTGCATCCACCCAGAAGCAGGGAAATGGAAGGAAAGTTACCAGATGAAACCTGAGGCCTGAATCCCTTTAATATTCCTGCTCCTCATACTTCAGTGCAGGGGCATAAGCCAGCTAGGAGAACTCAGGAAAGCTTCAAACTCAGATGCCTTTGCACATCACAGCAGGCACTATTGCTTCTGGGCAGCCAAGGGAGTCAAACTAGAGGCCTTTCTGGGAATTTTGCTTGGCACAGGCATTTGGTACCTCACGTGCTTCCAGAATTTGGAATTCAGCGACCTTTTATTGGCAATGTGGTCCTCCCTCCACTTGATGGTCCCCTGTACTTTCATAAGATGCCGGAGGGAGTCCTGAAGCGCCTCAGCCTGCAGCATGTCCAGCTCGCTCAGAGCCTCCATCTCAATAAGTATCACCTTGGCGTCGTTCTGGATGAGGGCACAGTGCAGGGCAACCTCCTGCTCGTAGGCAAACTCCTTGTTGTGAGTGATCTGAGGGGTCAGGATGAAAATGTGCCGCCTGCTCTTTCGTATGTTGGTTTCCACTGCAGTGACTACATCTAGTCATACAAGAAATAGATCAGATTTCTTATCAGTCTAATGCTTTAAACATAAACATCCTGAACATTTAAAAGTCTTATTGTTATAATCTGGTGTGAGATTCTCTGACATCAAGTCACTTACTCAGAGAAGTGGAAATATGTGTGGATAGAGAACCCGTTTTGTTCTTTGTGTTCCTTTCATTTGTGAGAATATCAGCCCCAATGTCCTCTTTTTATTTCCCAGGTAGCTTAGTCTTAACTAAAACAGAGTCCTTCCAAGTAAATGGGAATGTAAAGATATTTAGTCTATTGTTGCATTAGAGACTTAGAATTCTGGTTCATTCTTCTTAGAATACATATTATCTTCTTAGAATATTTGCTTATATGTTTTTCAATGGCTTAAAATTTTAACTCACATATTAAAAAGCACAAACTCAGGAAGCTTTGCCCCTCAAAATTGTCCAAAGTCTCTAGGAAAGTAAGTCCTGACTTTACTTCACCCCCATTAATCTCTGTTGTAGAAACTGATTTGATCCAAACTAGAAAAATCTCAAGGGACAATAGATCCCCTTTCCCATTTGGTGTTTATACAGCGTAGATGCCATGGTGATTCCAATTAGCTCTGGGTGGACTCAGAAAGAACATGAAATACCCAGTCCTCACTGCAACAGGAGAAAGCACAACCGTGAAGAAAACAATCCAAGATATTCTCACAGAGGGGTGTCTGAGGGATTGCAGATGCATGAGGCAGGCCAGCTGAGAAGAGGTGCTCCCAGAGGGAGAAGCACAGCTGCTCCAGAAGCCCCACGTGGAGAGGCAGGTACATGACCACCCTCTGACCTCCTGCCAGTGCCTCCCATTGGCCAAACCCAGCCTGGAGCACAGGACAAGGGTGCAATGGATTCCATGATGATCAGCCACCCAGGGCCACTGGATGGAGTGGTGGTGCAGAGAGGATTTTGATGGGGCAAATGCAAGATAAGTTGCATGAGACTATAGACAGTACCTTAGTCAGTCATGAACTTTCCTAAGTGAAGAGTGAAGTTTGGTGTTGTTGGGTTTCATTTATTTTGGTTGAGGAAAGGTCAGAGGACATGCATTGACAGAGGGAAGTAGAAAACCATTCCAGATTAGTATGTTGTCACACATTGAAGGCAGCACAAGCTTGAGTGTGAGAGAGCTAGCATCTGGGTTTGGCTGAGGAGAAGTGTAACTAGAACTTAGGTGGATGGACTGAGAAAGAAGAGGTGAAGAGCTTGTGGCCAGATGTGGCACATTGTTGAGCTCACAAACAACTGGAGTCCCTGCAGGTTCTTCAGTACATTTGTAATATGAAAAGAGTGTTTGAGAGCATTACTCATTACTTCTACCTGCATGGGTGGCCAGTGGGAAAATGGGGGAAGAAGAGAGCCTCGAGAGAAGAAATGCATTCGATTCTCCTAAATTGTATCTTTCACAAGTCTCTTGAGCCGTTATTGAGGCTATTAGCATTCCCAGATATTCCAGGGTAAACCAAAGTCACCTGTTGTTCATACCTTTACATCTATAGGCATGTGAATTCCTCTTCTTAGTAAAATGAGTTTAAAATGTAAAACTGAACATTTACTTTATTATGCTTAGGCCCTTGATAGCTGAGCCCCAGTTATATTCCAAACCCTTCCTGGTCTGTGAGAAATTAGAGAAGAGTTCACAAGGAGGGTCCATAGGTACTGGACATAAATGTATGAAGGGAAGGGAAAAATAACTACTGCAATCACAGGAGTTGTGATAAAACTGTCAAAAGTATATAAAATTGGGTAGGAATATTAAGGAACAGAAGCTATAGTTCTTTTTGTTCTGGTGAGAATATAAATTTGCAAATGTTTCACCAACATGAAGAAAGTCATGAAGACTCTCTGAGTACTTTTAAGGTATTTCAGCTAGTGCCTATGGCTACCAGAACAAAATTCGTCAATTTTTAAGTCCTCTTTCAAATCTTATGGACAGAATTAAGAAGTGGCAGAGTTATCCTGGTGGGGGACCAAGGGAATAAAGTAGGGATGATGGTTTGCTAAGTCCTTGAAGCAAAGGACTTCTAACTCTGAATTCACACCACCAACATTACTGTGAAGATCTCATCACTGGGACAATGATGGGAGAGGGACGATTGAAGGATAAGTGTCTGCTTCTGGATAAATATTTAAAGTTCTGGTCTTAAGGCCTGTGGTAGTAAATGCAATTCATTTTCCAATGCAGGGATAAGGCCACCTAGTTCACAGCCTTTAATAAGCATGAATTTCTGTCCCTAATGTATGTCAATAGCTTTACCTTCTCCAGGTAGCATATCTCTCCCATAAATGCATAAGGTATAGCCAAATTTATTTTCAAGAACGTCAGGCAGAATCTGGTGAACAAAGTGCTCTACACGACTGGCCCCATCTGTACTGGATTTGTAGTTCCGTGGGTAGATAACATAAGCATCATAGAGCTTTCCATCTGAAAATGAAAACAAGAAGTACAACTTCTTACTTGATTCTAAAAATTCTCACTGGACTCTTCAAAGACATTCCTCTCCAAGTTTTATGGCTGTTGGTGAATGTATGTCATCCTCCAAAATATTCTAGACTCAAGAGATGTTGACGGCAAACCACTGCCACAAAACACTATCAGGAAATAACAGTCTTCATCCCAAAGTGTTTCTCCTTTTTACTGTCACAGACTAAATAACAAAAAAGTGGACAAGAACCTGTCCATCTCATCAATTTTGATTAATAATCTATGAATAAGGGGGCCTTCTGTGCTGAATAGACTTTGGTTTCATCTTTGGTTTCCCCATACTCCCCTGGGGAAGTGAAAAAATTTAAAGCTAATAGTAGCAAGGGCATAGAATTTTTTAAGGGATCTGAATTTTCCACAGATCAAACAATGAGCTCCTACTTCAGTCAACTGTTTGAAAAATGCAACATGTATCTGCCTCCAAATGAAAGCATGAAGTTTGCATCTAGCAGGCAGAACTGACTCCTTTCATGCACATGCTTGTGTGCCTGGGTTAGACTTTACGGATCAGGGTTTCAGGTAGAACACACATGCTTTCCGATAGACCTTTCTAACCTGCTCACATCTGGAAAACAGGAACAATTTTGCTACTGTGTTTAACTTCATAATGTCTTACCAATACATTATGAAATTTACACCTTTCTGGGCTTGGGGCAGATTCTGTTATTGGGAACTCAGTAGGAATAGCAATCCTATCGGGGAAGAAAAGTGAGCTGTTGAGATGGATCTCAGGACCATGAGGATTTACATAGCAGGATGGAAAATGGCCTCTAAGAAAATCCAAAAACACAACTCACTGATAACAGATTAGCAAGCAAAATGGAATCTGGGCTTAGCAGCCTAGCTACTGAAAGATTAATAGACAAGTAACCAACAGTTATTATGGGACTTTTTCTTTGGGAGAAAAACTTGGTATTTGCCACTTACCATTCCTAGTCTTGTAAGGTTTAGCTATGTCTCTCCAGAGCAGAGTGGCCTCAATCCAGAACATTTTTAGGATGATAACCAGGACATTGATTAGCATTAAAAATACACTACATACTGCAATTATGCAGTAGGTGCTATGATGATCAACTATTCAAAAGAAAGAAAAAGATTATTATTACTACTGAAACAAGATATAATAAACTGATACATGGATGCTGGCTTCCCTTGGGAGTACAAGAATTTCACATAAGATATACCCACTGGGAATTTTCATGGCTGCTTTAAGTACCAGGACAGTCACATTTATTGAGCCTCTACAACACATCAGGCTAAGCATTATAGGGAATTCTCAAAGGCAAAAGAGGCAGAGAGACACTTGTCAACTTAACTAAGATGGGAGGCAAAAGCATGATTTTTGCTGGCAGAGGAGTTTAGAAGGAGAGCTTGCTCCATGCAGGACTGGGAAAGGGAGCCTTCCTGGAGGAGGAGGAGGCCTCTGAAAGATGAGTAGGATTCAGGGAGATGCAAAAAAGGAAATGCCCACCTGGGCAGAGAGAATACCATAAGCCTAAGTGCAGAGAGGAAGTGTGTTTTCTGAGGAAGTGGAATAACCCAGTTTGGGGAATTGGTGGAAGATATGATTAGAAAGTTTGGTCAGGGCCATGTTCTGTCCAGACTTGAAACCCCAACTAAGGCAGACTGCCTTCTTCTGAAGGTCACAGGAGCACTGGAGACTTGAGTGGTTTTCCCAAGAGATTAATCTGATGGTAGCAGAAAGTTTGTTTCTGTGGAAAGAAACTATGGGCACTCAGAGAAGAATGGAGTGTGGTACTTGGGTTGCAAGATGCAGAGGGTTGTAACTCATGCAATAATGAGAAAGGAACGGACAAGGTGCTGTCAGGGCATTAAGGAGAAGGCATCAACAGGTCTGAGAGACTCGTTGCCTCTAAGGGCTTGGCAGTGTGGGAGGTAGGAGAAGAAGCAAGAGTCACCTAAGTGGCTAAAGCATCTTTGATAAAGAATTCAAAAGTCAAATTACTAAGTTCTAGGTCCTACTCATAGCCCATACTTCTCTCATGGTGAACATTACTCAA
The DNA here is from genome assembly GCF_028858775.2 of Pan troglodytes. Taxonomy (NCBI): domain Eukaryota; kingdom Metazoa; phylum Chordata; class Mammalia; order Primates; family Hominidae; genus Pan; species Pan troglodytes. Next base: position 23,453,323 of record NC_072410.2, on the reverse strand, counting down.
CCAACCCAGAAATTTTTCCTAGTACTCCTTGCTTCACAAAATGCAGATGCAACATGCATATGCACTGATGAATGTGAGAAGAATCTCAAATGAGATTTGCTGATACGGTTCTTTTCCGTCTTAAGTCTCCATGCATGGGCTCCCAGTTTTAAGGTAGAAAAATCACTGGCCCATATTCACGAATTCCTCCACAACCTCTAATAGTTTATCAGTTCTCTCAGTGACCAGCAGTATGGAATCAAGAATTATCAAGGTGATGTGACACAAAATTGGGGGGAAAAAGTGAAAATTGACAAAGAGCTTACTGTCATCAGGTTAAATAATGAAAACTCCGTAAGTAAATCGTTTCAACAGGATTCCTTTCCAGGTCACTCTCTCTCTAAAAACCTCAGCTGGATGCACAGAGGAATGTGTACTTCCTGTGGGGGTTGCTGGGAAGTAACCATGCCATTGGCTGGACGCTTCCAAGTAGAGGAAAGAAGTTGATCCAAGACATCAGAGGAAGTCTTCGTAAGTGTGAATTATTTTATAAAAGTATAAGTAATTCAGGTATGTGATGACAAAACATTACTTTCTGTATACACATATAGCTAGGAAAATGCTGGCTGTGTTTGAATCCTTGCTCCATAACTGTAGTATTTCGCAAGTTATTCAACTTTCTTTGTCTTTTACTTTGAAGTATTGAGAAAATAAATGAGAAAGTTAAATGTAAAATAAGTAGATAAGTCCTTGTACATAGGAAATAATGAATAAATGTGTATTATTATTATTATGAGCATCAAATATGTATTTAGTAATAGTTAATAAAATGGAGACATAGGCCTTTCAAGTTTTTGTTCTCTTAAATTCAAGAAATGCTATAATTTCAGAAATAAAAAAGAATTCATCATGACAACTCAATAGCAGTAGTAATAATTTGTGTTTAATTTATACAGTTGCTGAAACAGAGTGTAACCATGTTGATTTAAAGAAAAACAGGTGAAATACAAATAAGCTAGAAGGAGCAAAATCATTAAACACCTGTAACACGAAGATAATTCAAACACATAGGTAACCAGGGACATTGATCAATGATAACGTAGCAAAGCAGGAGGACACAAGGGCAGTGTGGGTGGGCAGGCTGGATGGATGGCTGCAGGGTCTACTGGGCCCACCACCACCCCAAGCATGGCCCTCACATAGCACCTTGATGGGGTCCACAGCCTTCCTGGGGTGCCACACTTATCACTGGCAGACACCAGAGACCCACAGAACACTACGGCACTTATAGCCATCTATATGAGTTATGATTCTGTTTATTTTATGAATAACTTACAAATCAGGGGTTAAAGTCAAAATTAAAACCAGAAAAACCCCACATACCACTTCAGGCAGAGACCTGCCACGATTACACCATATTGGGGACCCGCTGTCCCCACACCCCTATCCTTTCTCCTCCTGTTGTGCCTCTCTGTGTGTATCTGGATGAATCCTAACCATACCACACACATGGGTGGGAACTCAGGGTTTAACACTTTCTTTGGCTATTTGACAAGCACATTAAACAATTTCTACATGGTTGTACAGCCCCTGAGGAGTGATGAGTGTAAAAATATATTTCTCTCTTTCCTTCCTTTTATACGGGATACAATGCTTCATATAGCAAACAGGATGTCTTTGCCTGGATATGTGAAGAACAAGTGAGGAAACTGGCAAGTGCTCAGGAGTGAAATGCTTGGAAAGCTGTTTTCCAAGACAACATTGCATTCAGAGACACACCAAGGGAGTGGGGAGAAGGATCAGTCCACCTCTGTGGGAGGAGCACTTCATCTCTGATGTTTCACATTGTCTGGGCATAGTGATGATAAAAAGCACAATGACTTGTAGACAGGTTTATCACTGTTTTGAAAACTCTGTAGACAACATATCCCCTTCTTGCCCGCACCCAGGAAGGATCACTCTCTCCACCCTGCTTTGGCTATTTGTGATGCCAATTATTATTTATTTATTTATTTTTATATATTTATATATAAATTATTTATATATAAAAAAGAATGTTACATTTTTAAAAGATTATATAGCATCTGAAATTAACCCAATAAAGATTCATCAGTTTCACGTTGTCCTTTTATTGTGTCAAATTATAATGATATCGTTAAAATCCTGCTAGATTCAGAAAAAACTGTAGGGAAGCAATCAACAATTTGACTTTCCAAATGATGAGGAAAGTTATTGAATTTACCAAACATAAATATAAAAATAGTATTTTGTTGTATAATTAAGACTTATAGCTAGAGAAGTAGAAATGTACACAAAAAAACATTTGGTATCAATAATTTGGTTGTGCATTCATTTATTCAGTCAACAAATATTTAGCTGAGCACTGGCTAGCTGTCAGGTATTGCACTAAGGACCCAAAGATGGATGAGATGATGTCCCTGCCCTCATGGAGCTTGCAGTCGTGTTGAGCAGACTGTCAAACAGATTTAGGTAAGGCAATGTGACCAGTGCTATGATACAAACAGGATGCTACAAGAGTACTTGGAAAGTGTGTATACTGCAAACTGAGGGCCAAGAAAGGCTCCCTGGAATAGGTGGTACCTGAATTACATGGTGAATAACAGATGCAATAAAGAAATGGGCTGAGCTACCAGACTTCCCATGTGTTCCATGTACCTTAAACACTTTATAAAGTTTAACAATGATAATGTGTGTGATATGGTTTGGGTCTGTGTTCCTGCCCAAATCTCATGCTGAATGGTAATCCCCAGTATTCGAGGTGGAGCCTGGTGGGAGGTGATTGGATCATGGGGGTGAGTTCATCATGAATGGTTTAGCACCATCCCCTTGATGCTGTCCTTGCAATAGTGAGTGACTTCTCATGAGATCTGGCTGTTTAAGTGTGGCACCTCTCTCTCGCTCCTGCTTTTACTGTTTGAAGTGCCTGCCTTTGCTTTGCCTTCTGCCATGAGTAAAGCTCCTGAGGTGTCCCCAGAAGCAGATGCCGCCATGCTTCCCATACAGCCTGCAGAACCGTGAGCCAATTAAACCTCTTTTCATATAAATCACCCAGTCTCAGGTATTTCTTTATATCAATGCAAGAATGGCCTAACAAATGTCTTATTATAAAGTAGCACCTAGGATTTTCTCACTGAAATGGCAGTAGTTTGATACTTCCCCTTTTTGTTCACTTTACCACCCTCGCTAACAAAATGAGTGTTCATTATGACCAGAAAAAGGTATAGAAGGGACCATGCCTACAACATGTAATACAAGTTATAAAAGAGCACAAAAGAACACGTTCAGTTTACGGTTGTTGGTGCATTTTCTTTCACATACAGTGAGACAGAGGGAGTTCATAAAGTTAGAAAACAAGGATGACCAAAGAAGCAGCTGAGTGTTCTAGACAAACCAACGATAGGAGGGAGTGGGGGAGGACGAGCAATTTAAGCCGCAGAGAAGCTCCCAGCAAACAGGAACAGTCTACAAAGAGCAGATAGCAAACAACATCCGGAAGAAGAGAAGCACATTTTACGGCACAGGCCATTCCCATTGTCTTGATGGATCTCTTGGAACCACACTCCATTCTGCTTACACTTGCTAGAGAAAGTTCAGGTGACCAAAGTCTCAGAAACACTCCTTACTTGGATTTTTCCTACTTAGTCTTACGGTGTGCCTTCTCAAGCCATGCAAATTCAGGGCCAGACAGTCGTACTGCAACAATAAATCCTCTTCCTTCACGTCAGCTATTCTTAAAACCATGTCTAGACAAGCCAGCCCATTGCTGAAACTAAGAAAGCAACCTGTTACTTTTAATGCCTACTTTGCAGGTGCAAACCATGTGCAAGGGGAAGAGGATGGTTCTCTTCAATATAAAAATACCTTTGATTTTGCCCTTCCTCTTGTTGAATTCTTGGTTCACCAAAGTCTGTAATTTTTGTTCCATTAAGCTGCCACAGGACGGCAGCCAAGAACTGAGTGCCTTTTCCAAAACAAGCAGAGCAAGTTAGGTTTGCGTTTTTTCCTAGAGGGGATTAAGGACATTCACCAATAAAATTACCTTCTGCGACTGGCATTTTATCCCATTTAATGTAAAAAATACCTTACTGAACGCTTAGTATGCACCCCACCAGGACCTCCCTCCCTCATCTCTAGCACCTTCCTCTTTCTATGTCCTCTCTTGCCTCCTTCCTGCTTCCATTACCTTCATTCACCCAGCTGGGTTTGAAGCTCAGCTCCCACTATGTTCTCATCTGCATGGGAAACTAACAAGGCCAATGATTCTGCCTTCACCAACCCCACATTATAAAGGACTTCTAGTAAAAGGATTGCCCTCTACTAGAAATTAGAGTTTCTTTCCAACTGCCCTCTTCCACATCTTTCTACAGAACTCTCTTCATCTCTCCATAAGCTACTTTGAAGATAAACATGTTTTACCGGATCTGGCTACCATTGCCCAGAATGAACACCCTGCAGGTCTCCATCCCAAGCTCTGGGATAGAGATGAAGATGAAATTAGATGCATACATGAAAGCATCATGAATTACAAAGTACAATAAACAAATGTAAACACTGCAATTGCTGTGTCCCTGTTCCCAATATTAGCAAAGGCTTGGGGCAGGTGCTTCCAGGGATGTCACCACACTTACTCCTCAAGGTTCCTTATGCTAATTGCCTGACCCCTGCTAAGGGAATTCAGAACTGGGGTCATACGGAAGGATTTTTCCAGGCAATATTTACAGCATTCTGATAAATTTTCTTACCAATTTCCACTTCCTTTATTTCATTGTGTGCAGGGGCTCCGATTACTGGAAACAGAGAAAAGCCTTGCTCATCTTAAAGACAAAACGAAATATAAATATTAGGAGAGCATTGAATGCTAGTCAATATAAAGCTTGTATTTTCATGTTTCTATTCTATTTCATAGCAATGTTTTTCAAGTTCTTCTGACAATAACCCATAATGACAAACACACACACACACACACACACACACACACATGAAACAGAAAGGCACTTAAATAAAACTTTCTTTTATTACCTATGATGCTCTTTAATATCTTTATTCTCTGATATCACTTAAACAAATGCAGGTCCAACCCATAAAACTAATTACATGACCTAGTAGTTGTTAGAAAACTACTCTTCTACAGAATAAGAATAAGACTACAGAGAAGATTTCAAAAGACCCAGGAAAACAATAAATGGATGAGTCCACAGATTTGCTCGCAGTTCTCCACTAGGGTGGCCCATCCTCAGTGAAATCTTCCCCCTACGGAATTCTGACTCCTGTGACCACTAAGGCTGAAAGACGGGCAGTGCTTGTGGAGCACTGCTGCAATCCTCCATCCCTTCATGCTCATTTATTTAATGACAGTGTGATTAAGGACCACTGTAAGGGTTGATATTAAACAGGAAGAGGCACTGATAGGAATGTGGTCTGGTGATGCTTATTTTACAGCGGTGGAGTATTGAAAAACTCCAAAAATTTGTCTCCAATATTGCTTTGCCCTGAAAAAACTGTCATACGTAAAGGGGCTATTACATCTACGTCTGTAGATCGACTTGTGCTAAGGAGACCCCAATCCTTTGTAGATTGATAAGCTATGATTGTGAAATCTTTCCCTTAAATAAGCTTTTATAAAATTTAAAATAACTTGGAAAACACATTTTTAGAATGAAGTGACCTACTCAAGGCCATTGATGATGTTGAAAGTATTGCAAACAAAGATTAAAAACCACTCGACAACATTTATGTACACCATAGTATACCATCACAAAGCCTCTCATTAAACTTTGAATCCAATGAGTATTACTAAAGATTAAGTTCTTTTTTAATTTGCAGAAACTCTGACACCGAACTAGAAAAAAAAGAGCTGGTTTTGCTCTCCAAATAGTTGTATTGCCATTCAAAAACAGTAAATTAAGTTAGCATTCAGATTGCTTTATCTTTGGAAAATTAAGTCACAAAAAAAGAATAAAGAACAGATGTGGCTTTGAATTAGTAATGTAATTTCCCCCTGAAATGTCTTAAATCTTGATAGTGTGTTCAGAAAACCTCTTTGCGTCATAGTTCAGAATGTATAAGATAAGATGGAGCAGGAGGAAGTAAAGGGAGGAGGGAGAAGTGCAAGTAACCCAACCAGAAGGGCACCGCTGTTCCCATTTCGACTTCTTTCACGTAGTATTCTATCTCATTCATGTCAGTAGCTTACCCTTGACCGTGAAGGACCTGGTCGCCGTCACACTATAATTGGCTCCATTTTCATTGTGTATAAATTTACAGGTGTAATCACCTGCGTCCTCAGTCATCACATTATCAATGACCAAAAATGACTTGTGCGCCCTGTACCTTGATCCTTGAAGAGCCTGACAATTCTGAAATAAGAAATTCCATTTCCTTCTCAGTAATTCTTCACTTTTATTTATTTATCTGTTGACAGAATGTTTGTTGCCTAGGCTGGAGTGAGTGGTGCAATCTGGGCTCGCTGTAACCTCTGCCTTCTAGGTTCAAGTGATTTTCATACCTCACCCTCCCAAGCTGCTGGGATTACAGGTGTGTGCCACCACACCCAGCTGATTTTTATATTTTTAGTAGAGATGGGGTTTCCTCATGTTGGCCAGGCTGGTCTCGAACTCCTGGCCTCAAGTGATCTGCCTGCCTTGGCCTCCCAAAGTGCTGGGATTACAGGCATGAGCCACTGTGCCCGGCCACTTGTGTCTATTTTAATTGTGTAATTTTCATCTATTTCCTTCCAAATTTCTTCTTACCTTAAACCACTCAAGAGGTGCTGTCCAATTGTAGAGGTCAATGGTAGGACAATAAATTTTGGAATTTTTTTCTGATCCAGATACTGTTGAATACATCAAATAATCTGGAACATTGCAATCTGATTGTTTTTTATATATGGTGACATTCGCATATCCAGTCCTATTGAATGTGGGACTGTTAAAATAAGTCAGACAATTAAAAGAGTCACTTAGCATTGTGAAATAACTTAATCTAAATTCAGCCTTTACTTAATATTGCTTTTCTTCTTAAAAACCATCAATATACATAATGGTTATTTTCTTATTTAAAAATAAACATTAAAATCTAGAGTTTAAATACTTTTTTGTTACACTTGAGCTAAAAACATAGCCCCCATAGTAGCCCTAACAATGACTTCTTCACCATTTATTCATACACTACATCTGCTGTAATGCTGTAATCCCAGTGTAATAAAGATAATTACTATTTATTCAGAGTTTACTCTGTACCAGTGATGATGATGAGCACTTTTCACACATTACCTTAGTTTATTTTCACAATAATGCTTTGAGATGAAATATATTATTACATTATATGAATTTTACAGAGAAGGAAACTGAAGGGCAGAGAACTTGCTGGCATCGCACAGTTAACTAGCGGCAGAGCATGAATTTGACACTTGTCTAGTCTCAGACCTAGGCCCTTAACTAATACATCCTGCTTTTTGATTTAATTCATTTGACATTTCGTGTGTGCCAAATACAGCCACAAAATCAAAACATTTAACAATTTGTGAACAAAAGTAATTAATTTTTAGGCACACAATCTCATCAGCCTTCTCTGGCTTAACTTGAAGGTTAAAAGCCCCTTTTCACCTACTAGAGGCCCCCTGAGATGGAAAACATCCAGATTACTATTTTCTGTGCTAGTTTGTTCTTAATTCCAGCCAAAAGTAAGCAATTGCTCTCAGTTATCTTGGTCACTAGGAAAGCTAGGTTTTTCTCTAAGTCAGCTACAAATCAATCCCTGCAACTGTAAATCCAAATAGCTCAGAATGAGCTAGACCTCAACCTGATAGTATTCCTAGAAGTTTATCCAAATCACTTTTATTCAAATCACTTTATAAATTTAACTGTTCCAGAAAGGACTAGGGAAGGAATGAAAGCAAGGGCAGCTCAGGCAATCAACCATTGAAGAAAGGGGAGCAGGGTGAAAGAAGATGGGAGCTTTCTGCATAATACCTTCTGACAATACAGGTATAAATACCAGAATCAGCACCTTCAGCTGGTAGAAACTTCAGAAGTTGGCCTGAGGCAAACACACGATTTCTTTCCTGAGTGGGAATACTTTTGTTTGTTTGTGAGTAATACCAATCCACGGTGTAACTAGGTTTTCCTTGTCTAGGACATCTTACAATTAAAGCCTCATTTTCCAGGCCCCATGATTGTTTACCTGCAAATAAAAGATATAAAGACAATCCTGAAATGATCAAATGAAAAGATCATAATTCTTATACTCTCAATATTTTCTTCTAGGATTAAATTTAGAAGCCGGTCATATACTGTGATACCTTGGGAAAGAATAAGTAACTGATTAAGATCTCTTACGAAATGTTAATGAATTAATTTGGAGCTAAATCCCCCACAGTTATCCAATGGAAAAGCAGCCTTATCTATCTAAACAAACTGTGTGTCAGTCAATAAACATCCACAACACTTCCCATGTGCAGGCACCACATTAAATTCTGCTGCATTTGAATATGTAAAGCCAAACTGATGATATATTCATTACAAAGAATTTCTTCTGATAGATTCGTAATGAAAAATGATTGTACAAAAGCAATATATTTTTCAGTTTACAATTCAACTGGAACAACTGGAAGCAAACTGCTTAAAACAAGGTAAATGTTCTTGAAATTATTTAATTTATAAAAATTTAAATTATACTTAGAAGGCAATACTTACTAAACTTTGCTGCTGTGGAATACATGAGAATTGTGAGAATTGCTAAGATCCAAAACCCCATTCTGTTTATCAATCAAGAGCAAGTATTGGTAACTGGTTGTTGAGATTACTCCAGATGAGTCACTGGCATACGACAGTGAAGGTCACCACACATGAGGCAGTTGGTGATACTCTTCAAGACTGAGTTGGGAAGAGTAGCCTATATCTCAACTGAAAAATAAATCAGACAAAACCATAAACAGAATTTTTATCAGCCATGATTTTTACTTTCTCAGCACCACCCAGGAGAATGAATCAGTCAAAACATATTTATTAAGTGCAAAGAGATGTAACAGCAGGTTTCAGATATGCAAGCATTGCACTTATTCCTATGGAAGTTTTGGGTCATATAGCTCTCACAATGATCATGCTATTTCACAATTATCATGCTACTTCGCAGTTATATTTCACCAGTCTCATGAGAATGTCCTGAAAGAAACTAAATTAAGAAGGAAAGAATATGAGTTTCTATTTTTGAAAAAAAAAAACATAAAATTCAGTAGACTTTAGAAAATAAAATGTATCATGTGAAACCACAGACATCCACACAGGCTGGTGGCAGCATGCTCACAAAAATAACTCACAAACAGACACATGTGCAAGTAGTCATCACAAAGCAACTAAGGAGTAGCAAAATCAGAACTAGACTAAAGCATTAGCCAAGTAATTGTCCTATTCTCAACCCCAAACCCTCAAACTTTTGTTCCTGACTCAGCTTGTTCCCAGGAGTCACCAAAGGCTTTCTAAGAGTAGTTGAAGGTCTATGAATAATAATAAATACATTAATTTTTTCTTTCAGAAAAATAATCATTTACTTTCTTACTTCTTTTCTTAAAATATAAGGGGAAGAATAGAACCAACATAGAAATTTACTAACATAAGGATAAACACAATCATGAATTATGAAGACTTTTCTTATTACAAATTTTAGATAAGTAATTGATGCTTACCCAAACTGAAAGACAGAGGGGATGAACTTGGAGTCAGTGATGGAGCTAAGAATAGTTTCCAGTCTTTGTAGGTCCCTCCTCATAGACTACTCACTCTCTTCTATTTTAAAGGGGAGACACTCCTCCCATCCTGAAATTTGATTTGTGGCCAAATCTATGACTTGTTCAAAAATGCTGGTGCATCATGTACTAAGAATTCTTGATGTTGACAAATAAATATTTAAACATAAAAACAACATTGAGTAATCCCTTGAGAGGAAATAATTGAATCATTTCCTCCTATTTTAGAATCAACTTCTCAGGCTGATTAATAACTAATGCTTATTGCCTGTGCCCCGATATTAGGACACTTTCAGTTCTAAATGGTCTTGACATCAGGGACCTGGAGGCTGCCTTTCCAGATATTCCTTGACTCCTCATTTGGCAGACACCACTCAGGAAAGCTCCGCCAGCCTTGGCAGCATTGGTGCCAGGAGTTTCAAAAGCAAAGGTGGGGGAGAGGAAATGCGAAGTAAGCAGCACTTTCTGGAACTTAGAAATTCTCTGTCTAGGGTCCAGAATGTGACTCCACCCCATCCCAAAACAGATTTCAGCTCCTTGGATTTAAGTCCCAGTAGGCCTCTCTGCCTGGATGAAGAAAAAAAAAAAAGGAGCTTTTCTAGAGTGCATAGAGTGCAGAGAAAGAGAAGGAGGGTGTGACTAAGAAGCTTCCCTCAAGGGGAGTGACAAAGGAAACCATAACCCTGAACTCTAGGGCTCCAGGTAAAACAAACTTGAAAAGCAAAATTTGATTTTAGCTATGCATAGTTGCGATGACCCTATCATGAGTAAACTCAACCTACGTTTATAAGTCATCACATCTCAGAAGGATTCAGGAACTAATTCCAGACCAATATAATAATATAATGATAATAGCTAACTTTTCTTTAGAATGTCCTCTATGCCAGACACAGTCTAAGTGATTTACATGTATTAATTCCTTCATTCTCACACTCATCCAATGTGGCAGGCGCTATTATTATGATGCCCATTTTACAGACAAGGACACTGAGGCACAGAGAGATCAAGCAACTTGCCCACGTCACTTCACATTAAGGGGTGAAGTCAGAATTTGAACTCAAGAAGGCTGGCTCTGAAGACTAGACTAATCACAGAATCCAACTGCCACTGCTTGTGGAAGGTTCAGAAAGGAGTAGCTGCAAAAGGGAGAGTTATCAGTATGTTTTTTGAGCCAGCGTCTTTGCTCCCCATGGGGGCTGGGACTACTCTTGAATCTCTTATCTGTCAGGGGTTTAGTCAGCCTTTTGGCCTGTGGAGTGGCTCTGAGAGGAAGAGATACACAGTCCTTTGACCGCGGGGAGATTGACCACGAGATGTTTGCCGTAAATTAGAGGAATTAGGTCTGCACATTACTATTCTTGACCTACTTGTGGAAGTCCGTTTTATCAGGATATTACTGCAGTTTGGGTGTGAGATCACAGCCAGGAGCCAGCGAGTCTGCAACGCTGCCTGCGATTCCCCAAGTGCTGAATAGGTTTGTTCAATAAAATAACACAAACTCGGAATTCTTTTACATTTGGTATCCCAAAACATCTTTTTAAAACATGTATTAAGTTGGAGCATTCATTCTTAAACTAGGCCACGTAAGCATTAGTTTCTCAGTTTAAAAAATAAAGCTTCCATCAATTTTAACATCATAATGATGAAATTCTGCAGGAGTATTCATTAAGGTTGAACTCTTCCTATAAAATAATTCAGTTGTTCATTTGACAATTAAGACCTTTCATTCAAAGTACAATACTCTGTGGTACTTATCATTAACATCACTCAAATTTTATAGTTACAAATAAAAACCCAAGGATAAGACTGTTTAAGTAATTTGACAAAGTTCACCCAGTTGTGGCTGGGGTTGAAATCAGACTTGCTGAACTTCAAAGTCAAGCTTTTTTTCCCCCCAGTGTCAACTAAAAAAAGAGAACATTCTCTATACCAGAGATTAGGGTGGTAAAGCTTTTCTTTTTATAATTTGGACTGGGTTATTAAAATAAGCTAGTCTATAATTTCTTCTTTGAAAAGAACTAAATTATTTTGGCTTCTCACTATTCAGGCACCATTCAACATAACAGAGAGTAGTTTATAGCAACTTAAGACAAACTGCAAAAAGGCAAGGGCTTCTAATACGTGAATAAAGCAAGGCATTTTAAGCACCCATAAATTTCTGCCAACTTAATCAGAAATCTTCCAGTGTCTGCTTGTTTCTCTGGCAAACACCCACTTTTTAAAGACTTCTCATAACTACTGTCCCTTTTCAGATTAATCTCATAGAATCTAACCTCACTGAACCAGCTTTTTCTTAATTTTGTTACAGTTTTGAAATCCTGTATGTGCCTATTTATAATCTACTTCACTTACATAACCACTAAAAAAACAAAAAACAAAAGAACAAACAAAACCTTATGTTTTGAGGGCAACAACTAACTGCTGGCATATGGAATGTGACACTCAAATACTTCCGAACTTAGAAGGTATCTTTCAAGACTTCTTCATTTGACTTAGCAGATATCACACTGAAATGTAAAATGTAAATGTCCTAACACACTCCAGAGCTGGCCATGTGTGGCCTGCTCTTACTGTAAACCAGTATCAAAAGACAGGGAACTTGGTTACATTAATCTTATATGAATTTCAGTGAGTCAGGCTCTCATTCAGTGACTCTCACAATAAGCCGGGGATGGATTTTTTTTTCCCCTCATTTCACTAGAGGACATCTGGGTATCATTTTTATTCTGTTTTTTTATTTTTTTTTTATTGATGAAAATGTTTGCAGGACCTGCAGTGGATGGGGCAGAACAAGCATGCCCCTAGACGGCCTAGCCTGGGCCTCTGGAGAATATGCTGGGCCCCCCAGCTCCATTAGCTGTGTAGCCGTGGGCAAAGTGCTTGTCTCTGGGATCCTTCTTGCCCATACTCCAAACTCTAGGCCCACTCAAGCCTCCACTCCTTCCCTCCAAACTCCTTCTTGCTTCACCCAATCCTCCCCTCCAAAAACGAGAAGACCCATCTGAATGGCTATTATCAAAAACTCAAAAAACAGCAGATGTTGGCATGGATGTGGAGAAAAGGGAATGCTTATACATTGTTGCTGGGAATGTCAATTAGTTCAATCTCTAAGGAAAACAGTATGAAGATTTCTCAATGAACCAAAAGTAAAACTACCATTCAACCCAGAAATCTCACTACTTTTCTAAGGAAAAGAAATTAGTGTATAAAAAAGACACCTCTCCACCTCTACTAGTATATTCACTGCAGCACGGTTCACAATAGGAAAGTCATGGAACCAACTCAAGTGTCCATCAACGGTTGACTAGATAAAGAAAATGTTGTACCTATGCACCACGGATTACTATTCAGCCATAAAAAGAATGAGATTATGTCCTTTGCTACATGGATGGAGCTGGAGACCATTATCTTAAGTGAACCAGTTAAGAAACAGAAAACCAAATACCACATGTTCTTACTCATATGTGGGAGCTAAACCATGGGTACGCATGGACATAAAGATGGAAATAATAGACACCGGGGACTCCAAAAGTAGGGAGGGTAGGGGGTGATGAATGAAAAATTACCTACTGGGTACAATATTCACAATTTGGGTAAGACCAGTCCCCACCAGTAATGCAATATACCTTTGTAACAAACAAGTACATGTACCTTAGAATCTAAAATTTAAAAAAACAAACAAACAAAAACAGAAGAAACCATCATATATTCAAGGAACAAGTGGAATTCACAAAAGCTTCATGTCTCCAGAACAGAACTTCTGATCTCCTCCAGCCTCCTTGCCTCCCTTGCCCCAAAGAAAATTCAGCATCTCCCATTGTCTTCTAATTGTAATGATGACAACTCCATGCTGAATGTTGGCTCAGACCAAGACTCCATTTATTATTGACTCTTCTCTTCCTCACATATTGAACATGCAATCCATCAGGACAACTTATGGTTTCATCTTCAAAGGACATCCTACCTGCAATTGCATCTCTCCATTCTCAATGCCACCATCCTTGTCCAAGCCACCATGGTCTCTCACTTGGATTTTAATAACTGCTTCTAAATTTCTATCCCTGCTTCCACTTGTACCCTCTTAAGTATATTCCTAAAACAGACACTCTGGAGATTCTGTTAGAACCTAGGTCAAATCAAGGGGGCCTCCAAAGTCTTCCACCTCACCCAGAGGAAAAGCCAACATCTTTACAGAAGCTGGGAGGTACCACACGATGGAACACCATCAATCACCTCTCTGACCCCTCCCCTCCAACCCCGTATCCTCATTGCTGTTCCTTGAAGGCACTAGGCAGACATTGTTCCTTCTGCCTGGACAGCTTCTTCCTGTTACCCACCTCCTCCAAGAGCTAACTTACCTCCTCCAAGTGAGCACTCAAACTGTACATTCTCTGTGAGACTTAGCCTAACTACTCAATTTTCTGTTCTTTTTTTGCTTCTGATTTTTAAAAATTGCACTGAAATTTACATAACATAAAATTAACTATTTTAAAGTGCACAATTTAGTGACATTTGGTACATTCACAATGTGGTACAATTACTAACTCTATCTAGTTTCAAAACATTTTCACCATCCCCAAGTATAACTCCATACCCATTAACATGAAGTCCCCATTCTTCCTCTTCCACCACAAACCCATAGCCACCACCAATCTGCTTTCTGATTCTATGGGTTTATCTATTCTGAATATTTCCTATAAATGCAGTCACACAATAAGTGCCCTTTGTGACTGCCTTATTTCACTTAGCATAATCTTTTCAAGTTTTGTTCATATTGTAGCATGGGTCTGTACTTTATTGCTTCTAATGACTGAATAATATTCCACTGTGTGTACCTACCACACTTTGTTTATCCATTCATCCCTTAATAGGCATCTGGGTTGCTTCTAGCTATTGACTATTTTGAATAATGCTGCTATTAGTGTCCAAGTATTTGTTTGAGTTCCTGACCAATCAATTTTGAATTGCAATGTCTCCTCTCCCAATCCCCATCTCCTTAACCTGCTCCAATCTTTTTCTAAGGCATTCATCACTGTCTAACATTCTACTTATGCATCACGTTTATTATTTTCTGTTTTATCCATTGGAATATGACCTCCAGAAGGCAAGACTATTTTTGTGAGTTTTGTCTATTGATATAGCTCATGTGCCTGGAAGAGCACCAAGTAGGTGCTCAGAAATGTTTACTTATTATCATTATTATTATTATTTCTGAGGCAAGGTCTCACTCTTTCACCCAGGATGGAGTGCAGTGGTGTGATCATGGCTCACTGCAGCCTCCACCTCCCAGGCTCAGGTGATCCTCCCACCTCAGCCTCCAGCGTAGCTGGGACTACATGCACACATCACCATGCCCAGCTAATTTTTGTATTTTTCATAGAGATGGGGTTTCACCATATTGCCAAGGCTGGTCTCAAATATCTGGGCTCAAGAGGTCCACCAACCTTGACCTCCCAAAGTGCTGGGATTACAGGCTTGAGTCACCATGCCCAGCCTCAGAAATATTTATTGAATGAACCAGTACAGATGACCAGGGGATGGAATTTGGGATTCAAAAAATAAAGCTTTTATATATGGATCTAAACAGGAGCAGTCTACCTTTTACCATGCTCTTACATCTCTACCCCGAAAATCTGTCTTATTTCTTTTACCTCATCGGAAGATGAGACCTGAGTCACCCTTGGGAGGTCCCGTGGGAACTCCTGGGCCGAGAAAAGATGGAGCATAGAGAGCCAGAAGAAGCTCTGTGGACTGCAGACACTCAGGAAAAAGAAATGGGCTGGTGGCCATGTGAAAAACAGCCAGCAGTCTTAACAGTTTGCACATGTGAAATGACTAAATCATCATTAAGATCCCTTCAAGACTAATATTTTATACCATTGTGTAATTTCTCACATACTAATTCCACAGACTTTATTGCTGTGGTCTGCATTTGTCATCCTTTATTTAGTTCATGCACATCTTCTTTTGTCCTGAGGTCAGTGTAACTTATTCTCCCAGCAGCAGAATCTGCTTCTAAAGCTTCTATGGAAATCTAAAGTCTGCATGGCAAATTAAAGTACTGGGAATACCCAAGACATGGTTAAAGAATAGGAACAAAGTCAGAGAACTTACACAACCTGACCTTAAGACTTAATATAAAAGCTACCATAGTGAAAACAGTGTGGTATGGGCATAAAGACAGACATGTTGATCAAAGAAGAGAGAGTCCAGAAATAGACTCAAAAATATAGAGTAAATTGATGTTTGATTGGAGTGCCAAAATAAGTTTATTGTGAAAAACACTGCCTTCGACACATAATGATAGAAAAATTGACTCTCTATGTGAAAAAGCTCTACCTCACATTATACAGAAAAATGAAATAAAAATGGATTGTATTACATAACAGAACATCTTAAACCTGAAGTAGGAACATATTTTTTAAATGGATACAAAAATCACTAATCATGAAAGAAAAATAAATCATAGCTGGGACTTTATTAAAATTAGAAACTCTTCTTCAAAGACATCATTAGAATTTGAATAGACTAAGCCACAGACCAGACAAAATACTCATAATTTGCACATCAGATGAAAGACTTGTATCTATACTTCATAAATAACTCTTACAAGTTCATATGAAAAAGATAAAATAGCCCAATTTTTAAAATGAGGAAAAGATTTGTACTGATATTTCACAAAAGAAAATATATCAATGTTCAATAAGCACAGGACAAAGTGCACAAAGTTACTAGTTATTAGATAAATGTAAACAATTAAAATCACAATGAGATTCTATTTCTTCTTTTTATTATACTTTAAGTTTTAGGGTACATGTGCACAACGTGCAGGTTTTTTACCTATGTATACATGTGCCATGTTGGTGTATTGCATTAGAATACAATACACCATTAACTTGTCATTTAGAATTAGGTATATCGCCTAATGCTATGCCTCCCCCCTCCCCCCACCCCACAACAGGCCGTGGTGTGTGATGTTCCCCTTCCTGTGTCCATGTGTTCTCATTGTCCAATTCCCATCTATGAGTGAGAACATGTGGTGTTTGGTTTTTTGTCCTTGCGATAGTTTGCTGAGAATGATGGTTTCCAGCTTCATCCATGTCCCTACAAAGGACATGAACTCATCATTTTTTATGGCTGCATAGTATTCCATGGTGTACATGTACCACATTTTCTTAATCCAGTCTATCATTGTTGGACATTTGGCTTGGTTCCAAGTCTTTGCTATTGTGAATAGTGCCGCAATAAACATACATGTGCATGTGTCTTTATAGCAGCATGATTTATAATCTTTTGGGTATATACCCAGTAATGGGATGGCTGAGTCAAATGGTAATTCTAGTTTTAGATCCCTGAGGAATCGCCACACTGACTTCCACAGTGGTTGAACTAGTTTACAGTCCCACCAACAGTGTAAAAGTGTTCCTATTTCTCCACATCCTCTCCAGCACCTGTTGTTTCCTGGCTTTTTAATGATCACCATTCTAACTGGTGTGAGATGGTATCTCATTGTGGTTTTGATTTGCATTTCTCTGATGGCCAGTGATGATGAGCAATTTTTCACGTGTCTTTTGGCTGCATAAATGTCTTATTTTGAGAAGTGTCTGTTCATATCCTTTGCCCACTTTTTGATGGGGTTGTTTGTTTTTTTCTTGTAAATTTGTTTGTGTTCATTGTAGATTCTGGATATTAGCCTTTGTCAGATGAGTAGATTGCAAAAATTTTCTTCCATTCTGTAAGTTGCCTGTTCACTCTGATGGTAGTTTCTTTTGCTGTGCAGAAGCTCTTTAGTTTAATTAGATCCCATTTGTCAATTTTGTATTTTGTTGCCATGGCTTTTGGTGTTTTAGACATGAAGTCCTTGCCCATGCCTATGTCCTGAATGGTAATGCCTAGGTTTTCTTCTAGGGTTTTTATGGTTTTAGATCTAACATTTAAGTCTTTAATCCATCTTGAATTAATTTTTGTATAAGGTGTAAGGAAGGGATCCAGTTTCAGCTTTCTACATATGGCTAGCCAGATATCCCAGCACCCTTTGTTAAATAGGGAATCCTTTCCCCATTTCTTGTTTTTGTCAGGTTTGTCAAAGATCAGATAGTTGTAGACATGCAGCATTATTTCTGAGGGCTCTGTTCTGTTCCATTGATCTATATCTCTGTTTTGGTACCAGTACCATGCTGTTTTGGTTACTGTAGCCTTGTAGTATAGTTTGAAGTCAGGTAGCGTGATGCCTCCAGCTTTGTTCTTTTGACTTAGGATTGACTTGGCAATGTGGGCTCTTTTTTGGTTCTGTGTGAACTTTAAAGTAGTTTTTTCCAATTCTGTGAAGAAAGTCATTGGTAGCTTGATGGAGATGGCATTGAATCTATAAATTACCTTGGGCAGTATGGCCATTTTCATGATATTGAGTCTTCCTACCTATGAGCATGGAATGTTCTTCCATTTGTTTGTATCCTCTTTTATTTCGTTGAGCAGTGGTTTGTAGTTCTCCTTGAAGAGGTCCTTCACATCCCTTGTAAGTTAGATTCCTAGGTATTTCATTCTCTTTGAAGCAATTGTGAATGGGAATTCACTCATGATTTGGCTGTCTGTTTGTCTGTTATTGGTGTATAAGAATGCTTGTGATTTTTGCACATTGATTTTGTATCCTGAGACTTTGCTGAAGTTGCCTATCAGCTTAAGGAGATTTTGGGCTGAGACAATGGGGTTTTCTAGATATACAGTCATGTCATCTGCAAACAGGGACAATTTGACTTCCTCTTTTCCTAATTGAATACCCTTTATTTCCTTCTCCTGCCTGATTGCCCTGGCCAGAACTTCCAACAGTATGTTGAATAGGAGTGGTGAGAGAGGGCATCCCTGTCTTGTGCCAGTTTTCAAAGGGAATGCTTCCAGTTTTTGCCCATTCAGTATGATATTGGCTGTGGGTTTGTCATAGATAGCTCTTATTATTTTGAGATACGTCTCATCAATACCTAATTTATTGAGAGTTTTTAGCATGAAGGGTTGTTGAATTTTGTCAAAGGCCTTTTCTGCATCTATTGAGATAATCATGTGGTTTTTGTCATTGGTTCTGTTTATATGCTGGATTATGTTTATCGATTTGTGTATGTTGAACCAGCCTTGCATCCCAGGGATGAAGCCCACTTGATCATGGTGGATAAGCTTTTTGATGTGCTGCTGGATTCGGTTTGCCAGTATTTTATTGAGGATTTTTGCATCAATGTTCATCAAGGATATTGGTCTAAAATTCTCTTTTTTTGTTGTGTCTCTGCCAGGCTTTGGTATCAGGATGATGCTGGCCTCATAAAATGCGTTAGGGAGGATTCCCTCTTTTTCTATTGATTGGAATAGTTTCAGAAGGAATGGTAACAGCTCCTCCTTGTACCTCTGATAGAATTCGGCTGTGAATCCGTCTGGTCCTGGACTTTTTTTGGTTGGTAAGCTATTAATTATTGCCTCAATTTCGGAGCCTGTTATTGGTCTATTCAGAGATTCAACTTCTTCCTGGTTTAGTCTTGGGAGAGTGTATGTGAACAGGAATTTATCCATTTCTTGTAGATTTTCTAGTTTATTTGCATAGAGGTGTTTATAGTATTCTCTGATGGTAGTTTGTATTTCTGTGGGATTGGTGGTGATATCGCCTTTGTCATTTTTTATTGTGTCTATTTGATTCTTCTCTCTTTTCCTCTTTATTAGTCTTGCTAGCAGTCTATCAATTTTGTTGATCTTTTCAAAAAACCAGCTCCTGTATTCATTGATTTTTTGAAGGGTTTTTTGTGTCTCTATTTCCTTCAGTTCTGCTCTGATCTTAGTTATTTCTTGCCTTCTGCTAACTTTTGAATGTGTTTGCTCTTGCTTCTCTAGTTCTTTTAATTGTGATGTTAGGGTGTCAATTTTAGATCTTTCCTGCTTTCTCTTGTGGGCATTTAGTGCTATAAATTTCCTTGTACACACTGCTTTAAATGTGTCCCAGAGATTCTGGTATGTTGTGTCTTTGTTCTCGTTGGTTTCAAAGAACATCTTTATTTCTGCCTTCATTTTGTTATGTACCCAGTAGGCATTCAGGAGCAGGTTGTTCAGTTTCCATGTAGTTGAGCGGTTTTGAGTGAGTTTCTTAATCCTGAGTTCTAGTTTGATTGCACTGTGGTCTAAGAGACAGTTTGTTATAATTTCTGTTCTTTTACATTTGCTGAGGAGTGCTTTATTTCCAACTATGTGGTCAATTTTGGAATAGGTGTGGTGTAGTGCTGAAAAAAATGTATATTCTGTTGATTTTGGGTGGAGAGTTCTGTAGATGTCTATTAGGTCTGCTTGGTGCAGAGCTGAGTTCAATTCCTGGATATCCTTGTTAACTTTCTGTCTCGTTGATCTGTCTAATGTTTACAGTGGGGTGTTAAGGTCTCCCATTATTATTGTGTGGGAGTCTAAGTCTCTTTGTAGGTCTCTAAGGACTTGCTTTATGAATCTGGGTGCTGTGTATTGGGTGCATATATATTTAGGATAGTTAGCTCTTCTTGTTGAATTGATCCCTTTACCATTATTTAATGGCCTTCTTTGTCTCTTTTGATCTTTGTTGGTTTAAAGTCTGTTTTATCAGAGACTAGGATTGCAACCCCTGCCTTTTTTTGTTTTCCATTTGCTTGGTAGATCTTCCGCCATCCCTTTATTTTGAGCCTATGTGTGTCCCGGCATGTGAGATGGGTTTCCTGAATATAGCACACTGATGGGTCTTGACTCTTTATCCAATTTGCCAGTCTGTGTCTTTTCATTGGAGCACTTAGCCCATTTACATTTAAGGTTAATATTGTTATGTGTGAATTTGATCCTGTCATTATGATGTTAGCTGGTTATTTTGCTCGTTAGTTGATGCATTTTCTTCCTAGCCTTGATGGTCTTTACAATTTGGCATGTTTTTGCAGTGGCTGGTACCGGTTGTTCCTTTCCATGTTTAGTGCTTCCTTCAGGAGCTCTTGTAGGGCAGGCCTGGTGGTGACAAAATCTCTCAGCATTTGCTTGTCTGTAAAGTATTTTATTTCTCCTTCACTTATGAAGCTTAGTTTGGCTAGATATGAAATTCTGGGTTGAAAATTCTTTTCTTTAAGAATGTTGAATATTGGCCCCCACTCGCTTCTGGCTTGTAGAGTTTCTGCCAAGAGATCAGCTGTTAGTCTGATGGGCTTCCCTTTGTGGGTAACCCGACCTTTCTCTCTGGCTGCCCTTAACATTTTTGCCTTCATTTCAACTTTGGTGAATCTGACAATTATGTGTCTTGGAGTTGCTCTTCTCAAGGAGTATCTTTGTGGTGTTCTCTGTATTTCCTGAATTTGAATGTTGGCCTGCCTTGCTAGATTGGGGAAGTTCTCCTGGATAATACCCTGCAGAGTGTTTTCCAACTTGGTTCCATTCTACCTGTCACTTTCAGGTATACCAATCAGATGTAGATTTGGTCTTTTCACATAGTCCCATATTTCTTGGAGACTTTGTTCGTTTCCTTTTATTCTACTTTCTCTAAACTTCTCTTCTCACTTCATTTCATTCATTTGATCTTCCGTCACTGATACCCTTTCTTCCAGTTGATCGAATCGGCTACTGAGGCTTGTGTATTCATCACGTAGTTCTCGTGCCATAGTTTTCAGCTCCATCAGGTCATTTAAGGACTTCTCTGCATTGGTTATTCTAGTTAGCCATTCATCTAATTTTTTTTCAAGGTTTTTAACTTCTTTGCCATGGGTTCAAACTTCCTCCTTTAGCTCGGTGTAGTTTGATCATCTGAAGCCTTCTTCTCTCAACTCGTCAAAGTCATTCTCCATCCAGCTTTGTTCCATTGCTGGTGAGGAGCTGTGTTCCTTTGGAGGAGGAGAGGTGCTCTAATTTTTAGAGTTTCCCATTTTTCTGCTCTGTTTTTTCCCCATCTTTGTGGTTTTATCTACCTTTGGTCTTTGATGATGGTGACATACAGATGGGTTTTTGGTGTGGATGTCCTTTCTGTTTGTTAGTTTTCCTTCTAACTGTCAGGACCCTCAGCTGCAGGTCTGTTGGAGTTTGCCGGAGGTCCACTCCAGACCCTGTTTGCCTGGGTATCAGCAGCGGAGGCTGCAGAACAGCGGATATTGGTGAACAGCAAATGTTGCTGCCTGATCGTTCCTCTGGAAGTTTTGTCTCAGAGGAGTACCCAGCTGTGTGAGGTGTCAGACTGCCCCGTACTGGGGGGGTGCCTCCCAGTTAGGCTCCTCGGGGGTCAGGGACCTACTTGAGGAGGCAGTCTGTCCGTTCTCAGATCTCCAGCTGCGTGCTGGGAGAACCACTACTCTCTTCAAAGCTGTCAGACAGGGTCATTTAAGTCTGCAGAGGTTTCTGCTGCCTTTTGTTTAGCTATGCCCTGCCCCAAGAGGTGCAGTCTACAGAGGCAGGCAGGCCTCCTTGAGCTGCGGTGGGCTCCACCCAGTTCGAGCTTCCCGGCTGCTTTGTTTACCTACTCAAGCCTCGGCAATGGTGGGCACCCCTCCCACAGCCTCGATGCCAACTTGCAGTTTGATCTCAGACTGCTCTGCTAGCAACGAGCGAGGCTCCACGGGTGTAGGACCCTCCAAGCCAGGTGCAGGATATAATCCCCTGGTGTGTCATTTGCTAAGACCATTGGAAAAGCACAGTATTAGGGTGGGAGTGACCCAATTTTCCAGGTGCCATCTGTCACCCCTTTCTTTGACTAGGAAAGGGAATTCCCTGACCCCTTGCGCTTCCTGGGTGAGGCGATGCCTCGCCCTGCTTTGGCTCACACTCGGTGCGCTGCACCCACTGTCCTGCACCCACTATCCGACATGCCCCAGTGAGATGAACCCAGTACCTCAGTTGGAAATGCAGAAATCACCTGTCTTCTGTGTCGCTCATGCTGGGAGCTGTAGACTGTAGCTGTTCCTATTCAGCCATCTTGGCTCCACAATATCGAGATTCTATTTCATAGCTAATAAAAAAGACTGACAATACCAAATTTTTGCAAGGATGTGGCACACCTAGAACTCTGATGCATCATTGATAGGAGTGTAAAATGATACAATGAACATAGTTTGGCAGTTTCTGATTATATGCTTGTGTTACACTCCAGAAATTCTCCTCCTGGGGATTTACCTAAGAGAAATAAAAACTTACGCACACAAAAAGACTTGTACACAAATGTTCATACCAGTTCAATTCATATAGCCAAATACTGGAAACAAGACCAACGACCGTCAGCACATATATGGCTAAACTATTCTATATTCATACAATGGAACACTACTCAGCAAAAAAAAAAAAAAAGAACTACTGATGAATCTTAGAAACATACTGAATGAAAGAAGCCAGTTTTAAAAGAATGCATGTTATATGGTCCCATTTATATAATGTTCCCAAACTGCAAGGCCAGTGAGTGGGTACCTAGAATGGAAGATGAAGGGTAGCAATTACTTATAAAGGAGTATGAGAGAGATTTGTGGAATGTGTCAATTGAGATGATGGTTTCAGAGGTGGTATGCATGGATATTTGTACCCTCCTCACCTCATGTTGAAATTTGATCCCCAATATTGAAGGTGGGGCTTAAGGGGGAGCATTTGGGTCATGGGGGTGGATCCCTCATGAATAGATTAATTCCCTCCTTCAATCCCCTCCCTTGGTGGTGAGTTCTCACTCTATTACTTCCCATGGGAGCTGGCTGTTAAAAAGAACTTAGCACTCCCCCACCCCTTGCTTCTTCTCTCCCATGTGATCTCTGCACAAGCCACCTCCCCTTAACCTTCCACCAGGATTGGAAGCAGCCTGAGGCCCTCACCAGATGCAGTTGCCCAGTCTTGAACTTTGCAGCCATTAAAATCATGAGCCAAATAAACTTTTTCTTAATAAATTACCCAGCCTCAGGTATTATTTTATAGCAATACAAAACAAAGACAATGGCGTATACATGTATCAAAACTTATTGAACTTTACACTTAAAAATGTGTGTATTTTAGTGTATATAAATTATATACACCATATATATATATACACACACACACACACACTATATATATATATATATAAAACCTAATAAAAACTTAAAGAACATCTACTGTATGGCTCAATAACTCCCCCCTTACCCAAGAGAATTAACAAACATATCCACAAAACACTTGTAAAAGAATGTTCATAAATGCCATACTCATAATACCAAAAATTAAAAATAATCCAAATGTCTATCAACAGGAGAATGGATCCTTTTTTTTAATGTAAACTACTCAGCAATGAAAAGGAAGGAAATACTGATATAACCACAGGATGACTGTCAAAAACATCATGTGATGTAACTCTGAGTTCGTTTCCAAACAAAAACATAATAAAGCCTTGCTCCCGAAAAATTATGCTAAGCAAAAGAAACTAAACACAGAAGACTACATATTACATATCATACCTATAGGAAGCCCAACAATAGGCAAATTATAATCTATCATGCTGGAAACTAGAGAGTATGTGGAAATTTGATTGGAAAGGGGTGAGGGCAACTCTCTGGGAAGAAGAAATGCTTTCTGTGCTGTTGGGATGGTGATATGGATGATGATACATGGGGGATATGATTGCTGAATCTCATTCAACTGAATAGGTAAGATTGATGCTTTTAATTGAATATTAGTTGTTTCTCAACAAGTAAAGTAAAAGAAAAGAGTAGAAAATCGTATTCTCTCATTGTGTAATAGGAAGAGAACTGTATTGAAGTCGGGAGACCCAGATTCATTTCTGGGATCTGTCACAACATGATAAATATCCACTGGAGGCCTTGCCAATATTTTATCATCAAGCTCCTCATAATAAGCCAGCTGTAGAGGAAATGGTTCCTTTTCAAAAATTATTCATAGAACAAGTTGTCCTGTGAATAATTCTGGTTTCGATCATTTTTCCCCTCAAAACTTTTAGATAAGTTTCCACTCTGAATTTATTTCCATTTTTCCATATAAGATTAAGGGCAATGGGACAGGCAACACAAAAGCATGAAGGATGGCCAGAAGGACAGCACTGTGGAATGTGAGCAGCTGAAGGCCTGAAGAGCAAAGACTGAGGTTTCCCAAAGAAGAAGGAATTCTGCCTCAAGACTGCAACACAGAAACCCCGCCTGAAATTCCGACTCGCTGCCTTATGGAATTCAGAGTCAAGACTACAACACCAACTCTTATCTGAATTTCCAGTCTGCCAGCCTGCCTTGTAGCTTTTAGACTGCCAGGCCCCACAATCTCATGAGTCAGTTCCTTAAAATAGATAGAGAGAGTATAGATAGATTAGGTAGATACATAGATACATAGATAGATAATCTCCTATTAGCTCTGTTTCTCTGGAGAACTCTAAGACAGCACATATCAATGACAAGACTAATCAGACTAGAGTTGTTTGACTTTGGACTGTTTTAAATGTAACTATAGCGAACCACACAATAATGTTTCACCTTGACCACTTAAGAATGATTTAATTTTCCTCTTAATCTCCATCATCTCAAATTTGCTATGTATTGCTGATATCTCTGTGAAACAGTTTCACTTGTGTTTTCTACAATTTCCTTTGCTTGGAAGATGCAAAGAGGGGTGGATTTATGATTCCTTGGTGATTTTGGTAAGTTTGAGAGAGAGATTGGGTCATCCACCACCACTATGCTTCCTCCAGTAAATTCATGTTTGCAGCCTTAAATGTAGATGCATCTAGTAATTATTCGGACCATAAAATATCAGGAGGGTCGGGGGCAGTGGCTATTGACTCATCAGTGGTAAGGATGTCAGTGTTCTAACATCTAACATGGCTGCACATACCAACACTGCATCAACTGGGCTTAGAAAAGCAAATACTGAACCCAGAAAACCAGTTGTTCTGCATCAACTGAGCTTAGAAAAGCAAAATACTGAACCCAGACAACCAGTGAGGGTTATTCTTTCATGCCAATCACTGTTTCAGATGCTGGGGATACAGCAATGCACCACACAGAGCAAAGGGAAACAAAAATCTCCTGCCCTTGTGGAATTCATGTCCTACAGGAGGACAATAAGTAACATAAAGAAATAAAAAAAAAGTTACAAAAGATTTTAGAGTGTGATCCACTTAAGGAGAAAAATACAGCAGGAGGAGAGCAATTTCAGGCCAGATGTCCTGGGAAGGCCAACTAGGAAGGAGACATTTAATAAACAGCCCAGGTCGAAGGGGCAGGCAGCATGAAAGTCCAGCCATGGAGGCAAGCCCGGTGTGTCCGAGGGCCAGTAGGGAAGCCACATGGCCAACAGGGGGTGAGGAACTCCAGAGCAGTGAGAGCTGGTTGGGGAGGGGTAGAGACTAGATTGCGAGTGAGTCACCCTGAGCACCTTGGCTTTTATTAAGTGTGATGAAGACCACTGGAGTGTTTCAAGCTAAGGAGTGACATGACCTCTAACTTGACGTAGGTATTAAACACTTTGAATGTGAAAACACTCTTAAGAATGGCAAGGGATGAGGTATCCAGGTGAGACAGAGACGGTGGCTATGACCAGGGCTGGGAAGTGCAGGTGGTGAGACATGATTGGCATGCAGATAGATTTTGAGGGTAGAACTAGTAGGACTTCTTGATGGACAGGATATGAGAGCAGTCAAGAGAGGTTTGGGGCCCTGAGTAACTGGGTCAAATAGGGTTGCTAGTTACTGAATTAGGAAATGGCAGGTGGTATAGGTTTTAGAGTAGGATTACACTAGTTTTGGCCATATTCAGCTTGATACCTCATTAGACATAAAACTGGAGATGTGAACCCATCAGTAGGATGAATATTTGCTTCTGAAATTCAGGAGACATATTGGGCTAGAGATACAAATTTGGGATATGTCACTGTATAGATGAAATTAAACCCATGAGACCAGGTAAGATCTTCAAAAGAGTGGAAGTAGCTAGGCCATGAGGGCACAATAGAGCAACTTCTGATTTTCACTGTAAAACATCCCAGAGAATAAGTGTTCATCCTTCCCTGAAGGATGAATTTGGATCTCTGCATACAACACTGCAGAGGTGGTGAGCATCTGGCATGAAGTGACCCTGAGTTCTGACCCAGGCCAGCTGCACTGACCTCACCACCTTAAAGACGACACTGGAGTAAACACAAACCAAAGCTGTGCGATAAGGCATTGTATAGGCACCAAACAGTTTTTTGCTTTTTCCCCCACCATGGGGTAAAAGAAAATAATGCAGGACAAAACCTAACCCACTGACATTAAGACATTTTTGTTTTGAAGGACTTCTTATAGTTTATTAAAAGGTAACAGAAAGAGAATAAAGAAAAGTTTTTAAAATAACAAAGCAAAAGAAAGGGCTGGGAGTGATGGTTCACACCAGTAATCCCAGCACTTTGGGAGGCTGAGGTGGGAGGACTGCTGGAGCCCAGGAGTTCAAGACTAGCCTGGACAATATAGTAAGTCCCCATCTCTACAAAAAATTTAAAAATTAGTCTGCCATGATGGCACATGCCCGTGGTCCCAGCTTCTTGGGAGGCTGAGGCAAGAGGATCGCTTGAGCCTGGGAGGTCAAGGCTGCAATGAGCCATGATCATGTCACTGCACTACAGCCTGGATGACAGAATGAGATCTTGTGTCACAAAAAAAAAGAAAAGAGGGCGAGAGATACAAAAGATACTGAGAATATGCCCCAAAATTCTATAAGGGCAGAAATCCTGCCTTATAGCCTGCTGGATCACTATAAGCACCTAGTGTACTAGCTTACACTGAGTTGGTGGTTAATAAATGTTTGGTAATTGTTTGAAAAACACAACCCATAAATCCACACCTACATGTACATTTTATCCCCTCATCTCCTTCCTCTCCATAACTTTTGGTGATTGTTGGCCACACTTGGGTTTCCTTGGCTTGTAGAACCATCACTCCAATCTCTGCCTCCATCACCACATGGCCTTCTTTCTGCGTGTGTCTCTGTATCCAAATTTCTCTCTCTCTCTCTTTTTTTTTTTGAGACAGAGTCTTGCTCTGTCACCCAGGCTGGAGTGCAGTGGTGCGATCTCGGCTCACTGCAACCTCTGCCTCTCTGGTTCAAGCGAATCTCGCGCCTCAGCCTCCCTAGTAGCTGGGATTACGGTCACACATCACCATGCCCGGCTAATTTTTTGTATTTTTAGTGGAGACGGGGTTTTGCCATGTTGCCTGGGCTGGTCTCGAACTCTTGAGCTCAGGCAAAATGCCCGCCTCGGCCTCCCAAAGTGCTAGGATTACAGGCATGAGCCACTGCGCCCAGCCCAAATTTCTCTCTTCTAAAAAGACGTCTGTTGGCCGGGCTCATGCCTGTAATCCCATCACTTTGGGAGGCCAAGGTTGGCAGATAGCTTGAGCCCAAGAGTTTGAGACCAGCCTGGGCAACATGGCAAAGCCTTGTCTCTACCAAAAAGTACAAAAATTAGCTGGGCGTGTCAGTGTGCACCTGTAGTCCCAGCTACTTTGGAGGCTGAGGCAGGAGGGTTGCTTGAGCTCAGGAGGCCGAGGCTGCAGTGAGTTGAGATCACACCACTGCACTCCAGCCTGGGCAACAGAGTAAGACCCTATCTCAAAAAAAAAAAAAAAAAAAAGCACGAGGACACCTTGTAATTGGATTAGGGCCTACTGTGATCCATTGTAACTTAATCTTGATTGCATCTACCAAGATCCTATTTCCAAATAAGGTCATATTCACAGGTATCAGAGGTTAGGACTCGAGCATAAATTGTAGGGGAGACAATTAAGGTAGAATATAAGATTGGGGGTGAAATTCCCAAATACATGGGGCAATCTGTTATTAATTCATAAAGAGATAATCTGTGGGTTTTCAGAGGGGGTTCATTTTATAGACATTAAATCTAATGGTCATACTTCAGGCTATGGGAATTAAGAGTTCCTGAGTGCTTTGCTAATTTTATTTTAGAATTCCATTAGTTCTATTTTTTCCCTGAGGATTACGGATAATGCATTTTTGAGTAAAAGACAAAACTTTACAGAGTATTAGTAGTACTAATAAAAAGAATAGTACTAATAATAAAAAGAGAGATAAGTGGGAATTTCCCAAGTTGGAAAAACAAAAGCAAGATTTTTTTTTTTTTTCTTAGAGGCGTAGCTCTCTGGCAAGGAGAAGATTCAACCTGCTCTGAGAATAAATAGACAATAACCAGAACATATTCATAACCCAGTGCAGGAGGCATTTATATAAAGTCCATCTGGAGTGTTCAAAGGGCCCTTGAGGTTTGGTTTCTGTCCATGTCTGATCTTTACAGTTTTGCCAGGATTGTGTCACTGGAAGGTAGGAGATGTTTTGGAAACATCCTCAGCACTACCTCTAAATTTAGCCCGCTTATGTTAGTCTAATATTGTTGCCAATTTATTTCTGCTATTACTTGTAATATCATGAAGCATCTTTACTAAATTCCATTTTTCATTTTTTGGCACTACTGGCAGATCATTCTGCAAATGCCAAATATTATCTGTATGCAATGAGCATCCTAATTTTTTCCATTTGCTTTTTTCCAAACCAGGAGCTTGTCTCTGACAGTCAATAATAGCCTTTTTGAATTCTCCAAGGCCTCTCTTTTCTGTGTTATTACAGGAACAATTATGTTTGGCTAATGTTGCCTTTTTTGGCATAGTGGTCAGCTAAAGCACTACCATGAGATTTGGGATCCTTGCATTCTATAAGCAGGGAAGTAACTATAATAAAAGTGGAAGGTCATAAATTTAGGGCTCAGCCCTAAGTTTCTATTTTTAAAAAGAAACCGTCCACAAATAAAATTACATCAGATGGCCGGGTGCGGTGGCTCATGCCTGTAATCCCAGCACTTGGGGAGGCCGAGGCAGGCAGATCACCTGAGGTCAGGAGTTCAAGACCAGCCTGGCCAACATGGCAAAACCCCATCTCTACTATAGATACAAAAATTAGCCAGGCGTGGTGGCGGTTGCCTGTAATCCTAGCTACTGAGGAGGCTGAGGCAGGGAGAATTGCTTGAACCTGGGAGGTGGAGGTTGCAGTGAGCCGAGACCGTGCCACTTCACTCCAGCCTGGGTGACAGAGCGAGACTCCATCTCAAAAAAAAAAAATAAATTATGTCAGGGATATCTGGGGAATTGGTAACAAACCTGTATAAGATTCAGGTAAATCTGTAAGACGGACTTAACTGTGAAGTTCTACTTCAGGTAAAGGAAGGGGAGTGGCTAGGTTTAGAGTGTTGCAGTGATAGTGATGTTTGAAGGTGAAAGCATAGCGTTTGATAGGATGTCAGGCAGCTAGCTGAGAAATGCTGACTATTTTCCATTAATAAAGGAGTATGTACATGGGAAACCATTAAGTTTCATGGAGAAACTAGAACTGAGCCACCTGAGGCTTCCATAAATATGCTGGTGCTGCTATAGTTCTTACACAAGGTGACTACGTCTTAGCTACTGGATCTAATGGGAAGACTGAAATAAGCAAAGGGCCTCTGATGGTTGTCAGGTAATTGGGTTAGTATTCCTAGTGTTTAGACTTTTAATAACAAAATAGGAAAAGGGTTTATGATAAAAAAGTGACCCCAGGTTTGGGGACTGTTGCAGAGACTTTTTTAGGTTTCGGAAGTCTTATTATATGAATCTTCCTAGAGTAAGAGGTTCAGGATCTAAGGACTTAATTCACGGAAAGGGGTAGCAATGGCAGAAGAGGTTGGCACCCATCACCCATAATATATAGTCACCCTAGGAACCCTCAAAGTTGCTTTGTAATAGTTCGTTTGGGAAAACTGAATAATTTGTAATTTTTATGCAGCGAGAGATTTGCCTTGTTTTGATGGTGTGTGCCCTAAATAATGAACATTTTGTTGTTGCTATTGTTGTTGTAGCAGAATTTTAATTTCTCTTTGAAGGCTTTATGTCTCTTCTGAATGAAGGTCTTTAATAAATACACAAAATCAGTCTTAAAGTTTTGCTCATTTTTTTGAACATAGTAAAAGATCATCTACGTATTATATCTACGTATTATATTAGAATAGATTCACAAGGAAATCTCAAATCCTTGCAGTCCCAATTAAGAACCTGAGAGAAATAAGAAAGGATCTTCAGTAAATCCCTGAGGCAAAACAGTCCAGGTACAGTATATTGTTGATTTTCCCATGAGAAGGGAAATAAATATTGACTGCCTAGATCTAATGGGATGCTAAAAAACATAAGCCCATCACAGTGAAGTGAGTGGCTTCAGGTAGTATTGAAGACAAAATAGAATTTGAATTAAGGACCACTGGGAAAAGAGGAATCACGATCTTATTTATGGACCTCTGGTCTTGCATAAATCAATATCTATGCCTGTGAGGTTTTTTACAGAGCAACACTGGAGTATTACAAGGGCGGGTGCAAGGAATAATGAATGAGTCCCTGTTTATAAAGTCTTCCATCATGGGCCTTAATGCTTTCTTAGCTTCGGGCTTTAAAGGGTATTGAGCAAGAACAGGTAAAGGTTTAGAAAAGTCGGTTTCTGCTTTGATGGGCTTGGTCCCCAGAATGCTTCCCTTATCAGAACTCTTGTCCCAGAGAGAATCAAGTACCTTACGTAATTCCTCAAATAGACATTGGGTTAAACGTACAAGGACAAACAAAGTGCCATATAAATTGCATTATTAAAGGATCATGCCTGGGAGAGTTTTTAGGTGCTTTTAGAAATAGGCCATCTGAGGAACATTTGAGTTGACAGTTCCATTCACATAAAAGATTCCTCCTGGCCGGGCACGGTGGTTCACGCCTGTAATCCCAGCACTTTGGGAGGCCGAGGCAGGTGGATCATGAGGTCAGGAGATCTAGACCATCCTGGCTAACAGGATGAAACCCCGTCTCTACTAAAAATACAAAAAAATTAGCCGGGTGTGGTGGCGGACGCCTGTAGTCCCAGCTACTCAGGAGGCTGAGGCAGAAGAATGGTGTGAACCCGGGAGGCGGAGCTTGCAGTGAGCTTAGATTGCGCCACTGCACTCCAGCCTAGGTGACAGAGAGAGACTCCGTCTCAAAAAAAAAAAGGATCCCTCCCAATGCAATATACTTGTGTGGTGTCACAGAGACGAAATACATACTGACTAGTGAAGAGGCCAAGAATTACAGTCACAGGTTGCGTAATGGGAAGTGTTTGAGTGCTGTTTTGAAATTCCAGAATAGTTTAGTGACTTTAAGGAAGATGAGTAGGAATCATGGTATAATTTATAGTAGACAGAGTAGCACCTGTACCTATCAGAAAGATTTGCTTTCTCCCTGTATTATTAAAGATAATCCTCCTTAATGATTTGAAGGAGAAATTGGGCACTATAATATTGCCCAGAGTCCCTTCATTATTCCTATTTAGAATAACAGGGAAGGAGCATTACTTCTGTTTCATTTTAGTTAAGATGGGTTACTTTTCCTAGTGCTCTCCCCTTTGTTAAGTGCAGTTGGACCTCTGTATCTGTGGATGACACATCCATGGATGTAACCAACCTCAGATAAAAAATATTTGGAAAAAAAAGAAAAACAATAATACAAAAAGAAAAATACAAATTTAAAAAACAATGCAGTATAACAACATTGTATTAGGTATTATGAGTAATCTGGACATGATTTAAAGTATAGGGGAGAATTTGTATAGGTTATATGCAAGTAGTACACCATTTTATTTTAGAGACTTGAGCATCTGTGGATTTTGGTGTCTGCAGCAGGTCCTGGAACCAGTCCCCTTCGGATATCAAGGGAGGACTGTACAAGCAAGTGTTTTTGTCAAAGGGAAGGTTTTTACTGTCTCTTGAGGTAGAGGAGGATAGAAATAATTGCTTTAATTGTTACATGATGTGCTTTGTTTCTGTGTTTGTTTTCCTTCTGGGTATCTGAAGCCTCTTCAAAATGTTCCGCCAAATGTTGAAGTTCAGGCAATACGGTAATTTGTAAGCCATGTTTTTTGAGTTTACGTTCCATATCTGTCCAACAAAAAAGGTGGGAAGGGCACTAGAAATGCCAACATCAGGTGTTAACCTAGAACACTATCTAAATGTGCTCGTTAGTCTGTCACCAAAGTCCCTTTGGTGTCTCTTTTGCTATTTGCAAGATTGAATCAAGGTCCACTTTATTTTCTTTATTATTTTTATTTTTAAAATTAAAACAAAGTTATTGTAGTAATAGTGTTACCATTTTATTTTAGCAGGAAGGTCTTGTGTTATAATTCCAAGAGGTTGTCACCCATTTGCTGTATTTTAAGTACTCCCAATTGAGCAAAATGCATTTGATTTTTAAAAATTAAATTTTATGTGTGAATTCACATGCAATTCTGAGAAATAATACAGATAAATTTCATGTATTCTTTACTCTGTTTCCTCCAATGGCAACATCTTGCAATTATAATACAATTTCACAAGATATTGACATTGATACAATCTACCCATCTTGGTCAGATATCCACAGTTTTACTTGTATGCATTTCTGTGGATGTGTGTACTTAGTTCTATATGATTTTATAGGTAGGTGTAGGTTTGTGTATTCACCACTACAGTCAAGATATAGAACAGTTCCATTATCACAAGGATCCCCTTTGTTGTTCCTGGATAAACCCATCCACCTCTCTCCCACCCCTTTTCCCCAAACTTCTAACGTCTGGCAGCCAATAATCCATTTTCCATTTCTAAAATTGCATCATTTCAAAAATGCTATATAAATGAAATCCTACAGTGTGTAACCTTTTGAGATTGGCCTTTTTCACTCAGCTTACTTCTCTGGAGATTCATCCAGTTGTAGCATGTATCAAATAGTTTGTTCCTTTTTATTGCTGAGTCGTATTCCACTTCTACCAATTCACCCACTGAAGGACATCTAGGCTGTTTTCAGTTCTTGGCTCTAATGAAGAAAAATTGATATGAGGATACATGTACATGTTTTTGCACAAACATAAGTTTTCATTTATCTTAAATAAATGCCCAAGAATATAACTGCTGGGTCATATGGTCGTTGCATGTTTAGTTTTATAAGAAACTGCCAAACAGTTTTCCAGAGTGGCCGTACTGTTTAACATTCCCACCAACAATGCATGAGTGATCTAGTTTCTCCACATCCTTGCTCACATTTTTTTTTTTTTGAGACAGCGTCTCTCTCTGTCTCCCAGGCTGGGGTGCAGTGGCACGATCTCGGCTCACTGCAACCTCCACCTCCTGGGTTCAAACAATTCTCCTGCCTCAGCCTCCAGAGTAGCTGGGACTACAGGCGCACAACACCATGCCCAGCTAATTTTTGTATTTTAGTAGAGACGGGGTTATATCATGTTGGCCAAGCTGGTCTTGAACTCCTGACCTCAGATAATCTGCCCGCCTCGGCCTCCCAAAGTGCTGGATTACAGGTGTGAACCACCAAGGAATCAACTTCTTTCCTGATGAAGCCATTGTTAGTTTTGAGTCTCTGTCACAGCAGCTGAAGCAAGATCCTAGCTAATTTTTGTTTTGAGCCTCCTTTGCCCGTGAGTGACAAAAATTCTGCCTCGGTCAACTTGCTTTCCCTCAGTTTTTTATAAATTTGAGGTTCTTCATGGGACCCGGGCACTTCAGGGTCCTGACAGTGTCCATCTACGCAGGCTGATCCTGCTGTCATCCATGCTGGCTGCCGGTCCACATCCATGTCCTCCCGAGGCCCAGGCACCTCCACACTTTTCCTCTCTGGGTTTGCTGCCTTCGTGGGCTGTGTTAGGGAGGAGGGCATGGCCACTTTCTGCTCTTGGCTCCCACACACGTGTCTAGGGGTTGCACTGTCTGTAGGGCTCTGACCTAGAGCCAGTTCCTGGGCCCTCCCTGGAACCCGTGTAAGTCAACACTCATACCATATCCTCAGCCACACTTCCCTCAGCCAGCCTGGGATCACTCTCTAGCCTCCAGTGAGGCAACCACTCTCCCGAAAGCCTACACTCCTACTCTTGTTAATTTTAGGGCTGAGCCCTAAAATCCTCTCCCCTTCCCTGGGGGTTTTGGCTTTTGGGTTTCCCTCTCTTTCAGCCGGACACATCTTTCTCGTGAGACGATGAGCACAGAATATTGAGAGTGCTTGAATTCTAAGGTGAGGACAGGTGATAAGTTTAAAAATGTGGGAAAACAACTGACAAATACCTCAAAAAGTATTATTCTAGCAGGAAAGGAAATATTTAATTCCTTATTGATTCTGCTGATATTCTGTATACGCTACCTAATTCTTCTCCTCCTTCCCTTCCTTCTTTTCTCCTTCTTTTTTTTTTTTGAGAGAGGTTCTCGCTCTTTTGCCCAGGCTGGAGTGCAGTGGCACAATCTCGGCTCACTGCAAGCTCCGCCTCCCGGGTTCACGACCTTCTCCTGCCTCAGCCTCCCGAGTAGCTGGGATTATAGGCGCCCACCACCATGCCCAGCTAATTTTTGTATTTTTAGAAGAGACAGAGTCTTGCCATGTTGGCCAGGCTGGTGTCGAACTCCTGACCTCAGGTGATACGCTCGATTTGGCCTCCCAAAGTGCTGGGATTACAGCCGTGAGCCACCGCACCCGATCCTGAGTGAGTTTTGAAAGCTGATAAGGAATCGGCTGAGTGAAATTGGAGAAAAGTGGTCTAGGGAGTGGGAAGAGGGTACACCAAGGCATGGAGTCATTCAAGTGTGGCTTGTTCAAGAATCCCCAAGTAGGCTCAGCATAATGGGAGCCCTCCATGGCAAGAAGTGAGCGGGTTAAGAGAGGCAAGGGCCAGGTCACTAAGGGTCTTATGTATCAAAGAGTTGGATTTTCTTCTAAAGCAGTGGTTCTCAATGTGGGGTAATTTTGCCCCTCAGGAGACATTTGGCAATGTCTGGAGACAGTTTTCATTGTGACATCGTGGAGACAGGTTGCTGCTGGCATCTAATGGTCAAGAGGTTAAGGTCAGTAAACATCCTCCAACGCACAAGGATATCCCCACTCCCCACCTCACCCCCAGGACTGGCTACGTAATTTGTAAGGTCCAGTGCAAAGTGAAATTATGGGACCCCTTGTTCAAGAAGCAGGAAAAAGGTGCCTTTAAAAGCATTAAAGGCCGGGCACGGTGGCTTACACCTGTAATCCCAGCACTTTGGGAGGCCGAGGCAGGCGGATCACCTGAGGTCAGGAGTTCGAGACCAGCCTGGCCAACATGGTGAAACCCTGTCTCTACTAAAAATGCAAAAATTAGCCAGGCGTGGTGGCAGGCGCCTGTAATCCCAGCTACTTGGGTGGCTGAGGCAGGAGAATTGCTTGAACCCGGGAGGCAGAGTTTGCAGTGAGGCAAGATGGTACCACTGCACTCCAGCCTGGGTGACAGAGTGCGACTCCATCTCAAAAAAAAAAAAAAGTATTAAAATATAAGGCCAACATAGTGGCTCACATCCATAATCCCAGTGCTTTGGGAGGCAGGAGGATCTCTTGAAGACAGCCTGGGCGACATAGCAAGATCCCGTCTCTACAAAAAATTTAAAAATTAGCCAGCATGGTAATTTTTACATGCCTATAGTCCCAGCTACTCAGGAAGCTGAGGCAGGGGGATCATTCGGGGCTGCAGTGAGCTATGATCACACCACTGCACTTCAGTCTGAGTAATGGAGCAAGACCCTGTCTCTAAAATTTTTTAAAAAGTATTAAAACCTAAAGTTTTTTTTTTCCCTTTTTTCCATGGTCTCTTTTTATTTGTCACGGTGTTTTTTATTTGCTATTTAATGCTATTCTAAATACATAAAAACTTAAAAATTTAAACTATAAGCATGAATTTTACCATTTACCTTTTTATCACTCAATGCCAGTTTTAAATTGCAAACATAAGAATATTTAGTCATCCGCAGAATCATCAAAATTAAGCTATTTGTATGTCATAGTTCGTACATGCATAGGTATTTTGTTCTTACCAGAACAGTAGAAATGGTGCACAAAACTCAGCCAACTGTTTTTATTTCACTTCTTCATATTGGCACATTCCACCAATCCTCTCTACTTTCTGCTTAGTAATGAGGGAGGAAAGGCTGAAAGGAAAAGGAACAGAGTTTCCCTTTCCTTCTATGTAGGGTTACCTGATAAAATATAGGATTCCTAGTTTAATTTGGATTTTGGGTAAACAGTAAATAAAAATGTATTATAAATATGTGCCATTATATATTTTGGGACATATTTATACTAAAAAATTATTTGCTGTTTATCTGAGATTCAAATTTAACAGGTATCCTGTATTTTTATTTGCTAAATTAAACCCTTCTTCTGTAACATCATTTTCAGCATAAGTAGTTGGCAAGTTCAGGGAAGTAACATTAGTAAGAAAGAGTATGTTAGAGTTTCTTGGCCATTTGCATTTCTTAGTAGCCATTGCCTGCTTTCTGCATTCAAAGCAGGGTGTGGTCGGAAAGCATCTTGGGGCTATCAGGGACCCTGTGTACTCAACTGCAAACTCAACACACTTATTTTGTACTTGCTCTGATTTTCACAGAACTTCCATGCATCATGGGTCCACCCGAACTCTGTGCTGTGGGGCACTGGGAACATTATATTGCAAATGGGGCAGCAATGGCCATGGCGTGCATACTGCTGTATCTGCTCTGCTCATGGGCACACTGCATCGTCCCATTGGATTTAACTTACAAAACACAAGTTTATTTATTTTTTTTGAGACAGAGTGTTGTTCTGTCGCCAGGCTGGAGTGCAGTGGCATGATCTTGGCTCACTGTAACCTCCGTCTCCCGGGTTCAGGTGATTCTCCTGCCTCAGCTTCCCAAGTAGCTGGGACTACAGGTGTGCACCACCACACTCAGCTAATTTTTGTATTTTTAGTAGAGACTGGGTTTTGCCATGTTGGCCAGGCTGGTCTCTAACTCCTGACATCAGGTGATCCTTCCCCATCAGCCTCCCAGAGTGCTGAGATTACAGGTGTGAGTCATTGTGCCTGGCCACAAAACACATGTTTAAAGTTAAGATTATTAGAATGTCAAGATGGTGAAGCAGACCAGGAAACCAGGAAGAGGGCCCTTCTGAGCACCCGGCCCTGTGGGACTGTGTGAGTTGCATGCCCACGAATCCAGCCCTGTATGTGGCCCAAAATGTCAATACTGCTGAGGTGGAGAAACCCTGTTCTAAAGGAAATAGAGAGCCATTGAAGGATTTTAAACAGTTAGAGAAGACTGAGTTTGGGGACAGGTGGCAAGAAAAGATTATGCTTTAGAAGAATCTTTTGGACAGACAGTGTAGCATTTGGGTCCAAGTAGGGGAGGAGTGGACTTGCATCTTTCTTGCAGGGGAGAGGATTAATATATTTTATTTTTTAATTTTTAATTTTTTTGAGATAGAGCCTCACTCTGTTGCCCAGGTTGGAGGGCAGTGGAGCGATCTCAGCTTACTGCAACCTCTGCCTCCCAGGTTCAAGTGTTTCTCCTGTCTCAGCCTCCTGAGTAGCTGGGATTACAGGTGCCCACCACTATGCCTGGCTAATTTTTGTATTTTTAGTAGAGACAGGGCTTCACCATGTTGGTCAGGCTGGTCTTGAACTTCTGACCTCAAGTGATCCACCTGCCTTGGCCTCCCAAAGTGCTGGGATTACAGGAGTCAGCCACTGTGCCCAGCCATTAATATATTTTAAAAAGTGTGGATTGAAAAAATTGCATGTAGTCAAATACCCTTAAAATCCCTTAGGAAGGTGCTGTGTGGTGAAAGTCACACCTGCTTGCCATGTGCTACACCCAACCAGGTTTCCTCCAGCTTGGGTGCAGATTGTTCATCCTTCAGTTGGGATGATGTGTGAAGTTGGGAGCTTATGTTTAGCATCTGTGTTGCATGAAAAATGTTTAAACACTGGAATTGCACTCAAGGTGGGGAGATGCTCATGCCACCAGCAGCCCACAGGTACTGAGACTGACTGGGAGGAGAGCAGACACTGGTTTCTGTACCATGCTCACTCTAGAGTGGCCAGTCATTGGCTCACCATACATACTGGTGGGTAGGATTAGCAGTGCCATTTAAATTGCTGCTCCAGCATCCATGATCTCCTTGCCCCATTTTGTAGCAGCCATGTTGTGTGGGGAACTGACCCCAACCCCTGCCCTAGGCATGGGTCCTGACTACTCTAAGCCAACCAGGTTAGTTCTATCCCCTAGCCACAGTGATTGGCTTGAATAACACAGGCCTAAGTCACCAGACAATGGTGGTCCCATGGCCACAGCAAAGAAGTGGCCAACCAACTTGAAGCTAGGACTTCTGTTCCATGATTTGGACCTGCTTGCTTTCTCCTTCTTGGTGTAAACAAGGAGTACCAGTTGCCACTGGAAGCCATATTGTCATGATGAGGAAAGCCGTGTCAGCAAAAAAGCCAACACATGAAGGAAGACAGAGCTGAATGTAAGAATTAAAGAAAGGAGAGAGAAACACGAAGGTGGCTTGACAGTCAACAGGTTTATTTCAGAAAACAAACCTGGGAGGGACTTCTGACCAAGTTGGGTTAGGAGCCACACCCACTTACAGAATAAGAGTTTTTAAGGATTCAGGGTGGGAGAGTTTATTAGAGTCTTGGACTGCTTCTGTGTCTCTTTGTTGTGCTTATCTGGGAGGCAGAATTGCATGTCTGTTCCCATACATCTTTCTGCAGCTGCAGGCATATCCCCCGAGTCGGCTTTTAGCTTCCCTATATCTTAGTGCACCTGATGGGAAAGGAATGTACTTATTAAGGCCCACTAAGTTTTACTGGGGCCCATTGTATGAGGGTGAAGTTTGGCAGTTACCAAGAGACTTTCTTCCCACCTCCCTCTGTGCCCAAGCTGTCTTACCTGTGTTTTACTATCTGCTTTTTCTGGCTGCTTGTAGCTAGAAGAGAAATAATTTCTGGCTGGGCACGGTGGCTCACGCCTCTAATCCCAGCACTTTGGGAGGCCGAGGCGGGCAGATCATGAGGTCAAGAGATCGAGACCATCCTGGCCAACATGGTGAAACCCTGTCTCTACTAAAAATACAAAAATCAGCTGGGCATGGTGGCATGCACCTGTAGTCCCAACTACTCGGGAGGCTGAAGCAAGAGAATCGCTTGAACTCAGGAGGCAGAGGTTGCAGTGAGCCAAGATCCAGCCACTACTGGACTCCAGCCTGGTGACAGAGAGAGGCTCTGTCAAAAAAAAAAAAAAAAAAAAAAAAAAAAAGGCCAGGCGCGGTGGCTCACACCTCTAATTCCAACACTTCGGGAAGCCGAGACGGGCAGATCACGAGGTCAGGAGATCGAGACCATCCTGGCTAACACGGTGAAACCCCGACTCTACTAAAAATATAAAAAATTAGCTGGGCGTTGTGTCCCAGCTACCTGGGAGGCTGAGGCAGGAGAATGGCGTGAACCCAGGAGGCGGAGCTTGCAGTGAGCTGAGATCACGCCACTGCACTCCAGCCTGGGCGACTGAGCCAGACTCCATCTGCAAAAAAAAAAAAAAAAAAGAAAAAAAGAAAAAAAAGAAGTAATTTCCTTGAAATAGATGAGGCTAGAAAGGGAGCTGGAATTTAAAGTGGTGGTCTTTGTCCAAGGTGACGGTGCTCCTGCTCTGTCAGAGAATTGCCAATAAATGAAGCCAAATCATTGACTGAATTATACCTTAAGCCTCTTCCCATTAAGCTCTTAACTTTGCATTACAATCCTCTTTATGGCTTACTCCAGTTTGAAGTAAACTGAAGTTGAGTTTTGTGATGTTCTCAAGCACAGGCATCCTGCCTTTCAAGCAGGACCCCACTGCACACACAAGATGAAAGGTGTGCCGTCTTGTTGAGGAAGAGAGAATGAACTCTTAGAGAAGGGGGAAAGGGGTTCTGCTGGGTGTTCTCAGTTGACTCATACCCATAACAGCTCCCTTTGGGGGTGTATTGTCACTATTGTATCCATCTTGTGGGAGGTTTTATGACTTACCCACAGTTACATGCCACAGTGAAGTTGAATAAAGATGACTCTATCACCCTTTGCAGATGACTTCCAGAGGTTTGATGGTCCTTGGGTGCCACAGCGAAGTAATATTGATGAGGCTTAGGATACATAAATGGGAAGGTTGTGCATAATGAGCCAGTGCACACTCAACGTCTAGTGTGAACTGGAATAGTCAGAACTCCTCTCTCCTCCCCAGTCAACACTCCTCCTCTCTCCTGGTTTCTGCTTTGCTCTTAGCCAGTTCCCATGTGGTAGGCAGAATTCTTAATTGGCTTCCCAAGATTTTCCACCTTAATCCCTGGGCCTGTGACTTTAATGAGATTATCCGCCCATGATTATGTTGTGTTACTACTGGCAAAAGAGATTTTGAAGATGTAATTAAGGCTAATAATCATTTGGCTTAGAGTTAATCAAAAGGGAGATTATCCAAGTGGGCCTAACTTAATTACATCCTTTTTAAAAGCAGAGTTTTCTCTGGCTGGTGGCAGATGAGGAGGTCAGAGAGATTCAAAGCATGAGAAGGATTCGACTTGTCCTTGCTGGCTTTGAAGATAGAGGGACCACAGTCAAGGACCAGAGAGCCACCGCACCCAGCCTATTTTCTTTCTTTAAAAGCTGAGACCGATGATGTGGGAGCGATCACACACCTCATATGCATATATAAAAACCAGTACGATCCTTAAAAATAGGTTTGGTTTCCAATCATTGTTAAGGTTTTCAGGCTGGGTGCGGTGGCTCACGCCTGTAATCCCAGCACTTTGGGAGGCTGAGGTGGGTGGATCGCGAGGTCAGGAGTTTGAGACCAGCCTGGCTAGCATGGTGAAACCCTGTCTCTACTAAAAATACAAAAATTAGCTGGACATGGTGGTGCTCACCTGTTGTCCCAGCTACTCGGGAGTCTGAGGCAGGAGAATCACTTGAACCCAGGAGGTAGAGGTTGCAGTGAGCCAAGATCGCACCACTGCACTCTAGCCTAGGCAACAAGGGCGAGACTCCATCCCGAAAAAAAAATGTTAATAAAAGTTATAAATTGGGAAAGGCACAATTATAGCTTTGTGAACAGGCATATGTAACCCTGATAGGCGAAGGGGCTGTCTTAGTCTGTTTTGTGTTGCTATAACAAAATACCACTGACTGGGTAATTTATAAACAGTATAAATTTATTTGATTCACTGTTCTGGAGGCTGAGAAGTCCAAGATGGAGGGGCCATATCTGGTGACAGCCTTCTTGCTGCCTTATACCATGATGGATAGAAGGAAGGGCAAGGGAGGGCAGGAGAGAAAGCATGAGGGTCAGACTCCCTTTTATAACATCATCTTTTTTTTTTTTTTGGAGACGGAGTCTTGCTCTGTCACCCAGGTTGGAGTGCAGTGGCGCGATCTTGGTTCACTGCAACCTCCGCCACCTGGGTTCAAGCAATTCTCCTGCCTCAGCCTCCCAAGTAGCTGGGATTACAGGCATGTGCCACCACACCTAGCTAACTTTCTGTATTTTTAGTGGAGACAGGGTTTCACCATGTTGGCCAGGCTGGTCCGGAACTCCTCACCTCAGGTGATCCACCCGCTTCAGCCTCCCACAGTGCTGGGATTATAGGTGTGAGCCACCGCGCCCGGCCCTCCCTTTTATAACATCTGGCTCCCTCAAGATAACTAACCCACCCCCAAGTTAACGACACTAATCCATTCACCTCTTATTAAGCCTCACCTTCCAACATTGTTGCATATTAAGTTTCCAACACATGAACTCTAGGGGACACATTCAAATCACAGGGGGGTCTAATATAGTAACCTGGGAAAAGATAAAAAATATTCTTTGACCTGTCTAATGACCATTTTAGAGGTGAAATGCTGCATTTAGGTACTAAATAATTTAAGTCTAAAATACATATTCAAGTAATGCATTTTAATTTTTTTTTTTTTTTGAGACAGAGTCTCACTCCTTCACCTAGGCTGTAGTGCAGTGGCTCAATCTCGGCTCACTGCAACCTCTGCCTCCTGGGTTCAAGTGATTCTCATGCCTCAGCCTCCCAAGTAGTTGGAATGACAGGTGTGCATCACCACACCTGGCTGATTTTTGTGTTTGTAGTAGAGACGGGGTTCTGCCATGTTGGTCAGGCTGGTCTTGAAATCCTGACCTCAAGTGATCTACCCACCTCAGCCTCCCAAAGTGCTGGGATTACAGGCATGAGCCACTGCACCTGGCCAAGTAATCCATTTTAGATTGGTACAAATGAAAGCAAAGAGGCAAATGCATGTATTAGAGTTGCAGGGCCAGATTCTGCCCATGAGGGTTTGTAATTCTCTTTACCTGAGTCTGCAGGTGGAGTGCATGAGTGTTGCCAAGGGAAACATCTAGCCCTTTTCTTGTCAAACATTGCTCTGAAAGCCAATTCATATGTACTCTTAATTGAACACCCAGTAATTTCACAGTATGTGCAAAATATCATTAGGCTGGGGGGTTAGGTGGAAGGATGAACAGGCGGAGCACAGAGGATTTTTAGAGTGGTGAGGAAACTCTGATACATGTAATGGTAGATACATGTCAGTATACATTTGTCCAAACCCACAGGACGGACAACACCAAGAATGAACCCTGATATCAACTATGGACTCTGGGTAATCATAATGTATCAATGTAGGTTCATCAGTTGTAACAAATGGACCACTCTGGGGAGGGACTTTGATAATGGGGGAGGCTAGTCCTGTGTGGGGGCAGAGGATATATGGGATATCTTTGCACTTTCCTCTTAATTGTGTTGGGAGCCTAAAACTGCTCTGAAAAATAAAGTCTTAAAGATTTGGACAGGAAAAAAAATACATCAGGCCTCAGGAAGCTGAAGAAGATGCCTTTTGACCTAATGTGCTGATCAGGACCCCTTTGCATCATAAATATACCAGCTCCCAATTATTGCACCTCTGTCTCATGTAAATTTCCTTCTTCCAATGTTAAGAGGAAATGCAGCCTGTTCAAAAGTTTTCTTTCTTTATGCGTGTCCCATAAATCAACAAACAGGTAAAAAGAAAAACCCACTGTTTTTCTAGATATTAAGAATGCAGAAGGCAGGAAATATCAACAAAGTCTCTTCATTCATTCATTCATTCATTCATTCATTCATTCAACAGAGAGCAGGACTCTGCACAGCACACCACAGTCCTTCTCATTGGTTTTGGAGATCAAGCTGGCTCATGGGGCTTCCCAAAGTCTAGGACCCTGGATCACCAATCCTAATGTAAAAGCCTGCATCTGTGAGTCCGTACTCCTGTCAATTCCTCTTGCTGTTCAGAGCCTCCCTGCATCTTACTTTCTGTGCACTCAGCAACTACCTCTTCTACTGCCTAATTGTTGATCTCAGATGTAGAATTTTCTTTCTCGGTTTTTTTTGTTTTTGTTTTTTTTGAGATGGAGACTCCCTCTGTTGCCTAGGCTGGAGTGCAGTGGCACAGTCTCGGCTCACTGCAACCTCCACCTTCCAGGTTCAAGCGAGTCTTCTGCCTCAGCCTCCCAAGTAGCTGGGACTACAGGCACGTGCCACTATGCCCGGCTGATTTTTGTATTTTCAGTAGAGACGGGGTTTCACCATATTGGCCAGGCTGGTCTTGAACTCCTGACCTTGTGATCCACCTGCCTTGGCCTCCCAAAGTGCTGGGATTACAGGCGTGAGCCACCGTGCCTGGCCAAGATGCAGAATTTTCAAGTCACCAACTATTTGGAGATTCTCAGGCCAAACCTGTCCATTTTCAGAATGAGTCTTTCATAGAAAGATACGAAGCGGCAATCCAGTGGGAAAGGATTGGTGGGCACAGATTCAGCCTGTGTGCCCTGTTAGAATTTGCCAGACTGTCGGGATCATTCAACCGGATAGAAGGGGCCTCCCTGAAGGTGGGAAATTATTTTCCTGACATCAGACATTCATCTTAGCATGGATGATGGCTCCTTCCTCTCCATCTTAATGAATCCATGTGAATTAAAAGAAATCAGGCAGATCTAAAGACGTCATTCAACTGTGTTTCCCTTCCTCCCTCCCTCCCTGCCTCTTCTCTCTTTCTTCCTTCCCTCCCTCTCTGCCTCCCTCATCTCCTTTCTCCTCCCTCCCTTCTTCTTCCCCTCTAGGGCTCAGGCGTGTACCATGGTCAACAGGTCTCTCCCTTACTACCCTGAGCTGTAGAGAAAGAGGCTGGGACCACAAAGAGGTGGCAGAGGGAAGAGAATCCACAGAAACCTCTAACAGTCCTCATTTTTCCTGGCCAGTCTGAGGTTGGGTTATGTGGCTATAGAGGAGAACAGAATGAGAACCTGTCCCTGCTTTACTCAGTGATTTCTTCATCATGTTCTGGACCATTTGGAAGCTCCATGAGTGGAGTGAAGGAG
This sequence comes from Pan troglodytes, assembly GCF_028858775.2. Lineage (NCBI taxonomy): Eukaryota > Metazoa > Chordata > Mammalia > Primates > Hominidae > Pan > Pan troglodytes. The sequence goes on along the minus strand of NC_072410.2, from coordinate 23,408,325 downwards.
CGAGGCTGAGCACCATCCCCGCTGCCCTCAGCTGTGTGACCATGAAGAAGTTGCACGGTTCCAGTTTTGCCATGTGTAAGCCAACCTTACACCAGATAGGGAGCCCTAGCTTCCTGCCTCACTTGTTGCAAGGGCTCAGTCAATGGCAGGCCTGTGTGCAATGGGTTATTACATGAAATGCCAGTGCGGAAGGGATTGTAGGGGTCATTGAGCCCAACTGCTTGACCTTCCTGATGTGGAGACCACAGCCCAGAGAAGTTAATGCACTTTTCAAGGTCACAGGTGTTATTCAGTGGCACCATCCCCTGGGCCTCAGAGTCCTCGGCTGGAATTGTCAGCGCTTCCTAAACCCTTCTTGGAGTGAATACTCCAGAACCATTGAAATATGCATTTGCGTCTTCCATATTTTCTTTGATATGTGTACTGGCCATTGCTGAATACAGGGTTTGAAGCTATCTTTTTTACACCAAAACAAAACAGAAGAAAACAAAACAACCCATTCAAGATGATTTACAAATTGAAGGCACCTAATAATAATACCTCGCATTTTTGGAGAGCTTTTTATTTGCAGAACACTTCCCAGACAGTAACTAATGAATTCTCCAGCTCCCCTTAGGAATAGTGACATATGCATTCCCACGCACACTAGGAACTTAATTTACATGAAATGAAGAAAAAGTCATTATAAAATGGCATTCCCCTAAATCATAATTACAACCTTCAGCCCAAGATAAACATGCTGAACCCTCCCAGGGATGCTGCGATGTTCACCCACTGCGGGGGTCTCCACTTCGATCCCAGCGCTGCCTGCATAAGGAGGACAGACCAGGAGTATTCACACAAAGTCAGTTCTCTCTGGGATCAAGGTCCCATTTTCCAGCCAAACAACTGGAGGTTAATGGCTTGTTAGGGGGCAAGTGCTGGGGCAGTGGTCTCCTCCTGTCAATCAAAAAGACAGAGTGATGGGATGTCACGGAGGTGCCAGGGACTCGTGTGTGAACCGGGAATGTGGGTTTTTACAAAGAGGAGTCTGGAGGTGGACCTCCAGTTTTTGGTCCCTGAGGGAGGGGCAGCAGTCTTCCCGGCACTTCATGAACCACATACTGGCTGTTGCTGCCTTCGCCTCCCCAGGGGGCTGGTCCCATGCTCTGGCGGCCAGGCTCAGGCAACCACCTGTTCACTCAGTGCCCTGGCCCCCTGCCGTGGGTCTTGCCTTATTTAGCACAAATAACCCTCAGTGCATTGTGATGACATCAGCCACCAATGTCGATGTCTCCATGTACCACATTTGACATGTCCCAGGCTAAATAGCTGCTTTTTTTTTTTTTTTTTTTTTTGAGATGGAGTTTCACTCTGTTGCCCAAGCTGGAGTGCTGTGGTGTGATCTCGGCTCACGGCAAGCTATGCCTCCTGGGTTGAAGCGATTCTCCTGCCTCAGCCTCCCGAGTAGCTGGGATTACAGGCACCCGCCACCATGCCTGGCTAATTTTTGTATTTTTAGTAGAGACGGGGGTTTCACCATGTTGGCCAGGCTGGTCTGGAACTCCTGGCCTCAGGTGATCCGCCCACCTCGGCCTCGCAAACTGCTGGGATTCCAGGCGTGAGCCACCGCGCCCGGCCAATGGCTGCTTTCTTAACGGCACAATGACTAAATGCGGAACTGCTCCTCTCTGGTCAGCAGGCTCATTGAGAATGGGTTCCAGGGGGAGGACTGCACCCTTTTACCTGCTCCTCATCCCTCAGCCTTTTCCTGCCCATGGCTGATGCCATGCGCCCCAGGCTCTGGACTCTGGGCTGTCCTGAGTCAGAAGCCACATCTCAGCCCAGGTGGCTCAGTCCACCCTCCTTGTGCTGCTCCGGCTCATTGTCCCCGCATTAATAAGTGGCTTCTGGCCGGGTGCGGTGGCTCACGCCTGTAATCCCAGCACTTTGGGAGGGCCAGGGCGGCGGATCATGAGGTCAGGAGATCGAGACTATCCTGGCTAACATGGTGAAACCCTGTCTCTACAAAAAATACAAAAAATTAGCCGGGCGTGGTGGCACGCACCTGTAGTTCCAGCTACTTGGGAGGCGGAGGCAGGAAAATGGCGTGAACCCGGAAGGCGGAGCTTGCAGTGAGCTGAGATTGCACCACTGCAATCCAGCCTAGGTGACAAAGCGAGACTCTGTCTCAAAAAATAAAAATCATAATAATTAAAAAAATTAAAAAATAAGTGGCTTCTGGCCAGGCATGGTGGGCGGATTGCCTGAGGTCAGGAGTTCCAGACCAGCCTGGCCAACATGGTGAAACCCTGTCTCTACTAAAAACACAAAAATTAGCCAGGCGTGGTGGCACAAGCATGTAATCCCAGCTACACGGGAGGCTGAGGCAGGAGAATCACTTGAACCAGGGAGGCAGATGTTGCTGTGAGCTGAGGTTGAGCTACCGCACTCCAGCCTGGGTGACAGATCGGGACTCCATCTCAAAAAAAAAAAAAAAAAAAAGGTGGCTTCTGCCCTTGTTCCTGGACTAGGTTCCTGGTTCATACCCAGCATAGGATGTACTGTGTTGACCTGCAGTGGGTCGGAACCATCTGGCCTTACTTCTGAGTGCACCTGTTTCAAGGCCAGAGTAGAAATGGTCTCAATGTGATCTCTGATAGAGAAAATATTTCTGCCTCAAGGGGATATTTTTAAAGGCTAAATTAGGAGTGCCTGCCAAAAATCCACCTCACACTAGACTCACAGCTGTGGCTGAGACAACAAAGGCCAAAAACAGCTCGCAGGGAGGAGAGACCTCCCCAGGGTCCCACTGGATGTACTGAGCAGAGACGTGGCAAAGCAGCCAGCGGGAATGAACAGCAAAGTGAACCAGGAAGGCCAGAGTAGCCAGAGCTGGAGCCAAGTAGGGTGGCAGCCAGCAGGGTTGCAGCCTCAGTGAGGTGCCCAGATGGCCAAGGCACTCTCAGAAAGCAAGTTAGACGGGGCCGGGTGCAGCGGCTCATGCCTGTAATCCCAGCACTTTGGGAGGCTGAGGTGGGCGCATCACTTGAGGTCAGGAGTTCGACACCAGCCTGACCAATATGGTGAAACCCCGTCTCTACTAAAAATACAAAAATTAGCTGGGCGTGGTGGTACATGCCTGTGGTCCCAGCTACTTGAGAGGTTGAGACAGGAGAATCACTTAAACCCGGGGGCAGAGGTTGCAGTGAGCCAAGAAAAGAAAAAAAAAGAAAGAAAGTTAGAAGAAGAAGGAACCCACCCACCAGCATGCAGAACACCCCGTGGGAAGTCTAAGCTGCGTCAGGTCTGAGGCTTACATGGAAATTCTCCTGCCACTGGCAAACATTAAAATTTGATTTATTTTATTTTATTTTGTTTTTTGAGACAGAGTCTTGCTCTGTCTCCCAGGCTGGAGTGCAGTGGTGTGATATCGGCTCATTGCAACCTCCGCCTCTTGGGTTTGAGCAGTTCTCCTGCCTCAGCCTCCCATGTAGCTGGGATTACAGGCACGTGATATGATGCCTAGCTAATTTCTTTTGTATTTTTAGTAGAGATGGGGTCTCACCATGTTTGCCAGGCTGGTCTCGAACTGGCAGGAGACTTCAGGTGACCTGCCCACCTCGGCCTCCCAAAGTGCTGGGATTACAGCCAGGAGCCACCATGCCTGGCTGATGTTTTTAAAGCAGAGAGAGGATCAAGACAGCCATAGAGAAATAATAATAATAATAATAATAATAATAATAATGATAAAATCCATGATTTCATTAAAAATCAAGAAAGGGTGCCTTAAAAGGTCCAGGAGCTTTGAGGCACCTCTGAGAGATGGAAGAAGCCTGGGATCATTGTGAAGAAGGAAATCACAGTCCAGAGGCTATGCAGAATGAAAAATATAAGGGCCAGCTACAGTGGCTCATGCCTGTAATCCCAGCACTTAGGGAGGCTGAGGTGGGAGCATCACTTGAGGCCAGGAATTTGAGACCAGCCTAGGCAACATAGGGAGACACTGTCTCTACAAATAAAAAATTAAAAAAGTAGCTGGCCACAGTGGAGGCACACCTGTAGTCCCAGCTATTCAGGAGGCTCAGAAGTTCAAGGCTATGGTGAGCTATGATCACACCACTGCATTCCAGCCTGAGCAAAAAGAATGAGACCCTGTTTCTTAAAAAAATAAATAAATAAAGAATAAAAAAAGGCACAAAAAGAAAAAAAAAACCCTAAAGGATGGGCTGCTCATGCTCATGGAGGATCCCTAGAGGAGCAGCCACTTCTCCATCCTCAGGCCAAGAAGCAGGCAGCAAGATGTGAGCCCCTAGTATAGAGCAGAGGGTTCAGATGGTTGGGATGGAGAGGTCGCTGGCGCCCCAGCAATGCCCAGGAGGGATGGCATGTTCTTTCTGTCCAGGAGGTGAAATGCAGACTATAGAAAGAGCAGTGGTGGAGAGGCTGCAAACCGAATCCCAGAGTTGAGCTCACACCAATAACCCCTCAACATTTGAGAAAAGCCATAAGAGAGGCATCAATCCTAACAAATGGAAAAGTTTACATCCAAAGAAGCAGTGTTAATAGAGGAACCCACACAAGGATTTGGTATATATATAATTAGAATCCTCAGAGAGAAGTAAAATGATATTGCACCCATAAAAAGGAATGTTTTAGAGATCTTGGAAATGACAAATTTGATGATTGAAATAAAAATCTCTGTAAATGGGCAGAAGCATTGGAGATTATAGAATAAATTGAAAGGCTGAGCCACAGGATGCTCTTAGAATAGCAAAAATGGACAAGGAGATGGGGAGTACAGAAAATGGTTAAGAGAATTCAAAGATAGACCCTATAGTTCCCAACATGCATCTAACAGAGCTTCAGAAGACAAGACAGAGGGACCGGAAGAGAGAGTGTGCTCAGAGCAATCACGGAGGATGGGCTCCCAGGGCAAGGGCAGGTGACAGCCCCAGAGTGAAAGTGCCCGGGAATGGCTGAGCAGAATCACGGGCAAGCTACAGCATGGTGACATTTCAGACAACAGGGATAAAGAGAAAACCCCAAATGCTTCTGCGGTCAGGGGAGTGGGGAGAGGTGAGACTGTATTACTACAAAGATGTACTGAATGCAAGAAGAAACTGGAGCAATCTCTTCCAACTTCTGAGGAAAATACTCCTGAATTAGAGTTCCACAGCAAGGCCAGGCGCGGTGGCTCACGTCTGTAATCCCAGCACTTTGGAAGGCTGAGGCAGGTGGATCACCTGAGGTCAGGAGTTCAAGACCAGTCTGGCCAGTCACGGTGGCTCACGCCTGCAATCCCAGCACTTTGGGAGGCCAAGGTGGGTGGATCACTTGAGGTCAAGAGTTTGAGACCAGCCTGACCAACATGGTGAAACCCTATCTCTACTAAAAATACAAAAATTAGCTGGTCGTGGTGGCGCATGCCTGTAGTCCCAGCTACTCGGGAGGCTGAGATGGTAGAATCACTTGAACCCAGGAGGCAGAGGTTGCAGTGAGCCAAGATCGCGCCACTGCACTCCAGCCTGGGCAGACAAAACAAGACTCTGTCTCCAAAAAAAAAAAAAAAAAAAAAAAAAAAAAAGCCAGGTGCAGTGGCTCATGCCTGTAATCCCAGCACTTTGGGTGGCTGAGGTGGGTGGATCACCTGAGATCGGGAGTTCGAGGCCAGCCTGACCAACATGGAGAAACCCCATCTCTACTAAAAATACAAAATTAGCAAAATTAGCTAGGCATGATGGTGAATGCCTGTAATCCCAGCTACTCAGGAGCCTGAGGCAGGAGAATCACTTGTACCCAGGAGGCCGAGGTTCCAGTGAGCTGCGACTGTGCCATTACACTCCAGCCTGGGCAAGAAGAGCGAAACTCTGACTCAAAAAAAAAAAATGTATAGGGTTCAGTGATTTTTAGTATATTCACAAGGTTATGCAACCATCCCACTACTCAATTCCAGAATATTTTCATCACCCTAAAAAGAAACCTTGTCTCCATCAGCAGTCACTCCCCATTCTCCTTCCCCGACCTCTGGCAACCGCCAATCCACTTCCTGACTCTCTGAATTTGTCCATTCTGGACATTTCATATGAATGGAATCTTACAACATGTGGCCTTTTGTGTCTGGCTTCTTGTACTTAGCACAATGTTTTCAAGGTTCTTGCATGTTGTAGCATGTATCAATATTCCTTTTTTGTTCTACTATATGGGCATACCCACTTTGTTTATTGATTTATCAGTTGATGGGCTGTTTTCTTTTTTTTGACTATTATGAATGACACTGCTATGAAAATTCATGTACACATTTTTATGCGAATATATACTTTCATTTCTCTTGAGTATATACCTAGGAGTGGAATTGCTGGGTCATATGGTAACGTGGGTTTCACTGTTTGAGGAGCTGCTAAGCTGTTTTCCACAGTGGCTGCACCAGTTTCTGTTCCCACCAGCTGGCCCTGTCTTCTGCCTGAAGGGTGGTCACTTTGCTGGGCACTGCAAAGAGAGACAAACCCCACGGTGTCATTAGGCCTCACTTGAAGCCACGCAGGTCTTAATTCTAGTTTAATGGGAGGTTCACGTAGGACTCTGTTTTCTGAGGAGTCCCCAAGACAGTAGGTGTCAACCACTCTCATGTCCCACAGTGAGGTGAGGCCTACCACGCAGGGAGTGCAGATAGCAGAGAACTGTGCTTCAGAACCTGAGTTGAGATGACTTGCTTCAGGCCTGGAGAGGATGCTGGAGAGGCCACAGGAAGGGCTAGGACTACGGACAGGAAGAGGTGCTGTGTTCTGAGTCTCAGCCCTGCTCTCCGTGTTCCAGCACATCTAATGAGAAGGGCTGAGGAGAAAGTTTGGCCTGTGCTTCTGCAGCTTGCGGAGTGGGATAATTTCTCACACTCACAGGTGTGGAAGTCAAAGCTGCCTGTGGCAGCAGAGAAGGGATGTGTTTGGGAGGTAACCAGTGCCCCCCTGTCCTGCTTGGGTCAAATACATGTCCTTCTGTGTATCAGGTGGGGCCACATGCAAGAGAGCTGATCTAGGCTTGATTTAGAGCCTAGCCTCCAGTCCTGCCCAAGATGTGTCCTGGAGAGATGTGGAGGCCTCAGCAGAGAGAAGCTGGGGGGTCCCATAGGATGCCCAGATGCTGAGGAGGGGCTGGATATTTGTTTGTTCAGGCTGCCCTAACAAAATTCCACAGACCTGGGGCTTAAACAACAGAAATAGACTGTCTCACAGTTCTGGAGGCTGGAAGTCCAAGATCAAGTTGCTGGCAGAGTTGGCCCCCTCTGAAGGCTGTGAGGGAGGGATCTGTTCCAGGCCTGGCTCCTTGGTGCTGTGCACCCCGGTGGCTGTCTGTGTGTCCATATCTCCTTATAAGGACACCAGGTAGAGTGGATTAGGGCTCACCCTAACAGCCTCATTTTAACATAATTACATCTTTAAAGGCCCTATCTCTAAATGCAGTCACATTCTGAGGCACTGGGGGCCAGGACTTCTGCCTGTGAATTGTGGGGACATGCTCAGCCTATACAAGTTGGCATACTTCTGTCTGTCTGGGGAACCACAGGTGAGAGATCCCTATGATGGGAGTGGAGGAGGCAGGAGGAAGACAGTTTTCTTCCAGAGACACGTTAAGGACACCCCAAGACAGAGTCAGCACCAGGCTAGGACCCCAATCCCAGGCATATTCAAGCCAGTGAAGGAAAAATCTCCCTCCCTACACTTTGGGCTAGAGTTGGAAGTCACTGAAGGAATGCTGGGCAGGGAAGCAGTGAAGAGGTGGCCACAGCCCTTTGCCTCTGATGACCTGTCAGACCCACTCCAGGCAGTGCCTTTGGGTGGGACAGAGTCTACAAAGCAACAAATCCATGTAGGGTGCAGCAGGGCCGGAGCTAGGGGTGAAGGACCAGGGACAGGGGGGCAGGGGGAAGCTGCTGGAGTTTGCAGTCATAAAAATTGCTGGAACAGCTTTGTGCTTCTATTTGCCCCCAGGTCACCATGGCTTGGGGAGACATATTACATATATAAAACACTGCAGCTTGGTGGGCAGGGGGCAGCTGGACACCAGCCCAATAACCCTCATATGGGCCTTGTCTCTTGGAGAACAGAGACTGAGAATGGTCAGGAACTCGGCTGGCAGTAAAAGGCTCATGAAGTCATTTGGTACTTTTCATACAGTCCTGTAAGCCATGCTACTAAGGCATGTAGTATTTTTTTTTTTAAACTGGAACAGATAGTCCCCTGTTTGGAACAAGTTCATTTATAGGAAATATGATATGCAATGGATAGTTAATTTAAAAAGAAACATTTAGCCCAAAATAATCTTGCAAAAGAAGAACAAAGTTGGAAGACTCACATTTCCTGATTTCAGATATTACTACAAAGTGACAGTAATCAAGATGGTGTGGTGCTGCCATAAGGATGGATATAGAGGTTATTGGAATGGGAATGAGAGTCCAGAAATAAGCCCTCGTGTGTGCAGCCAATTCATTTTGGACAAGGGTGCCAAGAAAATTCAATGGGGGGTGGGGAGAGAATACTCTTTTTAATAAATGGTGCTGAGATAGCTGGATATCCACATGCAAAAGAATGAAGCTGCACCCCTACCTCACACCATACACAAAAATTAACTTAAAATGAATCACAGATCTAAATACTGCAGCTAAAACTTTAAAAGTCCTTGAAGAGGATATAAGAGCAAATCTTCATGACCTTGAGTTGAACAAAGCATTCTTATATATGACATGAAAGCCTGAGACAAAATTTCAAATGGATACATTAGACTTCATCAAAATGAGAAACTTTTGCACAACCAAAGGCAGTATCAAGAAGGTGAAGAGAAAACTCACAGAATTTGAGAAAATATTTGCAAATCATATATCTGATAGGGATCTAGCATTCAGAACATATAAAAAACCCTTACAACTTAACAATAAAAAGACAAATAACCTAATTTTAAAATGGGCAAAGGATTTGCATAAACATTTCTCCAAGGAAGATATAAAATGGCCAATAAGTATATAAAAGGATGCTCAACATCCTTAGTATTAGGGAAATGCAAAGCTGAACTGCTATGCAATATTACGTCACACTTACTAGGATAGTTAGAATAAGAAAAGATGGACAATAACAAGTGTTGACAAGGACATGAAGAAATGGAAAATCCCATTCCTCGTTGGTGGAAATATACAATGGTGCTGCTCCTGTGGAAAATGCATTGGCAGTTTCCCAAAAGGCTAAACATACAGGTAGCACGACCCAGCCATTCCACACCTAGGTATATACTGAAGAGAATTCAAAACATATCTTCACACAAATACTTGTGCTATGAATGTTCATACTGGCATTATTCATAGTAGCCAAAAGGTGGAAATAATCCAATGCCCATCAACTGATGAATAGATAAAAACAATGTGTTTCTCTCCATGCAAGGAGATATTCAGCTGTAAATAAAAATGAAGTGCTGATAACATGCTACAATATGGATGAACCTTGGAAACATTGTGCTAAGTCAAAGAAGTCAGACACAAAAGGTGACATATTGTATAATTCCACCTATATGAAATGTCCAGAATGGGCAAATCCATAGAGATGGAAACTAGATTCGTGGTTGCCAGGGATTGTGGGGAGGGGAGATTGGGGAATGACTGCTAATGGGTCCAGGGTTTCTATCTGGGGTGATAAAAATGTTGTGGAGGCTGGGTGTGGTGGCTCACACCTGTAATCCCAGTACTTTGGGTGGCCAAGGTGGTTGGATCACCTGAGTTCAGGGGTTCAAGACCAGCCTGGCTGACATGGCGAAATCCCATCTCTACTAAAAATACAAAAATTAGCCAAGAGTCATCGTGGGTGCCTGTAATCCCAGCTACTCGGGAGGCTAAGACAGGAGAATTGCTTGAACCCTGGGAGGCAGAGGTTGCAGTGAGCCAAGACCACACCACTGCACTCCAGACTGGGCAACAAAAGCGAAACTCCATCTCAAAAAAATAAAAAATAAAAAAAAGTTCTGGAATTAGACAGTGGTGATGGTTGCATAATCTTGTGAATACACTAAAAACCACTGGACTTTACACTGTAAAAGATACATTTTATGCTTTGTGAATTATATATCAATTTTCAAAAACGTAATGAGTCAACTTAAATATCCATCAATAGGGAATGTTAAATAAACCAAGATGAATTGTACTACAGAGATACTGAGCAGAGGTCCCAAGCAATGAGGTAGATCTTTCTGTACTGATACTGAACAATGTCCCAGGTTTCCTACTAAATGATAAAAGCAAGTTTCAGAACACAAAACAGCATGTATAATGTGAATCTATTTGTGTTAAATACACACACATACACACACACACAGACATGTAAATGAATATGGACAGATATATCTAATTGACAAGAGTGGGTGCTGTGGCTCACACCTGCAATCCCAGCACTTTGGGAAGCTGAGGCGGAGGATCACTTGCGGCCAGGAGCTCAAGACAAGTGTGGCTCTCTTTGGGGCGAACTGTATGGGGATAAAGGGGAACTCTTATCTATTTATATTGTGTACTTTTTTTTAAGCAGTATTGTATTACTTGATTTAAAATAAATTTCAAAGAAGAAAAGGGGAAAGAAATGTAGTGAACTAAAAATGGCTTATGTTGGGGTTTAGCATTGATTATTTTAAATGTTTGTCTGCTGGTTATTTGAATTATGTCACAAAGTAACAGCTTACATTCGCACACTGCTTTACAGTAAATAAAGCTTAGACATATTAAAAAAAACATAAAAGCAAAAAACCTCCTTTAGCAAGAATATTCCAGGCTCTATTACAGGTTGTTTCTTTTTTACTCTAACGTCACACTTACTTAACATTTCCTTCCAAGAGTATTCTCAGATTGGTGTGCCTTTACTTTTTCTTTTTTGAAACAGGGTCCCACTCTGTTGCCCAGGCTGGAGTGCAGTGGTGTGATAATAGCTCACTGCAGCCTTGAACTCCTGGGCTCAAGTGATCCTCCTACCTCAGCCTCCCTAGTAGAGTAGCCGGGACCACAGGGATGTGCCACCATGCCTGGCTAATTCTTGTATTTCTTTCTTTTCTTTTTTTTTTTTTTTTTGAGACAGAGTCTTGCTCTGTCACCAGGCTGGAGTGCAATGGCACAATCTCAGCTCACTGCAACCTCTGCCTCCCAGGTTCAAGCGATTCTCCTGCCTCAGCCTCCCAAGTAGCTGGCTCCCAAGTAGCTGGACTTACAGGCATGCGCCACCACCCCCGGCTAATTTTTTGTATTTTAGTAGAGATGGGGTTTTACCATGTTGGCCAAGATGGTCTCCATCTCCTGAACTCGTGATCCGCCTGCCTCGGCCTCCCAAAGTGTTGGGATTACAGGTGTGAGCCACCGCACCCGGCTGATTTTTGTATTTCTTGTAGAGTCGGGGTTTCGCCATATTCCCCATGCTAATCTTGAACTCCTAGGCTCAAGCGAGCTGCCTGCCTCAGCCTCCCAAAGGGCTGGGTTAACTGGCCTGAGCCACTGCCCCTGGCTGCTGCTCCTTTCTTTACAATGATGTTGCCCATTTTAGTAGGTCGGGTGGATTCATACTTTTGTAGGGGAAAAGGTAGTTTTTTTTATGATTAGTTGATTATATTTAAGACAAAACGTAACACATGTGAAAGGACAACATTTTACTTGGAAAGAAGTTTAAGGAAGTGACACTAGGATGTTTTAGAGACAGAGTGATGTTGATTTCAAAGTTTTTTGAGACATTAAAAAAGTAATTTCACTGATGAATTAATATTTCCCTTTAAATATAAAAGTGCTTATGCTTACAAATCCTTAAGGCTCATTCTGTTACGGTACAGTAAGATGTTTCCCCATCCCAGGAACTGCACTGCGTGAGTTTCAGGTGAATTTATAGAAACAGCAAAATCTCCAAACAGTAAAATAAGTGGTCAAAGACTCCATCATCTTTGCACTTGTAAATTTTTGACTCAGACAAAATACAAGATCCTTCTAGACAAATTCTTAATATTAGATGTGTTCTCCACTCCTTCCTAAGATTGTGCCAAAATAATTCACTATTAAATTATTCATGATTTGAATGTGGAGTTTTCTTTGCAATATGATAAATGCAACTGTGGTGACACGAGAGAGAGAGAGAGAAAGGGGGTTTAACATTTGCACTGCCTCATGCAGATATGGGTAACCCCCAAAGTGAAGATTTTAGGTTCTGGGTGTGCAGATATCTTAGAAGCAGACTGGGAGATGGGATTCCTAAACAGGAATAAGAGATTTGGCCTGCTTAGGGGGAGGGATCCACTTAAACTTCCTAGGAAGACTTAAAAGGTCACTGTTTCAGCTGATATACTTTGCAACCTCACCGCAGATTGCAAATTATTTTTGCACATTATTACACTAGAACTATGCACAATGTCCTCATAGTTATGTGTAGATGTGCTTTTATGAAGAAAACAACATTTATTGTAGGTTTTTAGAATTTCTTTTTCTTTTTCTTTTTGAGACGGAGTCTCGCTCTGTTGCCCAGGCTGAAGTGCAGTGGCGTGATCTCGGCTCACTGCAACCTCCGCCTTCCGGGTTCAAGCAATTCTGTCTCAGCCTGGTTTTTAGAATTTCTAATTTCAGAAGAATCACAAGCTCACTGCAGAAAATTTGGAAAACAGAGACAAGCACAAAAGAAAACACCAATCTTCCAAACAGTGAAATATTTTGATGCATGTACTTTCCAGTCTATTTACATGAATGCCTTAAAATAAATTTTTATCATATATAATGTTTTGGAGTAGAAAAAAAAAAAGTTTCCTTGCAAGAAGTATTCACAGATTTTGAGAAGAAAGGCTGGAAGAAGTGATTCTTACTGAAGCCACTGGTCTTTAATGAATTGCTTGGATTCACTTTTTTTTTTTCCCCACATACTCAGAGACACAGATAGGAGCCTGCAACTTTCTCAGCAGTAGTGTTTGTAATGTTGCTGCCTAACAGAGCCATTACGGCTACTTGGATTAAAATAGTGACTATCAACACAGATTCTGGACTTTCTCCACAATCACATCCAAATGCACTAACAAGAAGCCCCAAATGAATATCACATAACAAAATGAACTTGATCTACTTTAATAGAGAATAACTAGAAGAGATATGAAAATGGTATTGGACCTAATAAACAGCATTTTCATCATTGCTACAATATGTACATTTTCACGACATAAATTACTATACAGAATTGTCCTACTTAAAATCCTCTTCAATTCTTGAAACCATCCTAAGATTGATGCCTGTAAGAAGATGAAGATCTTATAATTTGTTTTTGTGACTGCCAAAGCTGGATACCTGGAAAATTCTCGAGGGAGATAAGCTGGCTCCCAAGTTGCTGACAGCTTTCCCAAGACCAAAACGCAGAATTTGAAACGGTGTTTGATGTGACACACTAGGCCTTTGATATCAGAATACTGAAGCAGAGTTGCTAGCTCCATGAATAAACCTCCAAGATGACACACACAGCGTAACAAAATGGTGGAATTTTAAATTCCTTCACTGACTGGGGCAGACTTCACGCGAGGGACTTTAGATGTTTACAGAATTGTGTAAGCAAGAGACTATTACACTGTAACAGGAGTATCTGTTCCTTAGCACCCTGCCTGAGAAAGGGTGAAGTCCAAGTGTCCACCTGGTGTATTTCCTCCTGCTAATAAATATTGTGTTGCCAGGCTGGGTGCTGTGGCTCACGCCTGTAATCCCAGCACTTTGGGAGGCAGAGGCGGGCAGATCACCTGAGGTCAGGAGTTCGAGACCAGCCTGGCCAACATGGTGAAACCCCATCTCTACTAAAAATACAAAAATTAGCCGGATGTGGTGGCAGGTGCCTGTAATCCCAGCTACTTGGGAGGCTGAGGCAGGAGAATTTCTTGAACCCGGGAGGGGGAGGTTGCAGTGAGCTGAGATTGTGCAACTGCACCCTAGCCTGAGTGACAGAATGAGGCTCTCAAAAAAAAAAATTTTTTTTTTGTTGCCACTCTAGAAGTTTTTAGACAACTACTTGGAATTTGCTTGCACTGGGCAAGGTCTCGTGCACCTATGAAAACGACATTAGTATTAAGTTAGGCATAAATCAGGCTGAACCTTTCATCATCTCCAGCCATGGTTCCTTTTATTTTTTTTATTTTTTATTTTTTTAACTGGAGAAAGGTTAGGAAAGGGATTTCCAGTGAGTATGAAAAGAAGGGATTCTTCAGTATGTCATGATTACTTTGGTTAAGCTCAAAGCACTGATTTACTGATGCAAGGCAGACACACTGGCCCTGTGCCTAAAAAATATAACAGCTAAAAATTTCAATCCACCATTTAGGGCTTTGACCCTAGTGGTATGCAACATCCAGATCATTAGTTGGATTTCTAGTCTTTGTCTGCATGTTTGGGGCTAGAATGTCCAGTCACTGGGCATCACAAAGATCAATGAGATCATATGTTGATTTTCCTCTCTACAAGTTTCTCCTACAATTAAATAGTTATGTTGATGCAACCACCTAACCCCCAGAGGAAAAAAAAAAAACCATCCATTTTCTCAAGAGAGGTTTCCTCTTTCTTTCCCGAAGCTCATGCGTGACATACCTAAGTCCCTTATGACAGATCTCCTTTCTCAGAGACGAACCTCCCTGAGCAGCTGTCCTCCACCTCCTACCCCCACCCCCTAACAAAAATTACCATCAGAGGCACAAGATCCACATGAAGAGAACTCATCATGGGGGCACAAGAAGCCTGACTGTGCCACAGGCCTCTGGTGACGCTTGTAGCATGGTGTGCAGTACACATGCTATTTTCTCATGGAAGATGGCAGCCATTGGAAGCTTGGACTCCATGTTGCTTCTTCCCCTTCCCATCTGGATAGCTCCTGCTTTTTTTTTTCTTTTTTCTTTCTTTTTTTGGGGTGGAGTTTTGCTCTTGTTGCCCAGGTTGGAGTGCAGTGGCACAATTTCAGCTCACTGCAACCTCTGCCTCCTGAGTTCAAGAGATTCTTCCGCCTCAGCCTCCCAAGTAGCTGGGATTACAGGTGCCCACCACCATGCTTGGCTAATTTTTTGCATTTTTAGTAGAGACAGGGTTTCATCATGTTGGCCAGGCTGGTCTCAAACTCCTGACCTCAGGTGATCCGCCTGCCTCGGCATTCCAAAGTGCAGGGATTACAGGCGTGAGCCACAGTGCCCGGCCCCTCTGATTTCCTAAAACTAGGGTGTGATGAGGAGGAGGAGGATGGGGCGTACCACCCACAGTGGGGTATTAGGTAGCCCTGCTGCCCTGCCCGCCTTGGTCTGTTAGAACTCTGCCTGCAGCCAAGAAGGACTCAAAGTGGTAGCCACACAGGTGAAGGAGCTCCCTCATCTGGTGTCTTCCCTGGCTAGTCCTGTCTCTCTCCCATCTCATGGGGGTGGGTATGGCTACCCTGCTGTCATCCTCTTGGTCTGCTAGATCCTAGTCCAATCTAGACCCTAGGAGAAAATTCCATCTCCCACATTGTACATGTCTGCACCTTGGTGCCTGCAGACATAATATATTTCCTTTGCCTCTGTTCCTACAGTAATGTTTTAAACCCTGTCAAGTGTGACACCTGGGTATCTCAAAAAGCTTGCCCAGATCTGTCGCTCCTCACAGTCGCTCAGTAAGGTGATTGACATGTTGAGTTACACTTCACATAGAGAAAACTGAGGCACAGAGAGGAGCTTTATTCAAAGACCCGGTGCAGCAGGACAAAGGAAGAGGGTGCTTGGGCACTCCAGCTACTGTTCCAACTGCGTGGCCCAAACATGAGTGCATTCTTACACTGGAGCTCCATTTCCTTAAAGCCTCCACTGTTGCTAACAACTGTTCTATTAATAGTAAGGAGTCAAGAAATGAAATCCGACTTACAGAACTTACAAGGAAAAACTCTAAAGGAACAAAAGATCAACCCAGCCCACAGAGGAGGACGTGTGTGTGTGTGTGTGTGTGTGTGTGTGTGAAGCCCTGGGAACTTCAAGGGATTAATAATCAGTTTGCAAATTACTCAAAAGTGTCAATGCTGCTATGTCACCATTTAAAGAGGCCTCAGAGATGGCTGGTGATGCTATGGAAGTGTCTGTAAGTAAAGATCCATGTGACACATGCTTAGAATTACAGACATCTCAGCTACATGGCCATCCTTTGGGCTTTGTGATGACTCATGCTACAGATGAAGGTAAGATGGGAGACTCCAAGAATGTTCTTTGAAAAGTCAGATACCCTTGGCTCCTGTGGATGCTGCTTAGTGAAGTAGTGCACATTCCTCACTGCTGAGTATTTTCTTTTTGCTCCTGTGGGCATCTAGAAATAAAGGGATCCTGAATACTGGGGAAAATTCAGTTTTCTTTTATGGAAAATTGAAAAAGCAATGATAAGGAAACTAGAACATTGATATTATTTTAATTACCCAACAGCACTCTAAAAATCCTAAACATTGGTGCTATGTTATATCATGTCTAGATCCAAGTATTTCTGGATGAGCTTTCCTATTTTAAAAATGGGTAAAACAAAACAAAACAAAACAAAACAAAACCCAAGTCCCTGATTCAGCTTTTCAGGCTACATCAATACCCCTGGTGCTTCAACACAAGTGCTGACCCTTGTATTGACTGGCAATTAGTGCCCTGAATTCAACCCTCAGATCAATGTCTATAAAATTGGCTGTAAGAGGTGGATTTTCAAAGTAACACACAGAGATTTAATCCCTTGATTCCCATTACTGTAAGAGCTGTGAACCTAAATCCCCTTGCAGCCAACACAAAATTTACCCCCTGCTGCCTCGGAGTGCCAATTAAAATAATAGAAACCAAAACCGTGGGCAGATGTAATTAGTTTGAGAACGGAGTTTATAATTTTCCTCATGCCAAGCAAACAAGTTAACCCCTTTGGTGACATATACAGAATAATCCGGACAAAGGGAACACAAATCTCAAGTCTGAACATTTCTTGTGCTATTTGCCAGGAAGTTGTAACATTGAAAGACTGTGCTCTTCTGAGAATGGGAAAATGAGGACATAAACTCTGGTTCCAAATGGTTGGAAGTGCAGTTTATGTGGTCAGGTTGTTTTTCCCCTTTCATTAAAAAAAACTTTCAAGATTCCACTTGATCCGGGTTTCTTCGAAAATGTATTACTTTTTACAAATATAATTCTTATAGGGACAGACTTCAGCTGTGTAGCAGGCAAAGCTGCGGAAGAGAACGTTCTTGAAAGACTGCTGGGTGTTTCTTAGCACAAACCACCTCTGAAAGAGTATCAAGCTCAGTGGTTGGTAAAGCAAAGCCAAGTCCCTGTCCCACCCATCTCTGGGATGAGGAGTTCTCCATGGTGACCCTGAGTCAGGCTTCTTCTGCACCCCTCTGCCTGGTTAATGAGGACTCAACTGAACTGCCCATCTGCAAACAAACCCTTTCTGCATTTTTCTCTCTAGACACGAGTGAATTATATCAGATGGTATAATGGGAAAAAGACAAAGGATATTTGAATCTAAGGACATGGGCTGGATCGGGTGAAGGGATGGTTTTGCTTTTGTTGCTGTTTCTGCTTCTTTAGTTTGGGGAGGAGGATAAGGAAAAGGGTTGGAGATAAGACTAAAAACGAAGTTAACAAACTTACCCTCCCACATAGGGGATGCTTCATGTCAAGCCACTGGTCTAATGCCTCCGTCTTCTTTAGTTCAAAATTATCTTATTTTACTCAACCAAATATTGCAAACATGATTCCACCATGTTGGTTTCAGTTGTGTGCAGTTCTCTGACTGCACACAAGTCAGGGAACTAACTTGTGACACTAAAGAATGACAAGCAAAGTGGCATCCCAGGGCTACTGGTTGAACAGGAACCCTGTGGCCATTGAGATGACCTTCTCAAGCTTCCTGTTGAGCCTTCACTGGGACACTGGGAGCGTGCATGTGCATACGTGCATGCATGTGTGCGCGTGTGTGCCTATGTGTATGTATCAGGAAATAGCAAAGACAAATAGTAAACTATAGTCATAATGAAGAAAAACATACTTCTTTTCCATGAAAAATGTCAGACTTCATACTGATAATCTGTGGGAGCTACATTTAAGCCATTTATGAAACAAAAAGATTGCTTTTAGAGAGATTATAAACTGGGAGCCAGAACAACTGACTTGAATGTATTTTGATTCTCAAGTTTCCTTGTAAAAATATTCACAGAAATTGGAGGATGTCTTTTACGTACAACTCAACTTCTCTCATTTACAACATAAATCATTTAATGTAACATTTGCAACCTTAGAAAGGCAGACATATTTAATCCAAGTCCGTTTATAAATTCCAATTTCACATGGATTAAAAACTGCAGATAAATTAAGTCACAATAATATCCTGTACATGCATTAAGGCTGGTGACTGCTAAAGTCTCTTGGGAATCTACAAATAGGAAATCACACGCAGATTACTGGGTCTGAAGAGTGTCTACATTGTTAAAAAAATCTTGCTTTTTTTTTTTTTGGTGATGCAGATTTCAACAGTAACTCTGGAAAACTGTGAAAAATGTTATTTAAAAATATATATGTATATGCTACTGCACAGTTTCAAAGATGTGATTCATAAATAATGTTGGCTGCACTGATTAATTTTATAACAATTACTGCACTTCCAAGTTGATGCGAACACGCAGTGACTCATACTCAATATTAGGCACTAGTAATATCCTTCAGGCGTACTACAGTTTTATGTTAGCTGTATTGTACATATATATTTTTAAATGTATGCATTTATACAAACTGTGTATATTATGTATGGGGTGTCAGAAATGTACACATCACTGTTATATAATACACACATCATTGTTGTACATATGAGGATAAGTTTTAGTGCAGAAAGTCTCATTGCATTGCATTCCATGTGTTCAATCTAGCACACAATTTGTCAACTCTTCAGATTATTTTTCCAGTACATTCCTCATTAGATTGTGGGTTTCAAGTTTCCATTTGCAATTTGAATGTTTCCAGAAATCTCTGTCTTAACCAAACCTCTCTCTCCAGGCACGATTCTGCACGTGAGTCTGATCTGTGTAGAGTAGCATCATCAAAAATGCCAAATTTTGATCAGGAATATACCTGGGCTACTCTCTTTCAAAGGCAATTGAACATCGTGATAAAGGATAGCATCTATTCAGGTCATGGAAGGATATGGTCAGTTGAACTTGTGTTGAACTTTGGAGGCAAATGTACGTCTTCAAATAAAAAGACATGGTAATAAAAATTATTTGCTTAAATTTGAGAGTCTCTGGAAGGATATACATCAAACTGTGAGCAGTGGTTGTCTCAGGCAGAAGGGACAACCAGGGACTTACACTTTCTACTTTCTACATTTCTGCACTGTTTGAGTTTTTACAATGAGTAGATATTACTTTTCTAATTAGAAAACACAAGAAAGGTATTTCAACTTGAAACAAAACTAAACAGGCCAGGCATGGTGGCTCATGCACTTTGGGAGGCCGAGGCCAAAGGATCGCTTGAGCCCAGGAGTTTGAGACCAGCCTGGGCAACATAGTGAGACCCCATCTCTACAAAAAAAATAAAGAAAAAATTAGCCGGGTGTAGTGGCATGTGCCTATCTTCCCAGCTGCTTGGGAGGCTGAGGCAGGAGGATTGCTTGAGCCCAGGAGTTTGAGGCTGCAGGGAGCCATGATCGCGCCACCGCATTCCAGCTTGGGCCACAGAGCCAGACCTGGTCTCAAAACCAAACCAAACCAACAACAACAGCAGTAACAACAAAACTAAGTAAAAGGAACAAGTTATGAATGACTTTCACAAGCAACAATTGGAGGATGGTTACTAACCAAAATCACCCATGCCAAACCCCACAGAAACTGCTGTACCAACATGCTCCACATGTGCTCCACAGATGAAACGAGACAGTCATAAGAACTACACGCTCTGACCACTGCCCACAACGGTAAGTTTCAAGAAGTTTTCCTGGGAAACGTGGGCCATCAGAGGGCTGATAAAACACTGCTGGCTCACCTGTCAAATGGGGCTTCACAGGGAAGCTCATCACATAGATGTTACAACAAAGCCTGCAACTTTCAAGGTGGGCAGGACCAGAGAAGCTCTCCAGGTATGCAGGACAGACCTCCAGGGCCATCCCTTTATGTGTTTGAATATTTCATCAGGATTCTTCAAGAGTAAGTAGAACAAAGTCTCAGTCCTCCAAAAAAATGACTCAAAATTTCTTAAGTTAGGTTCAAGTTTCTGACATAGGATGGGATTGTGAACTCTGCCAAAAATTAGTGAAACAGCTGGGTGTGGTGGCTCACGCCTGTAATCACAACACTTTGGGAGGTGGAGGCGGGTAGATCACCTGAGGTCAGGAGTTTGAGACGAGCCTGGCCAACATGGTGAAACCCAGTCTCTACTAAAAATACAAAAATTAGCTGGGCATGGTGGTGCATGCCTGTAATCCCAGCTACTTGGGAGGCTGAGGCGGGACAATCACTTGAACCCGGGAGGCAGAGGATGCAGTGAGCCGAGATCGTGCCACTGCACTCCAGCCTGGGCAACAGAGCGAAACTCGTCTCAAAAAAAAGTGAAAGGGTTGTAAGAAGCACCCCAGTTGGAGACATGTAAAATGGAAATTCTCTTAATATTTCCAAATGCTTGAAGGCCAAAGCCAAATGCAAATTCCACAAGCCCTTCTTATTTTCAATTAATTTCAAATCATCTAAGTTGTTCAGTCATTTATACAATTTTGAATCAGTGCTCAGAGCTAAGGAATTATGATGATCTTACTTCCCACCTACAGATCAGGCTAACAAAAATGTTAACACTGCAACCCAACCTGTAAGAATATCAGTGAATGTTTATGGATCAGCATCTAGTCTAAGTATTTTGTGCCGTCATCACCTTGAAAAAATGGATTGCACCACATATTATACTGCCTGCCTTTCTCAGACCGTCCTGGTGCAACTTTATCAAGGAAGAGGCCTCAAGGACACTATTTTTGTTTTTAACGTGTGGCAAGATAGACCCTCTTTTTCAGGAGTTATTTTCTTTTCGTCAATATTTCATATCCAAATATATTTAACAAGATGACTAAATCTAGGGCATAAGACACTACAAAAGAAAAAACATCAGACAAAAACTGTAAACAAGATGTCAAAGAAACTAAAATGTAAACTTAATTAAAAAAAGAAAACAAGAGAAAAACTCAGAGCAAGGTGTAAACATACCAGACACACAGGACACACGAAGAGGCTCCGGTTGCTGCTGCCCCAGAAAGGAACTGTGATCTTCTGCACTGCAAGCAGCCTGCTAATCAAAGCCTGAAAAATCGCCCCCAAATCAAAACGCGTCAAAGGGCTGCAGGTGCACATTCTGCATGAGGAGTGAGAGAATCAGCATTATCATGGCAAATAGCTCTCAGCCTGGTAAGCAAAGGATTCAGGCTCCTACTGAAGGGACATTCTAGGTAATGGCCTCATTTAGCCAAGAAAATCTGTAAGAAAGCTATTGGTGGAAAGAAAAGACTTGAAACAGATTGGCTGACAAATGCCATGTGGCTCTACAGCCACCGAGTCACAGTGGCAGGAAGAAGAAATGCATGTGGCTGGTGGGCTTGTTATCACAGGTGCAGAAAACTTCAACTCCTAACTGAGCTCCAACACACAGGCACTGCTACCTTAGTGTCTGTTAACTTTCAAAGACGCCACGTTTTTGCTAAATCTCAGTGCCATTTGCATACTACTTGCAGGTGGGGCTGGGAAGGGCTGTGAGTGTCCATCTGTTTGCCTGGAATGCATTTAGTTGATAATAGAGTCAGATGGGGGAAGGGAATTAGAGGAAGAGCAGGGTATTTGGTAACATGCAATCTAGTAAACTTCCGGCACAAAAATATCTGGCTTATTTTCATTATTCAATTACCCATTAATACATACCAATCAAAAAATAATTGGGGAATAGTATATTAATACTGAAAGTAATCAACAGTATAAGAGCAGGTCCATCTTCACTGGCAGTCAAGCTTTTGGTGTGCTGTATTGCACCTGGTTAACTAACCCATGAGATTTTGGTTGAATTTTCTAAGAAGTCATGGTTTAGCACTGGAATGGACTAGAAAGTGTGTGTCTGTGATTGTGTGTGAGTACGGTGTGTGTGTGTGTGTGTGTGTGTGTGTACTTCCTCTAATCAGAAACCTCTGATCACTTTGTCTAGCCTGGGATTATGGAAACTAGACAAAGAAGGTGTGTTCTGAAGAGCTGTGTATCTTACACACATACACAGGCGGCTTCTTATATACCCACACATACAAACACACATGCCCTGCAAAAGATCATCGTTCAATGCTGAGGAAATGTTCACCGCAGTCTGATAAATGCTGTGGCTGGGAGTTTCAGTAGCACAGTGTCCAAAAACGTTGAGCCATCTGTGGAGACCAGAGCCCAGTCTGGCTCCAGGGTGAGGTCCCTATGACAGGTGGGCGCTGTTCCGCAGCCAGTGCAGGCCCTGTTGGGAGTACTGGACCAGGTGCTCCATGCTGCTGTGCAGGGTGACCGGCCCCATGAGCAGATCCAGGTCGTTGAAGAATTCTAGGGGACAGAAAGAGTTGTTAAGAATGCCACACATGCTAGGTGTGCTATCCTGAGCAACTGATGTAAGGAAAAATTCCATTCATGGTCTCTATATAAATCAAGGATTCTCCGTTCCATCATGTAACTTTAGCATTCCTTTGAACAAAATAAAATCCAAGGGTGGGGAACTCATCCTATATCCAAATAAATAAATACATGATACCTGCCATTTCTAACTCAAATGAATAGTATTTGCTTAGCCAAATAGCAAAGAAAATCCATATCCTCCGGCTGCATTCTCCTACTCCAGTAATGCTTCCCACTCCTGAACGTGAACGTGGCTCTGTCGTCCCTCACCCTGTACTCAATTCTGGTATGCGCTGAGCCCCTGGAGTGAGTCCAAGGGGTGAGGCTCCAGGTTCCTGGGGGCAAATCAGAGATGGGTCACGAGACATCTGGACTGAAGTCACCTTCTAGCTTTTGAACATTCCCTAGGTTTGCCCTTTCACCAAATGTTTATGATGCGGCCAGGCACGGTGGCTCACACCTGGAATTCCGGCACTTTAGGAGGCCGAGGAGGGTAGATCGCTTGAGGTCAGGAGATCGCGACCAGTCAGGACAACATGGCAAAACCCTGTCTCTACTAAAGATACAAACAAACATTAGCCAGGTGTGGTGGTGCACACCTGTAATCCCAGCTACTCTGGAGGCTGAGGTGGGAGAATCGCTTGAACCCGGGAGGTGGGGGTTGCAGTGAGTTGAGATTGCGCCACTGCACTCCAGCCTGGGCCACAGAGCAAGACTCCGCCTCAAAAACAAACAAATATCTATGATGTACCAAGGCACTCTGCTAGGTGCAGGGGGGTAGGGGATGATAGCAGGATGAATTGTGTGGGCTCTGCTGTCTCAAAATCAAAGTTTAGTGGCTGATAGAGGAAAACACATTCATATGGCTACTCTACTGTCATGGCTGGTCACTGCATACAGTTCTTGGGAGTAAGCATCTGGGAGAAGTGTCTCAAAGGTCCTCACATACATGCTGAATGAAGACTTGCTGGGGCAGGGATGGGGAGGTGGCTAGGAGGTTGGCCAGGGCAGGGATCCAAGGGTAGAACAGAGGAGGAGGAGCAGGTAGGGGTAGGGGAACAATGCCAAGTCTGCACTGGACACTTGGCACTGAGCCCTCTGGTAGGAGACATCTAGCAGGCAGCTGGCAGTGCCATCTGGAGCTTGGCCTGCTCACAGTCTCCCAAACTGGACACGTGTATTTCTATACATTTGTCCTTTCTGTTTTGTCCACTGGTGACACCCACCCCACCTATTTCAGTCACTCAACTGCTAAGCGCTTTTCTTTTCTTTATTTTTTCCTTGAGATGGAGTCTTGCTCTGTCGCCCAGGCTGGAGTGCAATGGTGCGATCTTGGCTGTCTGCAACCACCGCCCGCCTTCCACGTTCAAGCGATTCTCCTGCCTCAGCCCCCTGAGTAGCTGGGATTACAGGCGAGCACCACCACACCCGGCTAATGTTTGTATTTTTAGTAGAGACTGGGTTTCTCCATGTTGGCCAGGCTGGTTTCAAACTCCTGACCTCAGGTGATCCACTCACCTCAGCCTCCCAAAATCTAAGTGCTTTTCAAAGCCCTGTTCCATGGTTCCATGCCAGCTCCTCTAGCAAGCTCCTCCTGGTGGCTTCTGACCCCCATGGCATTCTCACTGGACTTTCTCTGGGCTGCATGTTATGTACTATGTGGTTTTATTTACAATCTCATGCACTCTGCCATACATTCCTTATCTCATCCTGAACATCTTGCTCTTGACTTTGGAGCTATCATGCTCCCATGCTATCATGGGAACACAGTTTTCATTTCATGGCCTGAAAGTGAACTCAGATTTGCACTCTTACCTGCTGCTGCAGGGCCAATAGTAAATTAGTATAATCTTTCAGGAGAAGAGTTAACAGTGTATGTCGATATATAGAACAATATATATCTTAAGAGAATCTGTACCTGTTGACCCCCAAATTTTATTCCACAACTCCCTCCTAAGAAAATAATCAGAAATATGGCCGGGCGTGGTGGCTCACGCCTGTAATCCCAGTACTTTGGGAGTCCGAAGCAGGCAGATGACGAGGTCAAGAAATCGAGATCATCCTGGCCAACATGGTGAAACCCCGCCTCTACTAAAAATACAAAAAAATTAGCTGGGCATGGTGGCGCATGCCTGTAGTCCCAGCTACTTGGGAGGCTGAGGCAGGAGAATCTCTTGAATCCCGGAGACGGAGGTTGCAGTGAGCCGAGATAGCGCCATTGCACTCCAGCCTGGCAACAGAGCAAGATTCTGTCTCAAACCAAAAAAAAAAAAAAAAAAAAAGAAAAAGAAAATAACCAGAAATATGAACAATGACTTATGTAGGGATATTTACACCAACATTATTTGTCACAGTGGAAAAAAATTGGAAGGAACTTAAATGTCTAACAACAGGGGAATTGTTTGAGAAATCAGGATACTTTGTGACTGTATAATCAATGTACTAGGATATTATTATAGAACCACCATAAAGGGTGTTTTTGAACTAGTTAGTGACATGAGAAAATGCCTGATATAATGTCAAATGAAGAAAGGATATACAACTGTGTGAGTATCCCAGCTACTCAGGAGGCTGAGGCAGAAGAATCGCTTGAACCCGGGAGGCGGAGCTTGCAGTGAGCCGAGATCGCGCCATTGCACTCCAGCCTGGGCGACAGAGTGAGACTCCGTCTCAAAAAAAAAAAAAAAGATTATTGATGATTTAAAAGTTGTTTTATCTGAATTTTTCTGTGCTTTACAAATGTAGCCACGGTAAGTGTGCATTACTTTTTTTTTTTTTTGAGACGGAGTCTCGCTCTGTCGCCCAGGCTGGAGTGCATTGGCACCATCTCGGCTCACTGCAAGCTCCACCTCCCGGGTTCACGTCATTCTCCTGCCTCAGCCTCCTGAGTAGCTGGGACTACAGGCACCCGCCACCACGCCCAGCTAATTTTTTTGTATTTTTAGTAGAGATGGGGTTTCACTGTGTTAGCCAGGATGGTCTCGATCTCCTGACCTCGTGATCCGCCTGCCTCAGCTTCCCAAAGAGCTGGGATTACAGGCGTGAGCCACCATGCGTGGCTTTTTTTTTTTTTTTTTCCCTGAGACAGAGTCTTGCTCTGTTGCCCAGGCTGGAGTGCAATGGCATGATCTTGGCTCACTGCAACCTCTGCCTCCAGGGTTCAAGCCATTCTGCTGCCTCCCGGTTTCAAGCCTTTCTCCTGCCTCAGCCTCCCAAGTAGCTGGGATTACAGGTGTGCACCACCATGTCTGGCTAATTTTGTCTATTTTTAGTAGAGATGGGGTTTCGCCATGTTGGCCAGGCTGGTCTTGGACTCCTGACCTCAAGTGATTTACCTGCCTCAGCCTCCCAAAGTGTTGGGATTACAGGCATGAGCCACCGTGCCCTGCCTTATATTACTTTTATAATCAGTAAAAACAAATGTTATTCAAAAAGAAATACAGCTTACTGCTACACATAAAATGCTCTTTTCAACTGTAAGCAGCTGGCACTCAGAGTAACATTCTCATTCACTCACTCCATTCATTCATTCATTCAGTGTTTCAGAGCTCTGGGCTCTGGGGCCAGTGTGTTCTAGGCACTGGGCTAGGCTTAGGAACACAAACTTGAATACAATGCAGTTCCTACCTTCAAGAAGCCCTCGGGCTAAAGGGAAAAGTGTAGGTGTGCGTATCTACACCTGCACCTCAGTCTGTCTCACGCCATTTTCCACTAAGAATTGAGGGAGACAAAGGCATCGGAGGCCCCGCAGTGGGGCAGAGGGCAGGAAGGGTTTCCCACCATTGGCGACAACTCCTCCTATGTCTCCTTCGAGAGGCCATGGAAACTCGCCCACCGCTGCCCTGATCGGGTGGGCCCCTGGTTCCCCATGGGGTGTGCACTCACCTCGGTTTTCCTTGGCCAGGTTGTCGGCCATCTCCCAGTAGTCATAGCTGTGCAGGATGCTGTTGGTGATGCTGACGTGGTTGGCCGCCATCTGGTGGATGCGCTGTGGGATGCTGACGATGGTCGACGGGGACAGGGCGCTGGCGTTGGAGAGGCTGCCCTGAGACCCCACGGAGCTGGCGGGAGAGGGGTTGGGAGACATGGGGGATGGGGTTCCAGTGCTCCTGGAAGGGGAGAGGTAGAAAAACCAGAGTGGCGAGGTCGGGAGCAAGCGAGGCAGGGCAGCCCCTTGGGGAACAGAAAGCAAAGCGCAGTGGCCCAGCACCATGCATTGTCTGGCTTACGGCATTGACTTTGGAAAAGCGAACTTACTTTCCACTGGCCCCCCACGGAGATGGGGCTTGGGCGGCTTTAGATGAGTTCTGCAAGAAAATAAAAACACTGACAGTGAGTGCCATCTGCGTGAGGTGAAACAGGTGACATGAACGTGTTTTCAGGTGACTGCAGAGAGAAGCAAAGGCAGACACTGAAGGAAAAAGGCACCTTCAGAGAAACTGGACCTGGGAAGTCTCCATCACAGTTCTCTGTTCCCTTTCTGGAAGGGAGTCGGGACAGCTGCCTGGACTTCGGAAGTTTAACAGTATTTCTCTTAAAGGGAGTTGCTCTTGAATATTCCTAAGAGAATATATTTAAATGTACTTCCCTAGCCAACAGGATACTCAAAAGTTCTAGTTTATCTGAATATTCTGATTTAGAAGTTATTTTGCATGGACAAGGTGCCTGCATCAGCCCTCAGTGAGGTAAGTGAAGGGCTTCACCCACAGCCTGGGTTTTTATGTACAAATTTTAGGTACCACATTAAGTCATAATCCCCAGGGTCTGTTAAATCTTGAAGCAGCCTTACTTTTTCATTGTAAATTAATTTTTCTTAAAAGGAAAAAAGAGCAGGAACACCCTCATATCTCCCCTTATATACAATACTTCATATTTAAAAGTAGGACATATTTGCAGAAACAGTCGACATACATTTACTTAGTGCCTGAAAATACATGACATCAGATTATATTGTTTTAACTTAGGAAGTTTAAAAGTATTTCTTCTTAAAGGAAGTTGCTGTTGCATATTCCTAAAAGAATTGATTAAAATATATTTCCATAACAGACAGGATGTTCAAACATTCTGGTTTATCTGAATATTCTGGTTTAGGAAGTTCTGTTGCACAAGCCAGGTGCTTGCAACAGATATTTAAAAGTTTTGCCTCTAGTTAGGGAAGTTGCTCAATGCACAGTTAGATTTCCCCTCTGAGAACCCAATCATGCCTTCATAGGACTGTTAAGGGAGAAAGCGGTCTTTGTGATGCTGATAGGAGTTTTCCCCTTCCAGAGACAAGAAAACAGCCTCAGCCTGGTCCTCCAGAGACAAGAAAACAGCCTCAGCCTGGTTCTCCAGAGACAATATGTTTCTTTTGGTTAGAAAGAACTTTATGGAGTGGTGACTGATTTTTCTGGTTTTAGTGCGGGTGTTATTAAAATGGCAAGAAATGGCCTGTCAGAACTCTGAGGTGCTACAATGGCAAGATGTAAATGTAAGGACAACACCGCAAACCATGCCACTTTTACCTGTCTCAGGAAATACAATTATTTTCATGAGGAGAATTAGGAAACCTTCCTGAACAGGGGAGCTTATCCTTCTTTTCCTGACACAATGTTACTGACACCTTTCTCAAGCTGGTGCTACTGGACTGATCACTTTGTTTCCACTTCATCCTGTGGTTCTGAGAACGTGATCTATAGAATGCATGTTCTGGATATAAGAACACTAATGGCAGAAGGGGAGAAAGGCGTGGGGGTTGCAGAAACAGTCTAGTAAAGGCTACTGAAAGGAGGAAGAAGGCAGTGACTCACGCCTGTAATCCCAGCACTTTGGGAGGCTGAGGTGGGTGGATCACCTGAAGTCAGGAGTTTGAGACCAGCCTGGATGACATGGTGAAACTCCATCTCTACTAAAGATACAAAAAATTAGCCGGGTGTGGTGGCACACGCCTGTAATCCCAACTACTTGGGAGGCTGAGACACAATCGCTTGAACCTGGGAGGTGGAGGTTAGGGTGAGCCAAGATTGTGCCACTGCACTCCAGCCTGGGTGACGGAGCGAGACTCCGTCTCAAAAAAAAAAAACAAAAAAAAAGAAGTCTTGAGTTCTCTTCCTCTACCACTAAGCCCCATGCCCAAGAAATACCGGTAGGAACAAAGTTCTTTTTTTTTAGATAGCTCTGTACTGATAAAAAACATATAGCCAAATTGTCTTGGGTACCTAAAGATTTCATGGTCTCTGAACTCAAAGTAGCATTTAAATAGCCCTTGAGGCTGGGTGTGTGGCTCACATTGGTAATCCTAGCACTTTGGGAGGCCAAGGCGGTAGGCTCGCTGGAGGACAGGAGTTCGAGAAGGGTCTGGACAACACAAGGAGACCCTCTGTCTACAAAAAATGAAAAAATGAGCTGGGTGTGGTGGTGTGTATCTGTGGTCTCAGCGACTTGGGAGGCTGAGGTGGGAGGACTGCTTGAGCCCAGGAATTCACAGCTGCAGTGAGCTCCGACTGTACCACTGCACTCTAGCCTGGGCAACAGAACGGGACAGAAAAAAAAAAAAAAGTCCTTGAAACTTTGTATCCAAGTTTCAGTTATCAGGAATAAGTTCTGGAGATCTATTGTATGGGATGGTGACTACAATTAATAATGATGTATAGTATCCTTGAAAATCTCTAAAAGAATTGATTTTAAATGTTCCCATCACAAAAACGGTAAGTATGTGAGGTGATGGATATGTTAATTAGCTTGGTTTAATCATTCCACAATGTATAAATATATCAAAACATCACATTATACATAAGTACATGCAATTTGTTGTTGATTAATTAAAAAAATTTTAAAAATAGCTTTTGATGAAGGGTAAATGACATTAATTCCTTGAGGAGCAACTCTGATTTTCTGGTTGTGTTTTCTTTTTTTTTTTTTTTTGAGACAAAGTCTCACTCTGTCGCCCAGGCTGGAGCGCAGTGGCGCCATCTCGGCTCACTGCAACCTCTGCCTCCCGGGTTCAAACGATTCTCGTGCCTCAGCCTCCCTAGTAGCCAGGATTACAGATGCCTGCCACCGCGCCCGGCGTGTTTTCTACCCATTCTGTATGTATTAGTGGGCTGCAGAGAATATTAAGAACTTGTATCCCTTAAAAGTTTGTTGTAGCCCCTGGCGGCTTACAGAATTCAGCTTCCTTCTTTATTCAAGCATTTTCCTTGACTGTAATAATTCTCTTTAGTAGTAGATCTTACGTTCTGGATTTTTGAACACTATTGATGTTGACTTTAGGCACCTGAAGGAAAGGGAAGGCTCAGTGCTGGTTCTTGTCCTGATGACACAGGACGGTCAATGGGCTGAGAAAGTGATGTCCATGGCCTAGCACCCGGTTACTCTACATGCACAATCAGAAGGCAGTGTGCTGAACATACCCCAGGAACCCCCAGCACAGCCTGGCCATTAGAGATCACCTCTAGAGGAGGCTGGGCATGAACAGATCTCAAATGATGGTTGTGTATCTGACAAAGGGCTGTGGGAGATAGAGACGGCATAATTTCTAGTTTCTATAGATAAACAGAGAAGAGGCCCAGAAATCTCAAATTAATTATTAATGTAAGGTCGACCTCACAACAGTACATCAGCGAAGGCTTTTAAAAATTTATTCTTCTAGTGAAAATAATTTCATTCCCTGTGATAAGTAAAAGGTGGCATGGTTTGCAATTTTATCCCTATAGCTACACATGGCTATCTACTGCTTCTGAGTTCTAACAAGTCATCTCTTACCATTTTAAATAACGCCTCTATTAAAAATTAAATAAGCTACTAGAGACTAGCTAAGAGGGAATGGCTCTAAGGGGTTACTTCTAAGGAAAAGAAGCTCTAAGTGAGCATGAGGAATTTATGTTAGCTATAAAGATGAATTTCCTAGGACACTGGAACGAGTAACTGGATCTTCTTTCTCTTGAAGCCATAAAAATACCTGGACAAGGCTGGGCGTGGTGGCTCACACCTGTATTCCTAGCACTCTGGGAGGTGGAGGCGGGGAGATCACCTGAGGTCAGGAGTTCAAGACCAGCATGACCAACATGGTGAAACCCCATCTCTACTAAAAATACAAAATTAGCCAGGCATGGTGGTGTGCGCCTGTAATCTCAGCTACTTGGGAGGCTGAGGCAGGAGAATTGCTTGAACCCAGGAGGCAGAGGTTGCAGTGAGCCGAGATCGCACCATTGCACTGCAGCCTGGGCAACAAAGAGTGAAACTCTGTCTCCAAAAATACATAAAAAAATAAAAAATAAAAAAATAAAAATACTTGGACAAGAAGGCAGGGAGATACATTAGATGGGCTCTCAAAGGTCCATTCTGCGGCCTGAAAGCCACAAGTGTGGCATAAATGGGGTTACCTTGGGGACCAGAGGTGACCTGCATTAACCTCAAAGCAATGGAGTCTACCAGGTGCTTCACAAATTTGACAGGGAGACAAGTGAAATTAAGGAACAATTCTGCTCATTCACTAGACAGTACCTTGAAATAGTCGATGAGTGCTTTTGAATACTTTACAGCGTGGTCCCTTTTGAGTCGAAACATCCGCCAGTACAGGAGGGCCAGGCATCGGTAACTGCAGGCGAAAAGAGAAACAGGCCCAGAAGCGGCTGAGTGCGTCCTGCACAAACAAGACTTAAACATTTTTGTTGTTGTTCTAAGGTACTCAATAACAATACCTTGTTTCTACATAGGAAATCTTTCTATACGTGCATATAATGTCTGTGAGGGAACATCTTTTGTCCAAAAATAGAAATCAAAATTCCAAGAAGGTATTCCATAAATACATTTATCACTAGATAATTTCACAGCGTTAGGTGAATCACTCTGTTGGGTCACAGGGGCCGGCCGCTTCCTTCTTCTACCACGAGAGGGCGCTGTCTCTCCACGAGAGGCGCGAGGTAGCTCTAGCACGCAGCCTTCACTGCTTCGCGGGCGAGCCCCGCTCTGCGGAAAGGACGGCACTGCCACCTGATTTTACTGAACTATAAGCAGCTCCACTAAAGTCACAAACATGAGTGTACTTTATAAACAACAAAAACACTATGCTGGGAATAGGTGCCATCATTATAAACAACAAAAACACTATGCTGGGAATAGGTGCCATCATTTTATTATTTCCTATAATATTTCGTATACTTATTTATATATCAGTATTCTATCTTATATAATCATATTATTGTCATTTAGTGTATTATTCCAATATGGGACTTCAAGTTTGAAAGGGGCATAAAGGGCGTTTCTGAGACTTATCCTCTCTTCCTTGGAGCTCTTCACTCAGTTATTTGCTAACTCGGATCTGATGCTGACATCCAGAATACCAACATTCTGGGTACAATGGCACCATCTCCTCCTACCAACCAAATCCAGGACAGGTAACAATTTGAGACCTTTTTTGTGTTTGTTGCTGTTATTATTATTTTTTAATTCAACCGTCTTTATTTCACTGCTTGATAGACATGTATTCTATCAACATTCTCTGCCTTCCACCTACTGATGAGTAAGGAAGGGTGACAGGTAAAGAACTATAGGTTACTCGATCGTTCCCTTTTTTCTGTGGCATCATTTTCAAAGTAAGCGCCGGGCGCGATGGCTCACGCCTGTAATCCCAGCACTCTGGGAGGCTGAGGCAGGCAGATCACTTGAGGTCAGGAGTTCAAGACCAGCCTGACCCACATGGTGAAACCCCATCTCTACTAAAAATACAAAAATTAGGCCGGGCACAGTGGCTCATGCCTGTAATCCCAGCACTTTGGGAGGCCTGTCGATTTTCAATCACTGTGAATTCAGATCATGTATAGTACGGCAGCAAAAAATGGTCTGGACTTTCCCTGGTCATTAGAACTGCTCTGGGGCTTTGTATGTTCGAAGACATTGGGCAAACACTATGCCTTTCAGCACCTGGTTTGCCAATGACGGCATGCGAGGCTGGGGCTGCTATTCTAAGCGGAGATGGGCACTCACCATAATGCAGCCAGTTGTTTGTCTTCTGGTGTGGCATTGGGGCCTGAGTGGGTTTTTAGTCTCATAGCATACCTTAGAAAAAGCGGGGAGGAGGAATAGAATAAAAAACATAAAAAGCAAAGAAATAGTAAAACTAGCTTTTTTATTAACAGAACTTCTATGATGGTAGTTCTCCCTGCCTTATCCTTAGCTTTTCATAGTACTTGCTGATAATTCTTTCTTAAAAGCTAGCTGGTGCTGCTCCATTTTCCCAAGTGTTACATTACTGTGATGACTAGAACAGCTACTTTCTGCTCTTCAACAGTACAAGTTCAAATGCTACAGATTGTCGGGAGTGATACCAGTTCAAGAACTATTCATGTATATGCTAACATGTCCATTTTTCCAAATTTTGATTTATGGCTGAGTATCTGACAGATGGAGGTGAAGTTCTATCCTTCTGTGCTTACCTCCAGAAGAATTTCCATCCTGGGTATGCAGAGTAATGCTTAGATTTACCCCTCTTTCTTTGTTATGTAACTTTTACTTTGACAGCTACATAAGTGTCCTGAGTACATTTTAAATCTCTATTTGCTTCTACAGACAGATACTATGAGAAACTAGTGGCTTTTACGGACTGCACTTAATTCCATTTATTTTTCTGAACCAAGGGGACTATGGCCATTGCTTTCTCCCAACAACATACCAAATTACATATGCAGACTCTTTGAGAGCGCTGAGGCAATATGTGTAATGATCAGATTGTCCTAGGTTCAAATCTCAGCTCAGCGACTTATAAGTTGTAAGAGCTTAGACAAATGTATTAACATCTTTAAGCCTCCATTTCCTTATCTATAAAATAAGACTAATACTGCCAATCACATAACATTGTGTTAAGAATTAACTAAGATAGTGTTTGTAAAGCTCTTGGGATAGCTGGCTGGCTTGTAAATTGCTCAAGAAACATACTGTTATCATCGCACTATCTCCTCAACATGCAGACTTGTAGCATTTTTCAGTGTTATCTCTTTGCATAATTTTTACAGTGGTTGCTCTGGATTTTACAATATACATGTAATTTATTGGTATCAACATTTTATCACTTTGGGATAGTATGGAAGTCTTACTTCAATTTAGATACCTTTACCTTCCCCACTTAAAAATAGCATTGTCTTGAGTATCAGATGGTGGTATAATTTTTTATTGTTTTGTTTTGTAGCAGTGGGGTCTTACTATGTTGTCTGGGCTGGTTTCAAACTCCTGGCCTCAAGCTATCCTCCCAGCTTGGCCTCCTAAAGTGCTGTAATTACAGATGTGAGCCACTGTGCCTGGACTGCTGGTATAATTTTTGTTTCAATCCTCAAACCTGGTTTATAAACTCATAAGGAGAGTAGTTTATTGTATATATATCTATGTGTCTGTTCTTCCTTCTTTCCCAATGCTCCCATATTCCTTCTTTTGTCATTTTATTTCTGTTTGAGAAACTTCTTTTAGCCAGTCTTTAAGGGTGGGTCTTTTAGAGACACATACTTGTACTTTTCCTAAATCTGAGGCTATCTTTATTTCCCTTCATTCTTGAAGAACAGTTTCACTGACTCTAGAATTCATGGCTTCACAGTTCCTTCTTTGAACCCTTGGAAACTGTCACACCACTCCCTCCCAGCCTGCATGGTTTCAGAGAAGCCTGCTGTCATTCGAATTGATTCTCCCCTGCAGATAATTATCATTTCTCCCTGGCTGCTTTCAGGATATTTGGCCTTTAGTTTTTGGAAATGTAATCATGGTGTGTTTTTGCATGCATTTCTTTGGGTTTATCTCATTTAGGTTTTTCTCTGCTTCTTAAATCTGTAGGTTTATGTCTTTTGACAAATTTGGCAAGTTTCAGCCATTATTTCTTCAAATACTTTCTCAGTCCTACTCTCTATTCCTCTCCTCTGAGACTTCCATGGCACAAATGTTGGATTTTTTCTTATTGTGCTTGAGGCTGTATTCATTTAATTTTTTCAGTCTATTTCTTCTTTACTGCTCAGATTGGGTAAATTATATTTTTTGTCCTCAAGTTCATTGATTCTCTCCTGTCATCTCCACTCTACTACTGAGTCCATTTTTGGGGTTTATATTATCAAATTCTACAGTTTCACAATTTCCATTTAGTTCTTTTTAAAATAACTTCCATTTCTTTGAAAAGATTTTCTGGTTTTGTTTGTTGAGTGATAACTGTGATTATTGAAGCATTTTTACGATGGCTGCTTTAAAAATCCTTGTCAGATAATTGCAGCAACTGATTCATCTTTGCATTGAGGTCTTCTGATCATCTTTTTTCATGCCAGTGGTGACTGTCCTAGTTCTTGGTATGATGAGTGAGTTCCTATGGTATCCTGGACATTTTGACCATTAGGTTATGAGACTCTTGAGTCCTATTTTAAACCCAGCGACCTGTTTAGGTCTAGCAGGAAGGCCCTAGCCTACTCTGGGGGCTGTGGTTCCAATGATAATTTAATTTTCAGAGCCTTTCTGATACTGTTTTAGTCTGTGTGGTTGATCTGGTGCCACCGGGGCTTCAGCTCGTCCCTGATGGTGCTGCCTGCGGAGAGTGGGAGGGTGGGAGGAGAGGGCCACCAGGCTGAGCTCGTGTGGTGGCAGTGCTCCACTGACCCACGCCTGCTTGGCCATCTGGAGTTCCCTGGTGGAGAAGGGAATTCTGCCCATCGGGACAAAGTGTACATCCTGGGCTAGGTCATCTTGGTGGTGAGAACCCCTTGCCAGCGCTCCAGGCCCTTCAGTGTCTCAGTAGGGGAGAGGAGGGTCAGGCAGGGTGGGCAATGTGCAGATGTAATTAATGCTGTTTTCTTTTTTTTTTTTCTTTCTTGAGACGGAGTCTCGCTCTGTCGCCCAGGCTGGAGTGCAGTGGCGCGATCTCGGCTCACTGCGAGCTCCGCCTCCCGGGTTCACACCATTCTCCTGCCTCAGCCTCCTGAGTAGCTGGGACTACAGGTGCCGGCCACCACGCCCGGCTAATTTTTTGTATTTTTAGTAGAGACGAGGTTTCACCGTATTAGCCAGGATGGTCTCAATCTCCTGACCTCATGATCCGCCTGCCTCGGCCTCCCAAAGTGCTGGGATTACAGGCGTGAGCCACCGCACCCGGAAAATTAATGCTGTTTTCTAATGTAGGTTGAAAAAAGAGCTAGCCAGGTGCGGTGGCTCACGCTTGTAATCTCAGCACTTTGGGAGGCCAAAGCAGGCAGAGCACCTAAGGTCAGGAGTTCAAGACCATCCTGACCAACATGGAGAAACCCCATCTCTACTAAAAATACAAAATTAGCTGGATGTGGTGGTGCATGCCTGTAATTTGAGCTACTGGGGAGGCTGAGGCAGGAGAATCACTTGAACTCGGGAGGCAGAGGTTGTGGTGAGCTGAGATTGTGCCATTGCACTCCAGCCTGGGCAGTAAGAGCGAAATTTAGTCTCAAAAAAAAAAAAAAAAGAAAGAAAGAAAAAGAGCCAAATTTGTCTTTTTGTCTTTGTTTTCTCTGTATTTTGCGTGATTCTATTGATTCTGAAGTATCTAGAAGGTGGACAGTGTTCTCTACCTGTGAAAGATTACTTCCATCAGTGGGCACAGTGGGTGTGGTACCCCAGCACCCTCTCTTTGATGGTATATCTGGCTGGCATGGTTTTTTGTGTGTTTGGGCTTGCTTGTTTGATTTTCAAGTGTGAATGCCTTTAAGCAGGTCATGATACTCCAGTTCACAGCAGGCCCTATGGCTTGCTTATTCATTGATTCCTTAATTGTTTATTAAGCACATACTATGTGCCAGAAAATATTTGAGGGGCTGAGGATTCCCCAGTGAGCAAATCAGACAAAACCCAAAAAACTCCCTGTGCTCAAGGTACTCACACTCTAGGGCATCTTCCAGCTTTGTCCCTGTCCAGTTTCTCCCACTTTCCTCCCCGCCTGCCTATGAACATCTGAGGCTGGGCCTTGTTCTGAGGAAGGAATGTATGGATCTAGGATCTCTTAGAGTAACTTTTAGCAGTCTTTTTACTTTGCTGCTTTCATTTCATCACTACTGAAAGTAATGTGCCATATAAAAAGACAGTATAAAGGATTCACCAATATATTGATTTAGTAGAAATACTTTATTAAGAAAAATGGGCAGTGTTGACTTTAAAACATTCTTGAAAAATGCTTTATGGAGGTGATGTGTTCTCTGATGTCGGCATGACAGTTTCAAAGGCTGGAAACTATTTACTGAGGGAGAGTGGTGTGTAAAACACCAAGTAGCATCTTTGGGCCAATGTAGACCAAAAAGATCACATCCTAAGATGATTAGAAATCTTCCACGCAGAATGTTGGGACATGGTGGAAAATGTCTAAGCTTTGATTGCACAGAACCCCAGAATCAGAAAAACTTTTAAAAGTTAGTTTTAGGAAGAATTATTTCTCATTATGGATATTAGACATTATGTCAAGCAGTTAAACTGGCTAAAAACATAAACCATACTATGAAGGTTCTCAGTAGGGCTAATGGATGAAATTCCCTTAACTGTTGATTACAGAGATGTGACGGAGGTGCCTGTCCAGGTCTCCATCACGGAGGACAAGTGTTTCCCATCGAATGCCTTGACACGTCTGCTCACAGGTCTTCACCCAGGTTGGGGGATGGTGCCCATGTCCAGTTTTTAGACCAGACAGTATAAGATGGCTTCTCCTTCCATAAAGTCCTCCTGAATGTTCTTTCATTAAATACTCCAGAAGAATTTACTGATGGAGCTAAGATTTAGATGATACTAACCTGAACCAGATTTTTTTTTTTTTTAAAGCAGCCTAGGGCTGAAATAGGCTCAAAATCTGCCACTTCCTAGCTGAGAGGAGCAGGCATGTCACAGCCCACTCAGACTCAGCCTCCTCCCTCGGCAATCGGGGGCTACAGCAGCTGCCCCCCTTGCTCACGGAGGACAGAGGGGGCAGGGTGTGCCAAGACGCCTTGCACGACCTTACCCTCTTATTTTGGGGGGATGAACACTGACTGGTTCCTGGTGGGGGATGGTGCAGGCTGACATTCTTTTCTCTGTAACCATAGTGCTTCCACACATTCCTCACTCCTCCCCTCATCCAGCAAGAAAACACGGTGCTTACCTGATGAGCTCTACTGTTTCTGAATACATCGTATAAGGAGATTTGGATTCCATGGGGCCTTGTTCCATTGCATTTCCACACTCGATAAACGACAATGCTGCTTCAGCATAGTTCAAAGCCTTTCCAAACTTTTCCACCTGATCAACAGAGTTAATACAGTGTCTTCCTAAACAATAGTTTTTTTTAAATGGCATTGTCATGTAGTTTATACACCTTATTTGAGAAACCCAACTCTGACTTCTAAAATCCTATGAAGCTGAGAGAAGAAAGAAATAGAATACTTCTTTTCCTACTTATTTTCTCAAACTGCTACTGGCTTGGAGTAAGTGAGCGAACAGTTATATACAGAATTGTATCAAACCCATGTGACAGCTGTCAATCAACAGAGCTCAGAACTGCATGGCTGCTCTGATTTCTGTTTCCCTCTTTCTAACCCCTAATGGTTTGGCGACTTCATTCCTTGTTCCTCCATGCTATGCTAAATATGCATCAAAGTTGGTAGGTCTGGTCCCATATAAGAGTTTTCATACTTCTTTTGGTACATCCCCAACTTGGATGGTTCCAGGCCTTGGTTATTATCTTTTACATTATTTGTGGCACTTACATCTCCATGCCTTCCTCTTCTCAATTTTTTTTAATTTTTTTATTTTTGAGATGGAGTCTCCCTGCAACCTCTGCCTCCTATGTTCAAGCGATTCTCCGGCCTCAGCCTCCCAAGTAGCTGGAATTACAGGCAGGCATAGGCCACCACACCTGGCCTCAATTGTTTTTTTGTTGTTGTCGTTGTTAATATTTAGAACCTCACTTAAGAGTGAGAGTGAGTAGGGGAAAGGAGAGGAGATAAACCTCAAGGAGCTATTTCAGCTTTGCTAAAATAGGACAAAAAGTTGAAAATTATTAATAAAAATGATTTTTGGTTGGGCCTGGCGGCTCATGCCTGTAATCCCAGTGTTTTGGGAAGGTGAGTTAGGAGGATCACTCGAGCCTGGAAGTTTGAGGTTCCAGTGAGCTATGATCACCCCACTGTGCTCCAACCTGGATAACACAGGAAGACGCTGTCTCTACAGGCAAAACAAAACACATTTCTATGGGATTATCTGTAGCTGTCGAAATTTGTGTTATTCTTTCCCCACATCAGCAAGGGCAGCCACAAATCAGCTTTATATTCTTAAGATCTCATCAGTCTAAACTTATGCATCAAGTTCCTGGTTCCATACCTTACTACTCTTTGTAGGTAATTACATATTCTAACTCTGGATTGCAGAATCTCCCCAGTTTTCAAATGATTCATTCATCAATTAAAACAGAATGACATAATACTCAAATACTATTCCAAGTCTTGCCACTAAAAATACAAAAAAACTTCATTAGTAATGATAGCTTCAAAAACAGAAATGCAGAGCAAAACTTCCTCTCATTAGCAAATCAAAATTTTAAACTGCTTATAAAGGTAGTGTAGGCTATAATGCAACACTTCTTTTTTCTTTTTTTTGGAGACAGGGTCTCACTCTGTCACCCAGGCTGGAGTGCGGTGGCGTGATCTTGGCTCATTGCAATCTCTGCCTCCCGGGTTCAAGCGAGTCTTCTGTCTCAGCCTCCCAAGTAGCTGGGATTACAGGTGTGCACCACCACACCTGGCTCATTTTTTTTTTTTTTTTTTGTATTTTCAGTAGAAACAGGGTTTCACCATGTTGGCCAGGCTGGTCTCGAACTCCTGACCTCAAATGATCCACCTGCCTTAGCCTCCCAAAGTGCTGGGATTATAGGTGTGAGCCACCGTGCCTGGCCTATAATACAACGTTTCTTGATAACACTTTCAGATGAAGTCATTTCATTTAGTATTAATATTTCCTAAAGCACCCAATTCTGTGGTATGTGCACTCCACAAGCGAAAGCTCTTTCCAGGAACATATAATAGACTTGGAGAGAGAAAATGTACACCTACAAGACAGTTCAAAGTGCAAGGCAGTCTGTGATTACCCAACAAAATACAAAATGAGGCATCCAGTGCAAATGAGATGGAGGAAAGTGAGCTAGTGATGGGGCCGCGGAGAGGCTGGGAAGGCCACAGGGAGGAGACTGAATATGATGCCGGGAAGGAATGGTAGGGTTTGGCTAGATTTGGGGAGGATGCTGAGGGTGTGAGTGTGCCCATGAGAGTGTGTGAGAGTGAATCTCTGCAGGTGCAAAGGCCCGCTGGCTGGCAGGAGCAAGGTGTGCTTAGAGGTCAGTAGGGGACCAGCCTGGCTGGAGCAGAGTGTCTCCTCTTGGGAAATCGTCAACAGGAAAGATAGGGTTGGGCAAGAGGACAATGAATGAATAATGCTGTAAACTTTAGATGCTGGATTCAGGCAGAAAATCTCTTTCTCCTTAAAAATCTGATGCTCTTCTCCAAGAGTGGCCATGCATTGGCTTCTCCAGATGACCAGAACTGTCCATCAGACTCAGACTGTGTGGACAAGAGCTGTACCTTCTGCTGCCCTCCTCTATTTTCTGATACGTAGGGGTTATTCCTCCTGTACCCCAGTGTACATAGGCAGTGGTCTTCACGTAAATAAGTGTTTAACAGGTGACACTGGTAGCATTGGAAGAGGGGTACTGTTACTGTTTAAACATCTTCAGTATTCTGAAGGTCACTGGAAATGCCTTCTTCATTTCCAGCACCTGCCTCAATCTCAGTTATGAACACTGGAGGAGACTAAAACTGGAATTACTAGGTGGGAAGCTGTCCCTTTGGACTTCATTCATTTAAGATGGAACAACCATATGATCTCTTTTAGAAAAGAAAACAAAGTTTTCCATCTCTTGCCTGAGAGCTTCAAGCTTTCCAAAACAGGAGATCATCCAAGCAAGAAAAGTTATTCTTTGAAAACATCAAATCATGGTGACTTTAGAGTCTTATGTGCAGATAATACTTTCTGTGTTGTACAGTTTCAGAGAAAGCATTCATTTCGGCAGATACATGTGAAGAACACAAGTGTTTTTGAAAAGAGATTTGATCCTGGGACCAAGCCAAGGGTTTGTCAGGCTAACAAGAGAAAAATGCAAATCTAGATTTTACTTTTTAAAGGAAAAAAAAATACTACCGCCCACTGCCTCCACTGGCTCTAGTTACTATTCAAACCTTAGGACTAAATTGAAATATTCATTTGTCTAGGGCTTTTTCCCAGTCAGGCATTATTGGTTGAAGTCATAATTTATTGGGCTATGAACATTTGATTATATAAACATTTCTCCATATAACAGACCCGGCCATCCTTGTAATAGATTTTATAATTACCCTAGCTATACTGTCCCAGTGATGAAGCTGCAGTACACACATAATTTGGAAGAACGTATCTGGAAAGAAAAGGGTCTCACCATTGCATCTGCTTTATGCTTCATTCGTTTAGCTTCTTGCATAAAATAATCGGCACTGCGAGGCCTACAAGGAGAGAATGATATTAAACGTCATTATGGCTTAAGTGCAATGTCTTTTTAAAATATTCCTTCCTTTCACTCAAACTTAAGGCACAATTTAAAAACTCTGCTTAATGTGGAATTAAGTGTGTTTTTTGCCTTTCCAAACTACTGCCTATATGTCAAATACCACAATACATTTTCTCTTAAGTTAGCAATTCGAAACACACTCAACATACGCCAGTAGTCTCTATTTACAGTGGATTTAACATGGCCCCCTAGGGCCTAATTTGTGAATATATTTTTTTATTGTATGGTTAAAAAAAAAGCGAGAAATCTTATTTTATGTAATATTTACATAAAACAATCCCCTTTTAATGTAAAGATTGTAAATATACCTCATAATAATTGTATGGC
Organism: Pan troglodytes; assembly: GCF_028858775.2. Lineage (NCBI taxonomy): Eukaryota > Metazoa > Chordata > Mammalia > Primates > Hominidae > Pan > Pan troglodytes. The sequence continues at coordinate 23,366,790 of NC_072410.2, read as the reverse complement.
TATATATGGGTGAGTATATTTATGTATCCTTATGAAAATAAGTGTCATTTATATGCATATCTAGTACCTAGAGTTTTATGTATATATATTGAATTATCTTAAAGCCTCACAGTGAAAAATAAAAAGAGGTAATGTTGGATGATTACATTCCAGTTGTAATGAAGTTAATTGTAGAATGATGTCTACCTTGTAACAATGCAAACATGCCATGTATTCTCTAGAGTTCTGATTAGCTAGCTGGTAAACATTAACAGCAGACATGTGGATTATTAAAGCAATAACCCTGGCCAGCGGTGACTCTGCCGGGAGATGAAGGTAACTCATCCAGAGACTGATTTGAGTGTGTGTAATGAGGCCCAGTTACGCTAAGGTACTCATTAGACAGTATCTTTAAGTGTTTAGCCCAATAGATTTAAAAAATGACATTTTTAGGCACCAGCAGCATAAACTTTATATAATCAATAAACTTGACCTATTCATGAATATCAAATATAAGCCAGGACTCTCTGAATGGGAGATTCGACAGAAGTAGTGATATTAATCATGGACTGTTTAGCCGATGATTACATGCTTATTTTGAACTGCCTTATTTCAGATCCTAATGGGTCTTTTACCTTATTGTAATATTAGGTAGTCAGAACATTCATGTATCCAAAGAGGTCAAAACGCTTAGAAAAGCAATGTGTGACAATGACATTGCATTTTAATCAAACAAACCAGAATCACAGCATAGTTTTGGGGTCAAAATGGCTCCTCACCCCATCCCCATGCCCCCCTCTGAGGGCTGGAGCCGTCCATTCATTGTGGTGGGTCTTTCACTGAGGGTGAGGCCTGAGGTCTCCTTCCTAGGAAGGCCCTGCTCCTGCCACTCCATTTTCTCTCTTGCATCTCCTGGGTGCCCATGCTTTCTCCATATGAATGGCTTTGTTGTTGCCTTGGTGAGTTTTCCTTCTTTGTCCACATATTGACACATATTGTAAGAATGTCCACATATTGTCTGGTCTTTGGTTCCAACTCTGGCAATTGATGTTATTTTTGTTGTTGTTTTTTGAGAAAGGTTCTCACTCTGTCGCCTAGGCTGGAGGGCAGTGGTACAATCACCCATACTGCAGCATCAACCACCTGGGGTTAAGCGACCCTCCCACCACAGCCTCCCAGGTAGCTGGGACTACAGGCGTGTGCCACTATGCCTGCCTAACTTTTTGTATTTTTAGTGGAGATGGGGTTTCGCCATGTTGCAAAGGCTGGTCTTGAACTCCTGAGGTCAAGTGATCCACCTGCCTCGGCCTCCCAAAGTGCTGGGATTACATGGCTTCCATCACATCACCATCCTGCTCACAGACCTAAAATCAATCTCCAGGGTCTACGAGATAAAATCTCAGTTCAGATCCCCAATAATCTTGCCCAACCCACTTAATCATATTGCTTACTCACGAAGGCCCTTGACCAAAGTCAGAGGTGGCTCCTCATTGTCTTGATAACATGGCATCCTGGTCCGAGGAGCTCTGCTCATCATTTCCCCCACCTGGAACACTCTCCTCTCTGTTCATTCACTGAGTGCCTTCTAGGAGCCGAATGTTGCCTGGCCCTCAATTTCCCTCGCCGTAAGGCGTTCCGAGTAACCTTGGTCCATGTTCCCCTCTGTCCTTCCTGAGCTCACACAGCACTTCTTGTTTACTACACTTGGTATTTCATTATCTTCTGAGCTGTACTGGGCATGTGTGCAACTTGATTGCTGGTATGTTTTTAGTAAGGACCATGCTGTAGACTTCTTTGATCTTTCCCACCCTGTAGTTTTTGGCACACGGTAGAAGGTAAGCAGGTCTCCCTTGAATGAATGGCACTGAATTCATTTTGAGCTTAGAAAAGAGTGGTGCCTTCCGATGGGGTGCAGCATCGCATCCAATGAGCCAGAGAGTGTCTCCATGGCAACTTGAAATTCTCCACATCATTATCTGTTCTATACTCTAGTATATAAGTTAGGTCATTTTTTTTTTCTTGCCCTGTTTTGTCACTAACAGATCACTACTTCACATGCATTTCATTAAAGGATTATCTTGGTAATAAGCTATGGCATCTTAGTTTCCACCAGCCTTCTAAGTTACCCTTATGGATGGCAGTGGCTCACGATTCCTAATATAAGCTCCTTAATCAATATTGTTTTCATCTGCAGCATAGGGGCATATTTTTAAATCCTGATATGGAGGCTGAGTCACAGACTCTCACCATAGCACATGTGGGTAAGTAACACACCTAATTTTCTGACCGTATCAGAGCAGCTATAATCAGAGCAGTAACCTGAGATGCTAATAGCATAGGTACCATCTGGAGGCCACTTATGAACACATTTGTTAGAACTCTCATCTTTGCATAGAATGGAGGGCTCACTATAATGAGTCACTGAAGATTGCCTGATGATTGGCCCATTTTCTCCTTTCGAGTGATTTCTAGTGCTGTACTTCCAGAGCAGATCATTATAAAGCCAGCGGGACCAATGGGATGTCACCCAGTGTCCAGCCTTGCCACGAATCACAAAGGCATCCCTTCTGACAGCAATACACAAGTCAGTAGGAAAAGTAAAATTGCTGTCACCATTGTGACAGTTATAGAATATAATACAGCAAAGATACTAAAATGAGATCTTATCTGAGTGTTCAAATAGATTTTCCATCGAATCTTCTATTTTTTTTTAACATGGAAAACCTAGAGTTTTTGTTTTTCATTTGTGTAATAAAATTATTCCCATTGTTTCCCACAGTGATGGTATTTTATGATGACACATGAGCAAACCTAATAAAAGTTTAATTAAACACCATAAATGGAACTAACTGTGAATCATGGGCTCTTCAGAAACGGGGCTTGAGTGATCTGAAAGCCAGAGCTTAGCTGCATGCATCTTCATTATGAGAGCTCTCTCCAACAAAAGCATTCTGAGCACTTGATCCAAATAGAATGTTTTCTTTTCTTCTCTTCCCTCTCCCACCACCCCCACCTAGAAACACACGGCCTTGGTTCTCAGCAGCATCAGGGTTTGAGCTACCCCCATATTTCTTCTGGCATGGGAATATTAAAGCAACCTTGCTTTTTGTTCTCCTTTGTGGCCGGGATAGAGTTGAATGGTCTCCCACGGAGAGCCTGGCAGACTCCTTTCTGTAATTCCTACCTCTGTGAAATGCCGCCCTCAGTAGAGCCAGCCTGTTTTGTGAAAACTGGCAGGCATGAGAGCTCAATGTGTTTGAACAACAAGTTCCTCGGCGCGGCAGAAATTGGATGATTTTCTTAGGGAAGTTGAAATCCAAATCAGACAAATAGGCAACTGCATACCAAATGAATTCATCATCTGCTATCCGATATGTCAGCTTGTCATCTGATAAGCCCCAGAGGTGTTAATATGTCCCAAGCTTTGAGGAGAATGCATAAGAAGTTAAGTAATTATTTTTAATACACAGAGTCAGTGATGACTATGGATGAGGGCACTTCAGAGTCAGCCACTCCAGGATGCTGGCACTGGCTTTATAGGCACTTCCCCACAGATGCAGGTAGATTGCATTTGGGTAGCAAGGATTCAAACACAGCTTTTATTTCCACAACTTTGATGTCGGCTGGGGCTCAGAGTCCCTGGAACCGGGCTTCTCCCAGGCACAAGCGGTCATTCACTGTTTCTTCAGGCCACAGGACTGCTTCCCTCAGCCGGCCACAGAAGGCAGGGTTTGCTCTGCAGGACGCTCAGGCTAAGTGGGGCAGGTTTGGGTGCTGAATCAAAAGTAACTTTCTGTTGAAATGGGAAATTATCAATCTGATGGTTGTTTTTCTCTGAGTGTGATATTTAAAATAATCTTACAAAACCCTAAAGATGATTGGACAGCTGAGATTTCAATCCAGGAGATGTGAATGTCCTTGTCTCCGCACCCTGCCCCCCGCACCCCTTTGCAAATCCTACTTCATTTCTTTCTCTCTCTCACACTCACTCTTACTCTCTCACTCTGTTTTGGTTAGAACAAAAGAAGCTCCTGGCCTTGAGACAGGGATTTCATAATGGGAGAAATTCCATATGAAGACCAATAAAGGCTTAATGATTAATCAGGAAAACAAAAAGGTAGGGTCCTGCTTTGAAAGGACTAGGAGAGGAGACCCTCAAGAGAACATGCCCACTGCAAGCCCCTGGTGGGGGAGCGCCTTCCCAGCTGCAATTTCGCCTACTCAAGGATCTTAATTGGTGTCCTTTGACTAAATCATGCTGCTAGGGGTTCAACCTTTTACAATATGCGAGTCTTCCCATCCTCTATAAAATTAAAATCCTTTAGCTCTGAGACTGCTGTGCAAGTACATTACAAATGTCAAGTCCCTCTTCCTTCCTCCCGGCCACATTTCACATGCCATGGCCTTCAGCGCCTGGCGTCTATAGTCAGTCTTTCCTCACTGTCGGGAGGTTCAGGTAGCCGGGCTCCTGTTACGGGCACCATGGGGACAGAAGGGACGTTTGGTGTTTGGCTGAATGTGCTGACTGTGACTGACTTTTCCATGTGACATACAGGCAGCAGCCAGCACTTCCTCCAGGGAGCGGCAGGTAGCCCTGGCACCTGGGGTTCTCTGGCTTCCTAGCACAGCAGAACGGTGGGCAGGATGGAGGTGGTTTTCCAGCCAAGCATCTCACCACCACTTAGCCCTGTTCAGGACTTCTGTACGGAGGCCTTCATGACACAGTTGTTCTCTCTCAATTTTCCCCAGCCAAGAATTCCCCTGTCACTAATTATGATACCAAGTAACTTACAGCTCATGGCTTTGCACTAATAAGATCAGTTTCTAGGCCTCAAGTTGAATCAAGTGCTGTCATTCATTGACACAAATTCTTACAGATCCGTTTTTTAAACAAAAGTTTGATAACCACACTAGTGTCACCTTAATACTGTGGCTGTCAAGTAGTGAATGTTGTGCGTTTGCTTAATGTCAGGGGAGGAGGTGAGGTCACACTGCCACCAATATGAGCCCACAACATACAAAGGACAGGCTGACCTGATCACATTTTTAAAAATAAATGTTATTCTGCTCAGTTCTGTCTGTATCCCAAAGGAACTAACTGGTGCCTGTTTACAGGCATTATAGGGATTACAGGCACATGCTAACACGCCCGGCTAATTTTTTGGTAAGTAACCTAGGAAAAGGGGCTTGGAAACCCATGAATTTACATTCACCTGCATGTAGATTCCTTATAGTCATAGAAAAAAAAAATTGCAGGCACTCTTCCCTGGGAATGTAATTTATAATTCAGCTGGGTTCATTCAACACTTGTTACTGAGAGCCTACTGGCTTCAGCTGTTGTCTGAATCCCATGTTTATTCAACCATTAACAAGTATTTATAATACAAAGAGATGAGTTTACTTTTTTAAAAAAGCTGCATGATGCGGCTTTAAAAATTAAATGACAGTGTGGCATCTGTTACTTTTTGGATCACTGTAACTGGATTTCCATCAACTCGAAATCACTCCAGTGCTAATTATCTAGTCTTTTCTTCCACTGGTGGCCTCTCTTTGGTCATTTCACTGCTTGTTTTTACAAATGGCTAAAGTTCACTCTTCACCCTCGGTGAAGAGAAGTCAAGGGAGGTGACAGGACTGAGGTCTTCCTCTGTCACTGAGGCTGCTGGTGGGGAAGCTGGCACAGAATGGAGGTGGGCAGGAAGGAGGCCGAGAATTAAATTTAGTAATCCTAGGAAACCTTCCTGGAGAGGTCATCATGTGCCTCTCTCTCCCCTGAAGAACTGAGAATTAATTAATCATCATACTTCAGCTCTTGTGCCTGTACTTGGCACTTAGTAAGTGCTCCATATGTACCAAAAGGAACCTGGGAGACGTTTTGCACAATTTTAGGTGACATTCTAGCCCAGTGATCTCTTGAAGGTTGCTTATTTTTACTGCTTAAAGGAAGAGACGATGCCTATTTTTGCTTTTTTTTCTTTAAGATGGAGTTTCACTCTTGTTGCCTAGATTGGAGTGCAATGGCATGATCTCGGCTCACTGCAACCTCCGCTTCCTGGGTTCAAGTGATTCTCCTGCCTCAGCCTCCTGAGTAGCTGGGATTACAGGCGCCTGGCTAATTTTTTTTTTTTTTTTTTTTTGTATTTTTAGTAGAGATGGGGTTTCACTGTGTTGGCCAGGCTCGTCTCAAGCTCCTGACCTCAAGTGATCCACCTACCTCGGCTCCCCCAAGTGCTGGGATTACAGGCATGAGCCACCGTGCCTGGCCTATTTTTGCTTTTCAAGCTTGAAGAATCTTTCCACAACTTTCTTAGTTCGATGGTTGAGTGGCTGTTTGAGTTGCATGTTTATTTTACTGTTATGGATTTCAAATCAGTTGGGACATATGGCAATTGGAATGCGACATCTATCTCTCCATATGATGGATATGTAACAGTGTTTTTTTATTCTATTATATCTATATCCATAAAAGGAGAAACAGTTTCATTGTAGCTGTCAGCCAGGAAAATTATACACATTGCTAATGGGAAGAACAAATGATAACAGCCTCTTTGTTGACACCAATAGTGACAAAATTATATTAGTTTCAGCCATAGCAGATTGAGAAACATTTCCTCTTATAAAAAGTCCAAGGGCTGCCAGCCACGGTGGCTCACGCCTATAATCCTGCACTTTGGGAGGCTGGGGTGGGAGGGTTGTTTGAGGCCAGGAGTTCGAGACCAGCCTGGACAACATAGTGAGACATGATTTTTTTTTTTTTTTTGAGACACAGTCTCGCTGTTGCCCAGGCTGAAGTGTGGTAGCACGATCTCAGCTTACTGCAGCCTCCACCTCCCAGGTTCAAGCAATTCTCTGCCTCAGCCTCCGGAGTAGCTGAGATTACAGGTGCCTGCCACCACACCTGGCTAATAGTTGTATTTTTAGTAGAGACAAGATTTCACCATCTTGGCCAGGCTGGTCTTGAACTCCTGACCTAGTGATGCACCTGCCCCAGTCTCCCAAAGTGCTGGGATTACAGGTGTGAGCCACTGCGTCCAGCCGTGAGACACTTTTTCTACAAAAAAAAAAAAATTTAACTGGGTGTGGTAGCATGCATCTGTAGACCCAGCTACTCAGGAGGCTGAGGCAAGAAGATAGCGTAAGCCCAGGAGTTTGAGGCTGCACTGAGCCATGCTCATACCACTGCACTCTAGCCTGCGTGACAGGGCAAGACCCTGTCTCAAAAAAAAAAAAAAAAAAAAGTCCAAGTACCTGTAGATCAAAGTACAATCATTTAGTTGTTGCTGTTTCTGACCTAGCTTTCTGGTTCATACACTGGAAAATTCCTTGCATTTTAATATGACATATGTGTTTGTATTTTGTGTGTATATACCATGCTCTCAAAACCACCCACTGCAAGTATGCGGTGGTGCGAGTACCTCAGGGTCTAATGCTCCTTCTGTTTGATCATGTTGTTGGGTTATGACTTCCAAATGCAAATTTCTATGTTATCCTTATATACAATTTTAATCTCTTCTTTTTACAAATGGCTGAAGTTCACATGAACAATTTATATCACTGAACCCTAATTATAAATGTAGTTGGCCACCTGACTGTACTCCCACTCCATGCCCTCCCTGGGGGGTTAATCACCACCTACCTCCCTGGCTGCTTGGCAAAGGCGATGAAGACAGTGAGAGGAAGGGGGGTGGTGAGGGCCAGGAGTGTGTGTGGGGTGGGACGCAGCTGCCACCACAGGAAGAGAAGAAACACACATGCCCTCCTGGGCTGCCCTCAAGCCTTCCTAAACCCAGTTACCTTGGAATGTGTTCATTTAACAAAACAAACAACAAATGTGGATTTGGCTTTCACCCCCAAAACCCTGTGCCCTAATTAGCTTACAGGAGTTCATGCAATACTTGAAGACTAAAACTTAGTATTTTAAATTTCCCAGGGAATTGTACAGAGGTGAATAAATACATCATGCCGAGACTCCGGGTGGTAGTTAGGGATGGAGGAGCAGGGCGGACGATGAGGCTGGAGTAGCCACCCCTGCATGGTGCTTTCTGTGCTCCATGTGACACCCCTTAGGAGACGGCATTTAATGGATCCTAGGAGGGCCCCGCTGGGCGAGCTGTGGCATTTGTCACTGGGACTCTCGGACATGTAGAGCCATTTTATTTTCCAATGTCCAGTGGGGTAAGTGGTTTGTAGTCTGCTCCTCAGCTGGACTGGAAGCCCTCAGAGGGCAGAAGTGCCTATATCTGCTGCTGCTCCACCCCAGAGCTGAATTTTTCCTGCCTCACCCAGCCATGTATTTGACGCCCGTAGGACTGCTAAAGCTGAAAAGAGGATTCTTCTGCCTTCCAGGCTTGTCCTTGACACATACATTTTCCCTACGAGCCGAAATAATTTTCAGCATCATTTTATCATTTCTCATTTGTCATTTTCAGCCTCTCGAGAGCATTCCAGGATGTTGTTTTTATTCATCTTCTCCTCTTGTTTTTCCTCCTTTTAAAATGATGCTGGGAATGGAAGTTATACTTGGGTGAAACTGAAAGTGCTAGAATTGGGTGAAGGATGATGGCATTTTTTTTCCTATATAAGAATCATTTATACTATTATAAAGAATATAGCAGTTGGAGGAAAAAAGCTTTCAGGAGTAAATCACTATTATTCATTGCCTATTATAATTTACAAAAACAACAATGCTTCTCTTTCTAGTAGCATAAAACCGCCAACAGCCCAAGTACAAGTGCTTAGAAGTGTAAGACTCATTAATGCTATTTGCCTTTGTTTTTTGATGTCCTGGATCCAACCCCATTAGCACTGATTATTCCGTCTACCCAAAAACCCCACCAGGACTCAGGCGTGCACTCAAAATTAAGGCTCCAATTCCATTCAAGAGGGACATTTAAATGACCAAGTCCCAGGGGAAAAAAAGGCCGCACTGTAGCTGAAGGTGGCCACACCAAGGTGCCCATGCCCCTTCCACCTGAGCAGCTTCTGTTCTGTCTTGCCCCTCACCACATTTAAAAGCGTGTGAACTTACATATCATCGAAGACAAGTTTCTGCCTCTTGCAGTCCCTGTGGCCGTTGGAGCCTGGAGACCACGGCTCCGTCTGCGGCCGTGACTTGTGGAGGGGAATGTTTTCGGAATTGTTGTGAGCTGCTTTCTAAACAACAAACAACACACATCTTTGAGGAACTGGCCACCTGGTGAAGCGAGCAGCCCATCACATACATACATACATAGAATATCTTTGGCTCTACAGAACATCTTTGTGTGCTGTATTAGAATTGATGGTGATTTTGTCTCAATAAAGAAATACATGCATTCTAGGTATTTGCCGAGGGCTTCTACCTGTGTTCTCAACTGTCATTCTCATGACACTATCAAAAGGGAAGTCATGACGCCCACTCTCACAGATCCAGAAACAGGCTTGGTGAGGTTCAGCAAGTTGCCCACACTCAGTGACTGTGGTGGAGGCCAGGGGTGAGGGTTCAGACGCCCACTTTTCCCAGTCCGCTAGACTGGAGGCTGGCCAGTTCAGTCTTCATCAGCATTCTCCAGGGGGCTGGTGAAAACACAGATTGCCAGGCCCCACCCTGAGAGTCTGGGATTCAGCAGGGCTGGGGTGGGGACCTAGAATCTGCCTTTCCATCTGGTTCCCGGTGATGTGGATGCTGTAATCACCCGCCATCCTGGAACCACGCTTTCAGAACCATTCACTCATCTCAAAAACCAACCAGTCACTCATCTCACAGGTTTGCTGGTTCTTGTTGGCTGTCTGTGAAGACCAGAAGGAGTCAACAGGAATCACTAGGAATTACTTAAAAAATAAATCGACTGGGCACGGTGTCTCACACCTGTAATCCCAGCACTTTGGGAGGCTGAGGCAGGGAGATCACCAGAGGTCAGGAGTTCGAGACCAGACTGACCAACATGGTGAAACTCCGTCTCTACTAAAAATACAAAATTAGCCAGACGTGGTGGTACATGCCTGCAATCCCAGCTACTCGGGAGGCTGAGGCAGGAGAATCCCTTGAACCTGGGAGGCAGAGGTTGCGGTGAGCCGAGACCATGCCATTGCACTCCAGCCTGGGCAACAAGAGTGAGACTCCGTCTCAAAAAAAAATAATAATAATAAATAAATAAATTCTAGGCCAGGCATGGTGGCTCACACCTGTAATCCCAGCACTTTGGAAGGCCAAGGCAGGTAGATTACTTGAGGTCAGGAGTTCAAGACCAGCCTGGCCAACATGGCAAAACCCTGTCTCTACTAAAAATACAAAATTTAGCCAGGCGTGGTGGTAGGTGCCTGTAATCCCAGCTACTCAGGAGGCTGAGGCAGGAGAATCGTTTGAACCTGGGAGGTGGAGGTTGCAGTGAGTCAAGACTGCACCATTGCACTCCAGCCTGGACAAGAACAAAACTCCATCTCAAATATATATGTATACATATGTGTGTGTGTATATATATATATATATATATATATATATATATATATATATATATGAAACACATTAGTCTGTGGAAAAGTTTTAAAAATCACATTACTTGGGATACAGACATTTACATGGCACCTATTGTGTGCTAAACACATGGATCATAAAACAATGTCAGTGGTTAGGAAATGCAAATGGTTTCTCTGAAGTAATTAAATTGAGTGTATACAAATGCTTCTTTAAATATGGACTGCTTTTACGTGTAGCACTGTAAGGGTTAGAGTCTACTGTCATAGAAGACCAGGAAGCTCAGATGTCAACATTTAAAAATTGTTCTTAAACTCCTCCAGCGGCCTCTGCTCACTCTTGGTAAAAGGAGCGATCCCAGCCAAGTGGCCCCTCAGCCATTCTTTGCCTGTGGCCTCTGTTCCCCAGATTCATGAGCATGTGCAGTTCTTTCTCGGGACCTCTGCACTTGCTGCTTCCTCTGCCTGTAATGCTCTTTGTCTCTTACTATATGGTGACTTGCCTTTTAGAGATCTCGCATCAGGGGTCAGCCATCTATGGCCAGGGAGTCAAACCTGGCCCTTTTTGTAAATTAAGTTTTACTGGAAACCAATCCTGCCTATGTATTTATCTACTGTCTGCTTTCCTGCTACAACAGCAGAGTTGAGTAGCTGGGATGGAGACTGTGCAGCCCATAAACCCTTAAATTATTTATCTGACTCTTTACAGCAGCAGTTCTCAACTGGGGCAAGTTGACAATGCCCGGAGACATTTTTAGTTGTCACCACTGCGAGTGGGTGCTCATAGCATCTACTGGGTGGAGGCCAGGGATGCTGCCAAACATCCTACGTTGCACAGGACAGCCCCACCACAAGTAATTACTCAGTCCAAAATGTCAAAACCTGCTTCGCAGAGGCCTGGTTGCGGTGGCTCATGCCTGTAATCCCAGCACTTTGGGAGGCTGAGGCGGGCGGATCACGAGGTCAGGAGATCGAGACCATCCTGGCTAACATGGTGAAAACCCGTCTCTACTAAAAAAATACAAAAAATTAGCCCTGGGTGTGGTGGCCGGCGCCTGTAGTCCCAGCTACTTGGGAGGCTGAGGCAGAAGAATGGCGTGAACCCAGGAGGCGGAGCTTGCAGTGAGCCAAGGTCACGCCACTGCACTCCAGTCTGGGCGACAGAGCGAGACTCCGTCTCAAAAAAAAACCAAAAAACCTGCTTTGCAGAAAGTTTGCCACTCCTAGGACTAATTCAAGCTGCTTTGTTATAAGAGCTCCTAGTTCTTTGTGAGTTCCCTTTTTAGCACTGAAACCATTGGTGGTGAATCATGCATGTGTGTGATCCCCTGTATAAGGCTCTCTCCCTAGAACTGTAAGCTTCATGCGGGCACAAATGGGATCCGCTGGATTGTTACTGCATCTCTGGTGCTCAGCACAGTGCCCAGCACGTGATAAGTACTTACCGAATGAGCACCTGTTCGGTGAAAAATAACTAAATAAAATCTACAATTGGTTTATAGTTCTCTGCGTATCATAGTTGCTCATGATATAAGGATATAGAGGGAAATAAAAAAAACTTGAGTTGGTGGCTTTTTGTTCCATGTTTTTCTAATATAGGTATTCCCCAATTCTTTCAGTCTAGAATTAAAGACCACTGCTCCCAAGTGAGGGTGCACAAAAAAGGTTCATTTCCTGAGGATGCTGTAAGATTTAGGCTCTCGTGGGAACTTCCAGCAACTTTTAATAATCTTTAATTCATGGGATAAAGTGTTACACACTGCTCCCTCCCTCATCTTTCTCATCTTTCTTTGCAGAGTCCTGTTCTTTTTTTTTTTTTTGAGACAGAGTCTCGCTCTGTCACCCAGGCTGGAGTGCAGTGGTGCGATCTCGGCTCACTGTAACCTCCACCTCCCAGGTTCAAGCGATTCTCCTGCTTCAGCCTCCTGAGTAGCTGAGATTACAGGCATGTGCCACCACGCTTGGCCACCCAGCTGGTTTTGATAGGCACAGTGATTACTACAGGGGAGGGTTTGGAAGTAACTAATGTTCCTGAAAGGATGAGTGGTCCAGGGCCACTGGCTGTTAGAGGCTGGCATGGCAGTGAAGAGGAACTAACGTGTAGTGTTAGTTGCATAGGCGTCCCTAGGTGTTGGAGTTTTTTTTTTTTGTTTTTTTTTTTTTTTTTTTTTTTTTTTTTTTGAGACAGAGTCTTGCTCTGTCGCCCAGGCTGGAGTGCAGTGCCGAGATCTCAGCTCACTGCAACCTCCGCCTCCCAGGTTCAAGCAATTCTACTACCTCAGCCTCCTGAATAGCTGGGACTACAGGCGCCTGCCACCACGCTAGGCTAATTTTTGTATTTTCAGTATAGATGGGGTTTCACCATGTTGGCCAGGCTGGTCTTGAACTCCTGACCTCAGGTGATCTGCCTGCCGCAGCTTCCCAAAGTGCTGGGATTACAGGCATGAGCCACCACGCCCGGTCGGGGTCTTTTCATGATATTGTCTCTTCTAAGTCTTATCACTACCATTTTGCAGGTAAAGAAACAGGAGCAGAGAGATTAAGCAACTGGCCCAAGATCACACTGCAGCTAAGAGGTGAGGTCAGATTGTGAACCCAAGTCCCCTGCTCTTCCCCTGGGGCGTGCTGGAATCACCCGAGATCACTGGAAAAGGGGTGGTGGTGGGGGTCCCCCACTGCGGCTGTGACACTGGCCAATAAGGGCAGAGTGGGGGCCCTGTAGCTTTCAGTGTGGGGTTTCAATCCCAGATTTAACTCTGCCCTGGGATAAGAAATTTTTCCCAACAGAAAGACTGGTTGATTCAAACTCCTAATTTACTTTGTCCCGGGATGGTATTACTTTGAGGTCTTTTCTTTTCAGAAGGAAAAATAAAATCTTGCCTAAGCAACTGAGGGTTAGAACTCTCCCTCAGGGTTCTTCTTCCCCGCTCTCTGTTGGGAGAGTGAAGGGGGCTGTCCTCTGTTGGGTCCTCCTAGAAGCGGGAGGCATTCAGGAATTCTCAAGGGACCTCCAGCATGTGTTCAGACTGTGCTAGGTTAGAGACAGAGCTTGGGGGCGCTCAATTTCATTTTGGTTTTAATTGGGAAAGGAAGAGCATCAACAAACCGTGAGGTCTCCGCCGTGAGGCTGCAGCTGGCTGTCGGCCTTAGGCTTTTTGCTGGAAGAGGCTGAAGTAAACAAACTGTTGCCATTAGGTCGGCTGGAAGAAGTTAAGTCCTCGCTGGTGTATTTGTGTTTAGATGCATCGGAGAGGGGTGAGATGGGCGACCGAAGCATTTTTTCATTTTTATTTATTGGTATTGCCACACTGAAAAAGGAAATTACGGTAATGGAATGTTACAGAGTCAGCACAGGGAAAGGTAAATGTTTTCATATGACCCAAACCACCCAACTGGGACCTGTTGGTAGGAGAAGCTTATTGGGAATTATTATACCAGGAAACAAGTTAATGGCATTAGGATCATAACAAACAATAAGCAGATCTCACTCACTGTTTCTTTTCTCTTCCCATCAGGATGAGTAGTAATTCTGGAGCCAGCACCAAAGTACACGACTAAGACTAATAACACCTTCATTTTCCAAGTCCTTTATCCAAGGATCTCAAAATACCCAACAAACAACTTACTGTTTTCCTAACAAGCATAAGGAGCAAGCAGTGGGAAAGTCAATCAACAACAATAAATGAATTCTACATTTCTGCCTTTTTTTGAGACGGGATCTGGCTCTGCTGCCCAGGCTGGAGAGCAGTGGCAGGATCTTGGCTCACTGTAGCACTAACCTCCTGGGCTCAGGCAATCCTCCCACTTCAGCCTCCTGAGTAGCAGGGACTACAGGTATGCATCACCACACCGGGCTAATTTTTCATACTTTTTGTAGAGATAGGGTTTCACCATGTTGCCCAAGCTGGTCTCGAACTCCTGGATTCAAGGTGCCTCGGCCTCCCAAACTGCTGGGATTACAGACATGAGCCATCGTGCCCAGCCAAATTCTACACTTCTTTTTATTTTTTATTTTTTTGAGATGGAGTTTCGCTCTTGTCACCCAGGCTGGAGTGCAATGGCACAATCTTGGCTCACTGCAGCCTCTGCCTCCTGGGTTCAAGTGATTTTCCTGCCTCAGCCTCCCGAGGACTCCCGAGTAGCTGGGATTACAGGTGCCTGCCACCACATCCGGCTACTTTTTGTATTTTTAGTAGAGACGGGGTTTCACCATGTCAGCCAGGCTGGTCTTGAACTTCTATTCTCAGGTGATCCACCTGCCTCGGCCTCCCAAAGTGCTGGGATTACAGGCGTGAGCTACCGTGCCCAGTCCATATTCCACATTTCTAAAAAGACTTTTGCTATCTCATCTGAGCTTGTACTAAATATAATATAGAAAAATAATAAAACCAGAGAACAACCTGCAATATGTGAAGCCAATTCTTAATATCTGAGTTTATGACTTAACAAGGGATTGATCAGATTAAACCTAGAATATAAAAACGGTGAGTAGGAGGCCGGGTGTGGTGGCTCATGCCTGTAATCCCAGCACTTTGGGAGGCCAAGGTGGGCGGATCACTTGAGGTCGGGACTTCGAGACCAGCCTGGCCAACACGGTGAAACCCCCTCTCTGCTAAAAATACAAAAATTAGCCAGGTGTGGTGGCGCATGCCTGTAATCCCAGCTACTCAGCTCAGGAGGCTGAGGCAGGAGAATTGCTTGGGAGAGGTGGATGTTGCAGTGAGGCGAGATTGCGCCACTGCACTCCAGCGTGGGCGACAGAATAAGACTCTGTCTCCAAAATAAATACATAAATAAATAAAATAATAAATAAAAATGGTGAGTAGAAGTTACAGTTTCTGATTCCTAACTCCTTATTTTACCTTCAAAACTACTGTCTGTGCTTGAATATAACATTCTCCAAAATCAACCATCAGTGAAGAGGGATTCACTTATACCTGAGTTTGCAATGTATATTATATTGTTAGGGCTCTATCACTTAAAAGTATTGTTTGGGGAAGACAGATTAGTTTGAAATAAACTCAGTCATCGCTAATTTAGGATACTTATAGAGGTCACCTGGTAGAGTCAGTTAAAAAATGGTAAAGCCATCTAACAAAGATTTACTCATTATTCTTGAGGTTGGGATCTCTTAATTGCACGTGTTGGTTATCACTGCAAAGGAGCCACTAAAGTCACTTCGAAAAGCAATTTCCTTAGCTGGTGGTCACAGTGGAGAAATTACAAACACAGACCTCTAGAACAAATGACAAAACCAAGGTTCTGAATGTTATGCAAATGGATACATGTGGGGATAGAATTTCTGGTGAAAAGCACTGTTCCAAAAGCACGGTGTGTCTAACAACATAGAGGCTGTGTCACGCAAAAGTGCTTTGGGAGAATCAAAAGTTGCTCATCTAGTGATGGCTAAGGTGCTGATGCTGAAGATAATGCGAACAGCCTGATTGTAATTGTTTCTCGAAATGTGAGTGAAGAAAGACCTTTTCCTCAGTCTCTATTATTTGACCTACTTTATGATTTTTACAGTGCATGGAAAACAAAACTGTGACATTAAATATTATCATGGATATCATGATTGCCTGTTTTTCATCACTGCAAGTTTATATATATATTCAAGTTGGCCAAAGAAACTTTCTTCGGAGCTCTTCTTTGAAATTGGCAATCCCCTTCTCTTGGACTGCTGTACAGCACTGGTAAAACTTGATAGTAGTAATCACAATTCCAGAGGTACACAGACCACCTTTCCAAGAATGTACTCTAAGCATTTTATATGCATTGTGTCACCACTTAACAGCAACAAAACCATCAGAACTAGGAGGCTCTGCCAGGCTAAGTCTCTAGAGCAAGAGTTTTTTAACCTGGGGTCCAATAACTTGAATAGAGAAGTGACCTCTTCATTTTCACTAACCTCTCACTGTAACAGAACATTTCCTTCAACTATGAGTAAAGGTATGAAACCAGAGTCATGGTTTAGCAGGAGCAGTAGTACAACACTTGTGACTGTGTCACCGGTATAAATCACAGCTATTTTCTTTTTTTCTTTTTCTTTTCTTTTTTGAGATGGAACCTCTATGTCACCCAGGCTGGAGTGCCATGGCACAATCTCGGCTCCCTGCAACCTCTGCCTCCCGGGTTTGAGCGATTCTCTGGCCTCAGCCTCCCAAGTAGCTGGGACTACAGGAGCGTGCCACCACACCCAGCTAATTTTTTTATATTTTTAGTAGATACGGGGTTTCACCATATTGGCCAGGCTGGTCTTGAACTCCTGACCTTGTGATCCGCCCGCCTCAGCCTCCCAAAGTGCTGGGATTACAGGCGTGAGCCACCGCACCCGGCCAAATCACAGCTATTTTCATATCATATTGCAGTTGTGCATACATACGGTTTATATTCCTCACTGCTTAGAAATTCTGGAAGCCACCAGATCAGCTAGAAAGGTTATTTAGTGCATTAACAAGCACTAAAGGATATCACACATTTAAAAATATTTGGGGACTACATTTTCCCCATTTCCCCTTTCCCAATATTTTGGGCTGGCATCCACCCTGCAAAGAGGACCGAGGAGTGGGCAGCATGCAGGGGCAGCCCTCCCTCCCGCTCAGACCCACAGGAGCCCTCGCCTTTCAAGGTGATTCCGGCGCTGCAGTGGGCCTGTGTGTGTGCACCCTCACCCTCCAGTTCCCTCGCCAAGTTTTAGCACTGCTCTACATCTTTTCCTAACCTTTCAGTTTACATTTTTATGTGTTGTGCCGAGACATTCATCTCTCTTCAAAATTCTATGTATATGGTCAGGGAGGGTGAGGAGTGTCTTAGAGAGGAAAAGTGGTTTCCGTGCTGTGGTATTTCAAAATGGAAAGAGCTTCTATGACTGATGATAAGCTACTTGTTTCTAATAAATACTTGGGATCTTGCTTTGCTTGTAAGCCATTCATCACAGAGGGGAGTCAGTGCTGGGTGGGTCCATCTGGAACCTCTTGAGAGGAGTGTGTGGGTGGCCATTTAACCTTGGGAGCACGGACCCTTCTAAGGCCACAATTTTAGTCTATATCCAATTAATTGCTTTAGGTGCTACACATGGAGATTCAGCTTGAAGTGTGTATTTCTTCGTCTGTGTAATAAACTTAGTGTTCTTATGAGTTTAGCAGTTACCATTAAAATATTGATTAGAAATTCAGTTATTAAGTTTTTTTGGGGGAAGGGCATGTCTTGGGGAGGGCATGTCTGGTCTTTGGTTATGGAGAAGTACCTTGCCTGAGTATCTGGAGCTATAATGTGTGGCACATGTGTAGCCATAATGATAAGATTTGGGTTAAAGGAGGGAAGCAAGTCTGCAGACCTTGACCAGAGTAGTCCTCAAAAAGCCTGACCCTCCTCCAACATAGCAGGTGACTTTCAGACCCAGAGATCTCTCCAGCTCACTTCCACTTTGGAGGGAATGCACGTACCTGTTGATGTTCATGTTGCAGTGGTTTGCAGACAAAGTATTACTGGTGGAGGTGGCCAGTCTTGAAGAGCTGTCTTTCTCTCCCTGGGACTTCTTGATCTCCCTGTAGTCGTCTTCGTTGTCACACTGTATGGAAATAAACTAAAGTCAATCAGCACTGGATTTCAAGAGGTATTATGAGTTCCCAGGCACCGACTTCCACAGAGCAAGGCCTCCTGGGAGCCCCACTCACCTGGCTTCCCCAAAGCACAGCCTGAGCAGCTGTGCCCCTGCCATAGCTTCCCCATTAGCTCCTCAACAAGCAAGGATGAAATCTGTCAGTTTTACAATTGACAGCTGATGGAGAGGAGAGGCACGACGCCATGATTCAACATTTTGAATTCTGAAAGCTGCTCTGCCATCAACCGGCTTAGGATTTAGCCCTCCAACTGGTCTGAGTTCCCACTGCAGCTCCAGCGGCACTCACCTTGGCATTTCTTGGTATCAGAATAAAGTACAGCAAGTGTGTGTTCTCTGGGATTCATGCCATAAGGGCAGTGGCAAGCCTGGACTTTTCTGTCTTAAAAATTCTTGCCTTGGCCAGGTGCGGTGGCTCATGCCTGTAATCCCAGCACTTTGGGAGGCCGAGGCAGGCGAATCACGAGGTCAGGAGATCGACACCATCCTGGCCAACATGGTGAAACCCCATCTCTACTAAAATACAAAAAATTAGCCAGGTGTGGTGGTGCACGCCTGTAGTCCCAGCTACTTGGGAGGCTGAGGCAGGAGAATCGCTTGAACCTGGGAGGCAGAGATTTAAGTGAGCCGAGATCACGCCACTGCACTCCAGCCTGGTGACAGAGTGAGACTCCGTCTCAAAACAAACAAAAAAAATTATTGCCTTTTGTGAACTGCAAGCAGAAGCTATTATCTCTTGGTGCCTTAATTCTAGTTTTCAATTACTATCCCATGACATCTTAGAATCCATAAAGTACCTTTTTCTAAAACAGTACTTTGATTGGATCCTTGTTGCCATGATTGGGTTTAATTTTATTTATTTATTTAGAGACAGAGTCTTGCTCTGTCACCCAGGCTGGAGTGCAGTGGTGCGATCACGGCTCACTGCAGCCTCGACCTCCCAGGCTCAGGTGATCCTCCCGCCTCGCCTTCCAAGTAGCTGGGAATGCAAGTGTGTGCCACCATGCCTGGCTAATTTTTTGTATTTTTTGTAGAGACGGAGCTTTGCCATGTTGCTCAGGCTGATCTCAAACTCCTGGGCTCAAGCGATCCTCCCACCTTGGGCTCCCAAAGTGCTGGGATTACAGGTGTCAGCTATCAGGCCAGCCTGTGTTTAACTTTAGATATGTGTTAAGGTGCAACACAAATATATTCAGAAAGTACCATTTTCCATGAGATAACAGGAACCTAGTATGGTATCCTCAGGGCTGTCTGCATTGTTTTCCAGGAGACAAGTGCCAACACCAAAGAGAGAAAGACTCTGACTTTCTCGTTCTGGCTGGGATTTTGCCACACAGCCTCTGCCACAGGGGCTCCCAGATGCCCACACTGTAATAGTACCCCCATGGAGGGCCCAAACCAAAGCTCCGAGTTCTTAGTCCTTAGCTCCAGGGCTCCAGCAGGGCGAGACTCCACAAATTTGACAGCCAGGTCTATGGGGCCCCATCTCCAGCACCCAGTACTGGGGTACTAATGCCCAGAATACCAAGTAAAGAGCACTATAAGAATGTTCTTTCACTTCTCTTGTGTCTGTGTTTAATGATTCTTTAGATTTTATGAGTACAGCCAGGTGTCAGGCTTACTATAAATGAAGCTTCTTAAGTTAAAATAAAAATGGCCATAAGTAATACAACTATTTAAACACAGAATATTACGGAATTTTATGTACATCTTTCTGCACATCTCTCTAGTAAACTCTGCATGCCTGGGTGGCTTTATGTATTTCCAATCTGTCTATATATTACCAATGTCTATCTCTGCATATTTCATGTATATATTTCCATCAGTGTATTCAGTTAGCCATCCATCCCAGAGGTAAAAGCCACACTCATTCCCAGATGATTAACTGATTGATTGATTCCTACACTCAACAAAGACTGAGCACCAGCAAGTAGTAAGGAAGACAGGGTGTGTAGAGAAAAACAGGAGGAATAGCAGGTAGGGAAGAAAATGAGCTGCCAAGTGTTACTGACTTGCATTGTTGGAACATATTGTGTGAATCTGACAACACCCCTGCAAAGATGTCAACATTTTTTTTTTTTTTTGAGACAGAGTCTCACTCTATTGCCAGGCTGGAGTGCAATGGCATGATCTCAGCTCGGTGCAGCCTCCGCCTCCAGGGTTCAAGCGATTCTCCTGCCTCAGCCTCCTGAGTAGCTGGGATTACAGGCATGCGCCACCACGCCCAGCTATTTTTGTATTTTTAGTAGAGACAGGGTTTCACCATGTTGGCCAGGATGGTCTCGATCTCTTGATCTCGTGATCCGCCCACCTTGGCCTCCCAAAGTGCTGTGATTACAGGAGTGAGCCAGCACGGCCGGCCCCGATGTCAGCATTTTCTAGATGGAGAAACTGATGTTCAGAGAAAGTAAGGTCACCTGATTAAGGTCACTGAGGAGGCCAAGGACCATAAATAACTTTCTGGGTCTAGTGCAAAATGAAAATGCTGGGCCCTTTGTTCAAAAAGCAGGAAAAGAGTGATGTTATAAAGCCCTCAAATAGAAAACATTTTCCATTCTTTCACAGTCTCTGTCATGGAGGTGTCTACAGTATTTGCTATACACACTGTACTTCTTTGGGCATGGGGATACTTGGGGGGGCAAGTGTAGCCTCTCAAGGGCCCTGTCTGCCCTTGGACGAGGTATATGTGTGCAGCCCACCAGTGTGGGCGTTCCCCTTCTGCCAATCAGAGGCCCTACCTGTGGTGCCCGAGTTGTCAGGCATTTCCCCAACAACCCACAGCAAATGGGCAACCCCCAGGGGATTTCAAGACCCTCTTTGGAATGTCTTACTACCTGGATGAGGGATGGGCAAGATCCTTCCTCTGCCTGCACCTAGGCCCCTTCTTGGGGCAAGGGCAGCAATAGTCCCTGGACTAAGACAGGAAGTGGGAGGCTGCCTAGGGCCCAGGGTGCCAGGAGGCAGAAGCGCAGGCAGAACCTGCCCTGCGGAAACAGGAAGGAGGTGGGAACACAGTGAGTCAAAGCTCCATATGCCCCTGCACATGTATCATCAATTTGCAGCATCACAAATTCAAAGATTACAGGAAAAATTTTAAGATGGCAGCCACAAGCATTCAATTCCAAGGGGCCCTGGGTGATGCACACCACTATGGTCCCATGCATGGGGCCCATGAAAAGCTGGCCCTGCAGGAGGTAAATGGTAAAGACAGGATTTGAAGTCAGGACACTTTGGTGTGAAAATCCACACACTTTCCATTATATGTGAGCACTCTCAGGGCAATGGGGACCAACTAAGGGCGCCCACTGCCGGCTAATAATGGCCAGTGCTGGGTGGAAACTATGTTGGGGCCTCTTTATAAAATTATCTTTGCTGGCCACGTGCAGTGGCTCATGCCTGTAATCCCAGCACTTTAGGAGGCCGAGGCAGGCGAATCACCTGAGGTTGGGAGTTCGAGACCAGCCTGACCAACAATGGTGAAACCCCGTCTGTACTAAAAATACAAAATTAGCCAGGCATGGTGGCACATGCCTGTAATCCAAGCTACTCGGGAGGCTGAGGCAGGAGAATCACTTGAACCCAGGAGGCGGAGGTTGTGGTGAGCCAAGATGGTGGAGCATCATTGCACTCCAGCCTGGGCAACAAGAGCGAAACTCTGTCTCAAAAAAAAAAAAAAAATTTTTTTTTTCTTTGCATCCATACCAAGGAAAAGCAAAAAGCTGCCCCTTGAAGATATTTCTTTTCATGAACTTTCTTGCAAGGGCTTCAAATTCTACTTTATAGGGATAAATTACTTCATGTTATTAATATTATGTGAAGAAAAACATCCTTTGGTACTTTATTTTTTATTTTATTTATTTATTTCTTTGAGATGGAGTCTTGCTCTGTTGCCTAGGCTGGAGTGCAGTGGCATGATCTTGGCTCACTGCAACCTCTGCCTCCCAGGTTCAAGTGATTCTCCTGTCTCAGCTGCCTGAGTAGCTGGGACTACAGGTGTGTACCATCATGTCTGGCTGATTTTTTGTATTTTAGTAGAGATGGGATTTTACCATGTTGTCCAGGCTGGTCTTGAACTCCTGAGCTCAGGCAATCCGCCCATCTCAGCCTCCCAAAGTGGTAGGATTAGAGGCTTGAGCCACCGTACCCGGTCTGGTACTTTAGAATGAATTTCTCTGGTCATAGGTGCCCTTAGGTTACAAAGATGATTGTCATAAAAAGGAGACTGAGTGCCTTCTCCATGCGCACTTACAAAGCAAGAAATATATTCATCGTGGCCAGGACAAGGTAACAAGCTGTACTCCTTAGTCCCCTTCTCAGTCAGGGATTCGAAATAGCTGTGAAACATATGTGTCCAGTCTAACTTTTCTATTGATAGACTAGACTGTCTTCAGAAAACTGGAAAATATACAAACCTCAGACTGATTTCTTATTGTGACGCTCTGAAGCCAGACAGCCTGGGTTAATTCCTGGCTCAGCCCCTTAGGACCTATGTAACCTTGGGCAAGTTGCTTTAGGCTCTCTGAGCCTCTGTTCCCGCTCCGTAAAATGGGTATGACAATATTTGCCTCATAAAGTTATAAGGATGAAATGATTTAACGTGTATAAAGTGCCTAGAGCAGCATCTGTCATGGGGACCTATATACCTGTGAGCTGTTGTTACTGAAAACTTTGTCCTAAATTTGGAGCCATCCATGCATATTGCAATCTTGGTCTGTCACCCATTGTATTTTTCACTGTGATAAAAATTACTTATGAAGATACAGTAACAGGAGGGGTTAAAAATCCTCAAAATTGGCTTTAATGGATGATTAAGGTATTCCCCTGCACAAAAACCTTCGAAATGGGCTACACGTTCAGTGTCTGCTGCCAGAGATGCCCCCCCAGCTCTCCCTGTCCTTGCTTTTGCTGCCCTTCTCACTCCCTGGACTCACCGCTTCCATTCCTGACCCTGGACGTATTCAAATATCCCTCCTCTACAGAGCCCTGTTTTCAGGGCCCCTCCACCATGAAGCCCTCCTTGATCAATGCTAATGGAAGCAACAGCTGCTGGTTCTGATGCTGCATCAGGGTCTGCCGTATTCATTTTCACCTGCCACAACCTTGAACTTCATGAGGCCACTGGCCTCTTGGGCCAATGAGTGATCCCACCAGCAATGTCACCCCATTCCTCCCAGCAAAGAGTGAGGGTTCTCATGTGTTTAGCTTTCTCACAGGCCCTGCATCCAGCTGCGTGTGCACACGCTTGATAAATATTTCCTATTTTGACATGCAGTGGGACAAGGCTTAATTACCTATAACTATAAAATAGGGATAATAGGCTGGGCATGGTGGCTCATGCCTGTAATCCCAGCACTTTGGGAGGCTGAGGCAGGCTGATCACTTGAGGTCAGGAGTTCGAGACCAGCCCGGCCAACATGGTGAAACCCTGTCTTTACTAAAAATACAAAAAAATTAGCTGGGCATGGTGGTGGACACCTGTAATCCCAGATACTTGGGAGGCTGAGGTAGGAGAATCGCCTGAACCTGGGAGGCAGAGGTTGCAGTGAACCGAGATTGTGCCATCGTACTCCTGCTTGGGCGACAGAGCGAGACTCCCTCCCAAAAAAAAAAAAAAAAAAAAAAAAAAAAAAAAAAAAAAAGGGATAATAATGGTACTTCCCTCACTGAGCAGTTCTAAGGACTAAGTTAGATGTTAAGTGCTTACAACAGTGTCTGGATATAGAAAGTGCCCTAGAAGTGTGTGTTAGGTAAGGACACACAAAACTCCTGTGGCAGCCTACCGTCCCAAACAGCAGCCTATGGGTGCTCTATCCAAGTACCCACAAGTTAAGAGATAGCCCCTTCCCCTCCACGCCCCCGCACCCCAGTCAGCTCCAGGCCTACCTTGCGTTTCCTCTTGGATTTTGGCAAAGCCTTTTCTGCAGGTGTGTCCGAGGTGTGGCTGGGCGGTGCGCTCTCAGAGTCCTTGGTGGCAGGGGCGCTCAATACCCCTGGCTCCTGGGGCAGGTGTTCTGGGATCCTGGACAGGAGGGTCAGGTCGATTTTGACCCAGAGAGACCTGATCTCATCACTGTCCTTTAGAGGGGAGAGAAGTTCGTTCCGGCCAAAGGGGACCAGTGTGTAGAACTGCTCCTCCAGCTCCTTCGCGATGTCACTGGTGGTCCTGGCGTTGATGGAGCCTACAGGGGCCCTAGGACCATTGCCCCCGTTGGCAGCGGCCTCCTTCAGCCTCTGATCATTCCCGGAGGAGGCAGAGGCAGCCACGGTCTGTGCTTTGGACAGAGGGTACTCCTCCTGCTCGGACTCCAGGTCGGAGTCCGAGGAGGAGGACGAAGATGACGACTCTGTCTCAATGAACTCCTTGGATTTGGGGACGATCCTGCTTAGCCCCCGCGTGCGGCGCTTCTCGCAGGTCACGGAGGAGCGCAGCTCCTTGCGGTGGCTCGCTCTGTTGTTGCCACAGGGCCTGGTTTTGGTGGGCTCCTGGGGGACCACCACGCTCGTCCCCAGCGCGTCCGCGGCCGCGGGCTCCTCGGGCCGGTGGCAGTTGGCGCCGTCCCCAGCTGAGGTCCTCTCGGTGCGCCTGGTGGGCTTCTTGCCCGCGGACCTCCGGGCAGGCGCGGGCGCGTTCTCCGCGGGCGCACAGGGCACTGCGGGTGGCGGGGCGGCTGCGCTCACCGCCACGGCCACGGCCGCGGGCGGGGACTTCTGCTTCACGCCTTTACTCCCAGGGGCCTTGTTGGCTGTCCTTGGCCTCTGCTCCTCCTTGCAAGTGCTCTTGATCTCCTTCTCTCTCAGGCTGGGCTGGCAAACGTCGGGGACTTTCCCACAGTCCTGGACGTCCTCTTTCACCGGGTTGTAGTACTGATTGCTCTCTGGCCCGTGGCTTTCATTTTGGATCAGAATAGGAGGCTTGTGGGGATTAACTTTGTTTAGCCATTTATCCAGCTGCCACTTGTTAGAGGATGCCGGTTCAGCCTGAAAGCAGAAAACCGGTGACAAACAAAACATCTTTCATTACAGGCTCACTTAAAAGGGGCCTGGCTGTTTTTATCTTGACTTACTTCTCTAAGTATATGAGCAGAAAACGAATGGGCTGGAAGCAAAAGGAAAATGGAAGCATTAAGCGTGTGTGGCAGCCCCATGTGGCACTCAGGATGCCTGGATGATGCTGTCCTTACCGGCCCGTGGCACTAAACGTCCTTGCAGCACTTCCTCTTTGGAAAAATAAGGAAAGCATTGTGCCTCGTTAGAACCCATTTCCTAGTACTTTTGAGTGTTAGTATAAATTTTTTTTTTATAATTATATGTACATATGTAAACTTGAAATTCCCCAAAACTCAGAGAATAGTTTAGAGGTCCTGAGCATAAATCACTTGTTTTTTTGGTGACACTTAAAACTTTGGGGAGATCTGAAGAGGGGACTAAGTGGAACCTACAATCTCAAACAATTAACACATGATTTATGTGTTGAAGGCAGGTAGGCTGTAGTAATTTGGTAGTAGGAGCAATGACCTTGGGAAGATGGCTTGTTTTGCGTATAGAACTATTTCAGAGGTATTTGTGCATCTCTGGCAGCCTGACTGGGTCAGTCTAACCTCAACCTGCTTCCATCACACTTTGCTAGAAATATTTCAAACATGGAGGTGAGATGGAACACTTTCCTACAAGCAGGTTTGCTAACTTAGAGCAACTCATGAAAGTCATTGGTTTTGAACTGTGGCCCCACAGGTTGGCTCTGTGGTTGAGGGTGTGGGGATGGCTAGGGAATGCCCTCAAATGGATGGGAAATGTGTAGATGCATTTTGTTCCTAGAAGAGGTCTGTACTTTTCAGTTGTGTCTCTAAGAATCTATGTCTCAGAAGCAAAAAAAAAAATTAAGGACCAATCCAATAATTTTACAGGGAGTAAATGCTGATGTCTAAAAAGTCAATTTATCCAGCATTATGATAATTAAGAGAAAACAGGTGTATTGAGAAGAATAGAATTTTAGCCAGAGTATTTTCAATTTGTGACTCTAAGTGAAATGGGGAAAGTATTTTGGCTAAGGTGATGTGTTTTTTCTTCCCTATGGCCTTCCACCTTTCGAATTCGTGGCATCCATTGTTTCAGGGGAGACCAGATACCAGGCTAGAATAAGAAGACACTGCTTAGCTCCATACTTCAAGCTTGATCAGTTCAAGTCTAGAGCAAATTGAGTCTGTTGCCAGAGAAAAAATGGTTTAACATAATAAATATAAATAATACAATGTAATAAAATTTTAATAAAAAGAATAAATAAATTTAAATAATAAAATTTGAAAAGGTTCCTTTGAAGTATCAAGGTTTGTTTTTCAACAGTGAGGCCTGTATTAAGAGCAGAACTCAGGGCTCTTGGCCTCACCCCAGGCACTGAGGATTTCAGAAGGGGAATAAGAGGGCTGTATCATAGAAGCAGGGGCCTTGGCTGAGTCCGGGGCACAGCTCAGGGAAATGGGAAGCCTCTGATGGGCCAGAGCGGGCTGGGGCCAAGAGAAATTGGCCACAGAGCATGGGGATCAGGCAACCAGAGCTATGACAGGGACCATGGACATCTTGCTGGTTGCCCCAAACCAGATGGGACCAACTGCCCTTTGGGGCAGACTGGCACAGGGTGTCTGGTGACTTGGAGAAGCAAGAAAATTTCAGTGAAGGCCAGAATGAGGATGAAGGCCCCTTCCCTGGGCTGTTGAGGATGTGGAAGCCCATCCTGGAGTGCAGGTGGGGAAGGGGGGACCCCCTGGCCCCGACACAGATTCTGGTCTTTGATGTGACTTTTTTCTTTGCTTGTTTTCATGGCCACCAACAGAACCAGGGGCTCCAGAGAAATATGCAAATGAGTAGAAAGACAGATGGTTTTTGTACCTCTGAGTTCTACGTAAATCACGACCTCACTTTATTTGGCTTCTCCAGAGAAAGGGAACACGGGAAACCTATGGAACGTGCCCAGTGCATGTGGCGGTGGCAGATGCCCTCCCACGGTCAGAGAAAGCAGGACAGTGGGACACGGAACAGCTTCTCAGCCAAGGGGGATCCCTCACCTCCCCTGAGATTAGCTGAGAGTGCCTGAAAGCTAATTTGGTGGCAAAAATCAATGGCTTCTAATTTTGTCTCCCTCAACCCCCATTTCTCTCATCAAGTCAGTGCCTTCGCCTGTGCCTCAGCTTCCCTAGACAAATGGGACACAGTAAATAGGAATGGGTGCTGAAGGGGCCTCTTGCAGAAAGGGTGCACATATTGGGAGAGGGCACACACACACATGGCAGAACACACCCCTCACGCTGGCCCCGCCACTGTGTTTCACACTAGTTCTCCCTCACTGCTACCATCCGGAGCCTTCTATAGCCCACATCTCATATGTGAGAGAAGTCTGTTTGTAGCCAAAACACAGCTGCACACGGGAAAATTCACACTGAAACCTTCTAGCAGGAGCATTAACAGAAGGGCAGAATTTAATACATTTAGTATAGGCCCACTGCCTGGTATGCTTTAGGGTCATTTTTTCTGCACTTCACAGCTGAGGAAATCAGTTTGAAGTACCCACTTTCAACACATCACTAAATCATACTTTTTTTTTCCTCGAGGATCTACAATAACCTCCTATTGCCTCTCAAACAAAATCCAAATTTCTAAGGGGGGCGTTTAAGGGCGTCCATTATCTTGTAATCATCTTTCATTGTCAGAATACCTACAGTTTAACTCCCACTTCATGTGTATTATCTCATTTAATCTTTACAGATAAGAAAGGTTATCACCCCTAACTTGTAGATGAGGCTCAGAGAGGCTAAGGGACATACCCAGAGCTGCACAGCTACCAGGCTCTACCGAGACTAACTTTGCACTCATCTAGGTTTAAAGACCAATTGTCTCCACGGCTGCATCACTGTGTCTCCCACTGTGTCTCCCACTGTTTGGCATAGCCTCGTGAAAGGGGGACCGCATTCCTTTGAGAAATGTCAGTCCTCAACCTAAAATGACAGAATTAGATCTGAATTTTGGAGAAAACACCAAGAACACTCCAAACAGTACTTGTTGCCCTGTTATACTCAATTGCGTTGTCTTTTGATGTTCGTATTTGTTTCATGTGTATATATGTCTTGTGTCTTCAAAAAAGCCAAATGCTTCTTTCAGGCAAGGGCCAGGTCTCTGTTTCTTTAGCATCCCTTGCAGCATCTATACTAGGTCAGGGAGGCAGATTGCCATGTCTCTCCTCCTAATAAGAACAACTCACAATGAGCTGTCACTCAAATTGTACCATTTATTCCTTTATCATCATCATTTCCCCCCCGACAACCTCACAGGTTAGGCAGAGCAGGAATATCTGCCATTCTGGAAATGAAGCAATTGTGGCCAAGGAAGCTGCAAGGATACAGAGTTTAGTGGCAGTGAGGAGGGGAACCTCAGGCTGCAGACGCCAGGCCACTGGCATGCGGCTGGCCACAGTCCGCCTCCTGAGCCGTCCATCCGGGGTTTCTGCCCAAGGTTCTGGTTTGTTTGCTGGCTCGCTGCTTTATATTTTCAGCCATGACTCTCCTCCCTAATTGATCTTCCCTCTGACTCATGCACCAGCTCTCCATCACGCACTCTGGTCCCTGCTTCATCTAAATCCTTCAAGTACCCGCTGCCATGGACCTCGTAGGCACCTAATAAATGAGAAGCTTGTTGAGTCAGCGAGCAACTTGAATCACATTTCTGCTGATTTTTAAGAACGATCTAGGGCAGCATTTTCCAAAATGTGCTTTTAGCTCATCTATCCCATGAAGGAGGGTTTCCAGAGTCAGATCAATTTGGGAAATGCCACAATGGAAAACACAGTATACCCGAGCAATAGTAAGGGCTGGGTGATGATTCTGTAGGTAAAGAGGTGGAATAAACCTATTTTGTCCCAGATCTGTTCAACATTATGTATCCAGGCTTTTTTATTTTATTTTTTTCCTCCACGTAATATATATTGTACAACAAAGGCCGAGGGAGTTCCGTGTGTGGGGTCAACGTGTTAGCTGAGTGCAAAAGCAACTTCTCCTGCAAAGCTCTGGTATAAGAGGCTGTACAGTGCCCAGAAAGCAGATTAGACTCCGGTGAGAAAAAGTTGTCTGAGACCAATGAAGCCCACATCATGCCACAGAGAGGGCCCCTCCATGCTACGCGGGAACATGGCATTACCATACTACAGTGATTTACGTGAAACAAATTGGCTCTCAACACACACAGCCAGAAAGAACATCTCCTACGCAACTCAGCTGAGCCCAGTGGGTTTTCTGAGTGCTGGGACATGGTGGGGAGAATACAGGGCGCCTCCTACGCCCATAGCAGGATGTTACAGCAGGGGAGTGAGGAACAGAGGCGTTCTGCTTCAAAGCAGCACAAACTGGTCTGAGCAGCGGAATGTGAGGTGCATGGCTATGAAGAGCCTGACTGTCATGTGGGGTTCAGGAAAAGGAGTCTTACTGCTCTCTGTAAGGTGACCTGGGCCAGCTCCGCCAGATCAGGCAGCACAGCTGCGGAGGACACACAGGGTGATGTTACTTCCCGCCTTTGCCATTTGCAGTCTGCAAACTCATTTTCTTTCTAAAGGGTGTGTGTGTCTGTATTATCCTTAGGAAAAGTGTTAAAATAACTTTACTTTTATTCCACCAAATACATTTCTTTCCTGCAGAAAGAACGAACGTGCAGCGTGGCTAACACATCACCTGCTGCCTCTGCAGTCCTCTGCGTAGGGAAGCCAGGAATCCAAAACCACACATGGCCTCAGGTGACTTAAACTTTTAGGACTGACTCCTTTAGGAGGCTCTTGCCCCTCTCCTTAGTGAGGGGCCTCTGATAGCTGCTGGAAGAAATGACAAGAGCCTCCTTTCATCACCCAAGAGTTCAAGTCTTTGTAATTATCTCAGTGACATTTAGAAAGCATTTGCTTAAAGCACTTTATAACTGTACTGCTCTTTTTTTTTTTCTTTCTTTTTCTTTGAGACGGAGTCTCGCTCTGTCACCCAGGCTGGAGTACAGTGGTATGAGCTTGGCTCACTGCAACCTCCGCCTCCAGGGTTCAAGCGATTCTCCTGCCTCAGGCTCCTGAGGAGCTGGGATTACAGGCGCCCACCACCACACCCAGCTAATTTTTGTATTTTTAGTAGACACATGGTTTTACCATGTTGGTCAGGCTGGTCTCGAACTCCTGACCTCATGATCCACCTGTCTCGGCCTCCCAAAGTGCTGGGATTACAGGCATGAACCACTGCGCCCGGCCAACTGTACTGGTCTTAAACGAGGTTCCAGCCAACACAGGAGCTCTAGGACCTACATTTCAGGATGAAAATAAGCCTGAACATTCATGAATTTAACCTGCAAAGCCACAAGGAGGAGCCTGGATGGATGATCTTCACAGACACAAACAGTTTTTGGATATCCTCACTGCCTGCCCTGTCCTTGCACTGTCCCTGGGACGCAGTTATTTCTTATAACTAAATATTCCAGAATTTCTCCACAAAGTATAGCATAAAGCAGGCTTTAAAGAAGCCTGCTTAACTCTTCTACTTCATTTAACTCCTGTATTTTTTTCATTTTGAATTATCCCCATTAGAATGTCAGCTCTAGGAAGATAGGGACATTTTTTGTCATATAATTGTGTATTCCAGGGCCAAGTACTGTGTGACTGATGCTCAGTAAATATTTGTTGAATGAATTCTGAATGAGTAAATGAATGAATGAATGAGTAAATGGAATTATGCTGAAGGAATAATAATTTAGTTTCTGGGAAAAGCCAGGGTTATGTTACCATAAGGCTTTCATAGGTTAATGTTGCTAAGAGCCTTCCCCTCATACAGAGATTGATAGATGGATAAATAGATGGATAGATATAGATGGACAGATGGAGAGGCAGAGACTGAACCTCATGGGAAGGAGAGCGAGGAGAGACGGCTTGGTTCAGGATGAATGGAGAGTCCTGAGCCAGGGCAGAAAGGTGCTGAGGAGAAAATGAGCAGTGTGGGGAAAAAAAAAGTCCCCGATTTCACAGTGATCCTGCAAAAAGCCTCAGCCTCCTGAAAGAAGTAGGGAGGGGAAAAACCTGAAGGAACTGAAGAGCCACTCTGTGAACCTGAGATGGAACCACTGCTTTCAGGTGTGATAACATCCAAGGCACTGCTATAAAAGCTGGACACGGGGATGCTGATTGGGCCCATTAAGGTGCTCCCCTCCCACTGAGATGGTTTGTAGAAGTGGGTTGTTTCATTTCAGAGCCTATTTAGGAATATGGCCCCCCCAAATGGTACAGAGGGCTGTAAGTAAAAAATTAAACCTGACAATCATTAGTCATGTCAAATGTTTACGCACTCAAGAAGAAACTCTATTTTATTCCTTGTTTAGAAATTAGAGTCTACCCTTAGAGCTCTGCAGCCTGGGGAAGTTTCTCTCAGCCCTCTCCCAAGAATCTTCATGCTCTGAATTACTATTTAATTTTCCCCTTCCTACTTTAAAGTAGAAACAGCAATGGTTTTTATTGGTACCTTCTAATGTTTTTATAGGAGGCACCTAAATCTTCCACATAGATACTCATCACAGCTATAAAAGGTTTCATCATTTTTTGTAGGGTGATGCTAATTTTTCTTTTTCTATTTTCACAAAGAAAACACAGTTAAGAAGGTTTTATTAATATTTATAGCCCTTCTTCTTCTGATCCGTGACAAACCGCAAAAAGGTAAGAATCTGACCACGTCCAACCCATAAAACCCCTTTCCCTGTGATTTATGGGTGGTCACACTTCCCAGGCGGTGAGTGGCTCTGTCCAGCGACTGCCCTGGCTGACCCCAAGGGAGACCTGAGCCATAGGTTATTTCCTGTCAGTGATGTTTATAGCATACTTGGAAATTTCTGGAAGTCAAGAGAGAATCTGGGGGCAATGAAAGTTGATGTTTCTGTACTTCAAAGGAACCCGTGAAATTAGGAGACTGTGAGGAGGGGGAAAATGTGGAGCCCGAAGCCCACAGCCTCCTCCTGTCCAGCACCTGGCTTGGGGTCTGCAGGAGGGAGGAGACCTGCAGCAGTGTGACAGTGACAATGCCCGGACTTGCTATCCTCATAGAGACAGAAGTGGGCAGAGGAGAGGCCTGAGCCAGGCAGCGCTTACCTCGGGGCTGGAGAAGTGGGGGGGCTTGCTGCCCTCACTCTCGCTGGAGCTGCTCTCGGTCTCCGAGTCAGATCCGGAGCTGCTCTCTGAGTCGCTGGAGGAGCTGCTGCTGCCGCTGCTGCTGCTGCTGCTGCTGCCCTTGCTGGAAGGCACCGAGGTTCTGCAGTTGGGCTGCTGGACCACGGCGCTGCCAGCCCGCGAGGCCCCCGGGAAGGAGAGGGAAGGAAAGCCAAGTGAGCAAACAGGAAAACACCACCAAGCTGTCATGCACCCTAAAGAGGGAGGAGGCACGCAGCCTACACATCTGTCAACCATGACCTGGAACTCAAAGAGCAGGCGTCGAGGTCAAAGTCATCCTAAAGGTTAAAGCAACTCATATACAGAAATAAAATTGGGGGTGAAGTTGGTGCCCCTTGGTAGTCGGGCACTGGTTATTCGTGTGGCCATTTTGGAAGGGAAGGTGGTATAACATCCAAATGGCTGTTTCCATTTTGCTGCTGTTCTGGGAATGGCTTTTCAAATGCATCCCCAAATCCAATCATCTACAAAAATGCAAGGAAATCCAAAAAGCTTGAACTATTTTGCAAAGCACGAAAAGGACTGCTTTATTTTTGCCCTAGAGGAAAATGCAGCATGATGGCAGGGATTAGGCAGAGGGCTGTCAGGAAGGGCACGGCGTTCTGCTCTGAGCTTTCATGACCTGCTGGAAGGTTCCAGAGACCAAGGGACTGTCCAAGTTCATGTCTTGCTTCCTCCCTTTTCCCACCTGTTGTTGAGTGCTGTAGCGATTACAGGTGCTGGGATGTTGTTATAAACTGTAACCTTCCTTTGAGCCCTTTCCTAGAGAACTGAAGATCCCTCACTGACACACTTTCGTATATTCCGGACTTTAAAATTCAATCCCGGTGCTGTGACTTATAGGAGCTGCATTTCACATTTATACTTGATGTTTATATCCATGCTGAAATTTGCCAGAAAGTCATTACATACTCAAAGATAACAAGAAAAATTGACTGATGCTTTCCGATAGTAATTAATTAACCATAAAAATTCAAATAGCATACATCCACCCAGAAAGTGTTTGAGCAGAAAAGAAAATTTCAGTACTCACATAATATTCAACATCTTCAAAGCGCTTTATTAACAAAATTGAAACACACCATAATGTGTTCTTTTGAGGTCAAGCTCTAAATACCAAAAATGCCGGTCACTCTTGTATGTTGAGTCAGCAAACTGCTTCCAACTGTGACCAGTGCTTCTATAGGACCGAGCATCAATGAAGGCCAGGGGCCAGGGAGCTTGTGGGGGTTTTACGGTCTCAAGTGCAAAGCAGCCTGGACATGGTAAAGGACTTGTTTCACCCATCCCTTAAATCTTTGATATGTGCTTTGCCCAAAGAGGACTTTCATAAATCCTGGGTATGGGGGTGGGGATGGAGGTAATATTCATTGGAGCTTTGTTTCTATAAAAACCACCAGACAAGAAACTATCTTGCAGGGGATCTAAAAATAAAAGCACCTCTTGGAACGGCAGGGTTAGGGGAACCAGAGTGTGAACATAACTTTCCCTAGTGGGGTTTTCATTTCTTCCACCAATGTCACGGTCCACACTGATTGTCTGACAAAATTCTTCAGCAGCAGACAACATCTGCACATTTATGCCTTGCCTGAGCTGCAGCGATTTCTTTTCCAGCCTGTTATTTGTGTCTAGAATTGAGTGAGGAATCCTGGATCTTAAGACAGAGTAGGGCAAGGCACAGTTAGAGCTCAGGGGCTGTAATATTTCTTTCCTTCCTTAAGAACAAAAATCTGTCTTTCCTGTTGGCTGAATCGAGATGGTTACTGTCATTGGAATCATAAAAAAAGGACGATTGAATTCTGACTGAACATGAACATCTGGGATCCATGTTAATAGTCTGTAGAACCTGACAGAAACAAGCAATGGGGAAAGGATTCCCTATTTAATAAACGGTGCTGGGAGAACTGGCTAGCCATATGCAGAAGACTGAAACTGGACCCCTTCCTTACACCATATACAAAAATCGACTCAAGATAGATTATAGACTTAAATTTACAAACTAAAACTATAAAACCCTTGGAAGACAACCTAGGCAATACCATTCAGGACATATGAATGGGCAAAGATTTCATGACAAAGACGTCAAAAGCAATTGCAACAAAAGCAAAAATTGACAAGTGACATCTAATTAAACTAAAGAGCTTCTGCACAGCGAAAGAAACTATCAACAGAGTAAACAGACAACCTAAAGAATGGGAGAAAATTTTTGCAAACTATGCATTTGACAAAGCTCTAATATCCAGCGTTTATAAGGAACTTAAACAAATTTACAAGAAATAACAATCCCATTAAAAAGTGGGAAAAGGACATAAACAAACACTTCAAAAGAAGACATACATGTGGCCAAAAAGCATATAGAAAAAAGCTCAATATCACTGCTCATCAGAGAAATGCAAATCAAAACCACACTGAGATACCATCTCACACCAGTCAGATTGGCTATTACGTAAAAATCCAAAAATAATAGGTGTTGGCGAGGTTGTGGAGAAAAAGGAACCCTTATACACTGCTGGTAGAAGTGTAAATTAGTTCAACCATTGTGGAAGACAGTGTGGCGATTCCTCAAAGACCTAAAGATAGAAATATCACTCAACCCAGCAATCCCATTACTGAGTATATACCCAAAGGAATATAGATCACTCTATCATAAAGACACATGCACGCGTATGTTCACTGCAACACTATTCACAACAGCAAAAACACAGAATTAACTCAAATGCCCATCGATGACAGACTGGATAAAGAAAATGTGGTACACATATACCATGAAATACAATGCAACCATTAAAAAAAAAAAGATTATGTCCTTTGCAGGGACATGAATGGAGCTGGAGGCCATTATCTTTACCAAACTAATGCAGGAAGAGAAAACCAAATGCCACGCGTTCTCACTTATAAGTGGGAGCTAAATGATGAGAACACATGGACACTGAGAAGGGAACCACACACACTGGGGCCTATTGGAGGGTGGAGGATGGGAGGAGGCAGAGGGTCAGAAAAATAACTAATGGGTACAGGCTTAATATCTGAGTGATGAAATAATCTGTACAACAAACCCCCATGACACACGTTTACCTATGGAACAAACCTGCACATCCTGCACAGGTGCCCCTTAACTTAAAATCGTTTTTTGGTAGGTCCCAAAACATCCAAAACACTGGGGGGAAACACACAAAAATAAAAAAGCAAAACAACACATGGCTCAAAAGCTTCCTTGTTAGAAGGATGGGGTTGGGGGACATAGATGTGGAGGAAAGATATGTGTTTCTCTGTCACCCTCCGGAGTGACATCTGCCAAAGATTAGCAAATGAAGATGAATAAAGAACATTCTGATTGGTGATCAAAGCCATTGGACATCATAGAAAACCAATCAGTACATTCTATCTGCTTTCACTCAACAAAAAACATGTGATGCTGGTTCTGTGTGCTCTGGGCTTTGCGTGTACAGCAGAGGCAGCAAGGTGTGTGGGATTCCTTGTGGCTTGCACCACAAAGTGACTGTCTTTTGAAAACTGGCACTTTAATTTCTGGGAAAGCGCCCATTCAACAGTTACCATGCTGCCTGCCTTTAATGGCTGCGGTCCTGAAGTGATGAGGCACACTAGCCCAAGGAGGCAGCATCTCCGATCTGAATTACATTGGCAGAAAAACCTTATACGTTAATGTTTTCCTTTCTTAAATTACGAAATTCACTTAAAATGACAGTTTTACTGGCCTAACTATTATTTGTTTTTAAAACAGCTGAGAGAGCCAAGAGTTTAGGTTTTTCTTCATACTTTACTTGTAAGGGTTGTGAAATTTATGATGTCTGGATTAAATATATTCATGTTTCAATGGTCCCGGTAGAGTATGTATAATATCCAGAAACAATCATAGCAAAGATGGGGGCAGACTTTCCTGGAAGGGCGCTGGTAGCTCCAGTTGTGGGATCAAGATCACTCTCCCCACTTCCACAAAGGCAACTCCTCTAACCCATCCTTGCACAGGGCCTTGGGGTCAGCTGACCATTCTGGCCTCAGTGTAGTGACTGTTCCCACCACGGGTGCTTGCAGCTGCTTTACCCATCGTGGAGCAGCTGCAGCAGTGAGGGTGGCAGAGCCAAGATGAGGAAGCCAGGAATGGCATTCCCTGCAGACGAGTGCTAGTGAAAGGATGGACTCGGCTAAGCCACAAACACACACATATACATACGTCTATAGAATTTGTTGTTGCCCAGGCTGGAGTGCAGTAGTGGTCATAGCTCACTGCAGCCTCGAACTCCTGGACTCAAGCAATCGTCCCTCCTCAGCCTCCCAAGTAGTTGGAACTACAGGCATGTACCACCATACCCGGCTAATTTGTGTATTTCTTTATAAAGACAGGATCTTTCTATGTTGTCTAGGCTAGTCTTGAACTCCTGGCTTCAAGCAATCCTTCCACCTCAGCCTCCCAAAGTGCTGGGATTACAGGTGTGAGCCACTGCACCCAGCCTAGGCTTTATATATTTAAAATTGCAAACTGAAAATTTTGGTGTGCCAATTGGTTTTCATGTTTACATACCAAAGATGCTTTAAAAAATTAACTTAAGCCTGGGCAGCATAGTGAGACCCTGTCTCTACCAAAAAAACAAATTAGCTGGGTGTGCTGGCATGTGCCTGTGGTCCCAGCTACTCAGGAGGATTACTTGAGCCTGGGAGGTCAAGGCTGCAGTAAACCATGATTGTGCCACTGCACCCCAGTCTGGGTGACAGCAAGGCCCTGTAAAAAAAACATATATATTATAGTGGATTTTTTCCTGAAATGATAACATGGATTGGTTGACATGATGACACAGGCTTGGACAATTTTTAGCATGCTACCTACCAAGTTCTTGGACCCAGTGCCATCTCATGAACACGGTGCCATTTGACAGCAGCCAGAAAACATTATTGAGATCACGGAATAAAAGTCTTTGTGTCACCAAAGCTCAGCACAGTGCCTGGCACATAATAAGTGTTCATGTGTGATTACTAAATGAAAAAGTAAAGAGAAAAAATCCAACACTGGGTTAATGAGTTTTTTTTTAAAAAAAGAGATTGAATCTTTTGAGAAGGTTATAATGTCACTTTTCCAATTAAAAAATATTTAAAAGTACTTCAGGACGGGTGCGGTGGCTCACGCCTGTAATCCCAGCACTTTGGGAGGCCGAGGCGGGAGGATCACGAAGTCAGGAGATCAAGACCATCCTGGCTAACATGGTGAAACCCCGTCTCTACTAAAAATACAAAAAGTTAGCCAGGCGTGGTGGCAGGCACCTGTAGTCCCAGCTACTCAGGAGGCTGAGGCAGGAGAATGGTGTGAACCCGGGAGGCGGAGCTTGCAGTGAGCTGAGATTGCGCCACTGCACTCCAGCCTGGGCGACAGAGCAAGACTCCGTCTCACAAAAAAAAAAAAAAAAAAAAGAGTACTTCAGCAACCTTTAAGACAGACTTCTTCCCTTCTGAGAATACTTCTTTAAATGTACTCAAGTTTCATCTGCTATAATTTAAGCACAGTTCCCTCTTGGATGGTTTGTTTACTTTTTGCATTTTGACTTCATGAAATGTTTGGCTGCTTTTGTGAGTGGTCAGAGCCAAATACACCTTTGAGAGGGGTCCAGCTTTCTCTAAATGATCTGCTTGGTGTGTTTCTTCCTATGGCTGTGACGACACCTTCCTTCTGGAATCTGGCCTTGGCTAAGCCTGAATGCAGATCGTAAAAGAAAAGACCTGGAGGCTGGGTGCAGTGGCTCACGCCTGTAATCCCAGCACTTTGGGAGGCTGAGGCAGGCAGATCACAAGGTCAAGAGTTTGAGACCAGCCCGGCCAACACAGTAAAACCCCATCTCTACTAAAAATACAAAAAATTAGCTGGGTGTGGTGGTGGGCGCCTATAATCCCAGCAACTCGGGAGGCTGAGGCAGGAGAATTGCTTGAACCTGGGAGGCGGAGGTTACAGTGAGCCGAGATTGTGCCACTGCACTCCAGCCCGGGCGACAGTGTGAGACTCTGTCTCAAAAAAAAAAAAAAAAAAAAAAAGACCTGGAACCAAAATGACAAAATCCTGGATCTCACAGTCAAGGGTGCTCCTGCCTGCCAAGTGTATTGTGGGGCCTGAATACATATCCAAAATTGTCCACACACTTTTAACTGACAAGTAACTTAGAGAGAGGCTCTCTGCCTGGTTGTTGCTGTGTGGACAGCTGTGGTGCCCACATCGCACCACACATGCTGTGGGCACTCCACTGGGATTGACTGAATAATAATGTTTGCTCCTCCTCTTCAACACTCTTTGAGAACACATGCTTGATATCCAAACCGTAACCAGTGTCCTGGCAACAGTATTCCTTTATTAATAGCATCACTATTGATATTAATTCATCTAAAACCATACCACATGATAAGTAAAAATGGTAAATGCGGGATTGAGGAGGTTTGCTATTGCTAAGAATTGTCGTCCAAAAAAAACCCAACTGGCAGGACTGTTGCTTCTATCCTGAAATGTAATTGTTTGTTCTGCAACACTTCCAAGAATGATTTCTCTATACAACTTGGCTTTTGAAGCTCTTCAGGGTCTGGTCTCAATCAGATTTCCAGCTTCACCTCAATGGGTCTATCCCTAAACCTTGGCAATAATACATTTCTCAGCGTCTGGACAGGCTGGGTCTGTTTCCAGCAGGGTGCCCTTGCATATGCTATTTTCTGTGCCAGAAAGTCCTTTCTCCCTTTTTCCTTTGAGTTACCGTTACCTCCTACTCCCTCTGCAGGACTGAGTGGCTATGTTTCCCTACTCTGTAAAGGTTTTCCCAGCTCCCCCAGGCATCAATGATGTTTCCTCCTCTGAGTCCCTCTAGCACACTGCCCACTTCTCTATTGCAGCCCTTACCACGTTAAGGATTGGAATCATCTAATTTATCCATGCAATGTATTTTTTTCTGTTCCCTTGGGAATATGCAGGAGTTCTTAAAACTGGTAACTTTAGAATGCTATCATTTACATACGTATCAGGTTGAAAATTGAGAACCCACGGGGGCCACACAAGTAGCATCCATGAGTGAAGTGTTCAGGTATAAGCAAAACAAATGTGTAACATTATAAATGGCAGTAGACCCTCAGCTCCCCAGCCGGGGGGAAGGAACCAAACTGGAGAATCCCACTAGGTCGAATGCTGCTTCTCCAGGCTAGCCTATCTCTGTACCTGGAAACAAGAGCTCATTATTACCAAATCTTTTGATTTTTTTTCACATGAAGCCCCAAATCCTTATGTTTATATCAAATCTCCTGATTTTAAAATGCTGGTAACTAATTTGAAAAGTTTTAACAATGAAAAGTTTCATTGTATTTTAGCAATGAAACACATTTGGTAAAGAAAACACATGTGGGTAAGAAGAGGCCTGTGGGGCACCATTCTGAGACCTCTGATCTATGTCCCATTATTACACGTTTTGAGATGGCTCAATATAAAATAGAAAAATGTAGAGACCACAACCAGAAGAAGTTTTACCCACTCAGGAATTTAGACTAGCAGGGCCAGGGACAAACAAGGGGTGAACCAAACACTCTCACTTCCTCAGCCCACCTTTTTTTTTTCTTAAAGTGAAAGCAAGTTTATTAAGAAAGTAAAGGAATAAAAGAATGGCTACTCCATAGACAGAGCAGTTACCAAACACCATTTTGTATTTTTTTCTTTATTTTTTTAACCTTAGCATTTTTTAAAAATTTTTTATTTCCATAGGTTTTGGGGAGGAACAGGTGGCATTTGGTTACATGAATAAGTTCTTTAGCATTTATTTATGAGATTTTGGTGCACCCATTACCCTAGCAGTATATACTGAGCCCAATTTGTAGTCTTTGATCCCTCACTCCCCTCCCACCTTTCCCCCAAATCCCCAAAGTCCATTGTATCATTCTTATGCCTTTGCATCCTCACAGCTTAGCTCCCACTTAGGAGTGAGAACACATGACGTTTGATTTTCCATTCCTGAGTCACTTCACTTAGAATAATAGTCTCCAGACCCATCCAGGTTGCTGCAAATGTCATTAATTCATTCCTTTTCATGACTGAATAGTATTCCATGGTATATATATACACCACATTTTCTTTATCCACTTGTTGATTGATGGATCAGTCCACTTATTTAAAAAATTCTATTTTGAAATAAATACAGATTTACTGGAAGTTGCAAGAAAAATAGTACAGAGATCGTTCTTGTGCCCCTCACCCAGTTACTCCCAAGGTTAAATCTTATGTAACTACAGTACAATACCAAAACCAGAAAACTGACAATGGCACAATATATAGTTCCTTGTAATTTTATCACATGTATAGATTGCCAGGCCTCTGAGCCCAAGCCTGCGTGTATACATCTAGATGGCCTGAGGCAATAAAAAACTACAAAAGAAGTGAAACAGCCAGCTCCTGTCTTAACTGATTGACCAACCTTACAACATTCCATGATGACTTGTTCCTGCCCTGCCCCAACTGACCGATCGACCTCGTGACATTCTTCTTCTGGACAATGAGTTCCATCATCTCCCCACCATGCACCTTGTGACCCCTCCTCTGCTGAGAATAGATAACCACCTTTAACTGTAACTTTCCACTGCTTACCAGCCTTGCTGCTCACACGAAGCCTGTTGGTGGTCTCTTCACACGGACGCGCTTGACATAGATTCATGTAACCACCACCACTATTAAAATATAGAACTGTCCCATCACCATAAAGGTCTCCCTCATGACACCCTTTTAGGAGCATTCACGCCGACCTCTGCCCTCTACCACTCCTAATCTCTGGTGACCACTCATCTGTTTTCCGTCTCTAAAATGCTGTCATTTTGAGAATGTTATAGAAACAGAATCACATAGTTATGTGTTCTTTTTTAAACTAAATTATTGAGATACAATTTATTCATAGTAAGTGTCCTTTTGAGATGGGCCTTTTTTCAGTCGACACAATGTCATGAGAGCCATCCATGATTTTTAATATATCCATAGCTTGTTTCTTTTAATTGCCGGGTAGGATTCCATGGTACGGACCTTTAAAGGTTCCTCTGTTTTTTAACCCTTCACCCAATGAGGGACATTCTGGCTGCTTCCAGTTTTGGACTGTTAAGAATAAGGCTGATATGAATATTTCTGTGTAGGTTTTTATGTGGATGTAAACGTCCATTTCTCTGGGACACTGCTTCCGGGACTTTCAGATTTGTCTTTTGTCTTCAGAATTGGACTCTGATGAGTCTGGGTGGGGATTTCTTTGAGTTCACCTTGTTTGGGATTTGTTAGCTTCTTGAGTCTGTAGGTTTATGTCTTTTGTAAAATTTGGCATTTTTAAAGCCATTATGAGTTTGAATACTTTCTGGATAATTTCCAGCCTCACTCTTTCTCTTGTCCTTCTGGAACTCTGATAACACCCATGTAAGATCTTTTCTTACAGTTCTGCAGGTCCCTGGGGCTCTGTCCTTCTCTACCCCCAGTCTGTTTATTCTCTGTTGTTCCTATCAGGCAATTTCTCTTGTTCCATCTTCAAGTTCAGTAATTCTTCCCTCTGTTCTCTTCATTCTGCGGTTGAGCTCATCCATTGAGTTTTTCAAATTTTGGTTATTGAATTCTTCAGTTCTAAAATTTCTATTTGCCTTTTCCTTGTATTTTCTGTATTATTGTGGTGAGACCCCCCCTACTTTTTCAGTTGTCTCAAGCTTGTTTTTAATTGCTTACTGAAGCATTTTATGATGGCTGCTTTAAAATGCTTGTCAGATAATTACAACATCTGTGTTGGTCTCAGTATTAGCATCTGTGGATTGTCTTTTCTCATTCAAGTTGAGATTTTCCAGGTTCTT
Organism: Pan troglodytes; assembly: GCF_028858775.2. NCBI lineage: Eukaryota > Metazoa > Chordata > Mammalia > Primates > Hominidae > Pan > Pan troglodytes. The sequence continues at coordinate 23,324,686 of NC_072410.2, read as the reverse complement.
GGTATGATGAGTGATTTTCTATTGTATTCTGAACGTTTTTGGTATTATAATACTTTGATTTTTAAAAATTATTGCTTGTTTTTGCAGGCCTCCACTAATGCGATGTTGGCAGGGGAAGGGAGGGTTGTCTCCCTACAGTTGTGCAAAGGTAGAAGTTTAAGCTCCCCACTCAGGCTTTGCTGATGGAGAGGGGGGCCACAGTTTTTTTTTCCCCCCATGGTGTTTGTCCGGAATAGGGTGGTTATTGTCTACAAGTTTTCCACGGTGGCTCACACCTGTAATCCCAACACACTGGGGAGGCCGAGGCCGGTGGATCACTTGAGGTCAGGAGTTCGAGACCAGCCTGGCCAACATGGTAAAACCCCATCTCTACTAAAAATACAAAAATTAGCTGGGTGTGGTGGCGCGCGCCTGTAATCCCAGCTACTTGGGAGGCTGAGGCAGGAGAATCGCTTGAACCCGGGAGGGGGAGGTTGCAGTGAGCTGAGGTTGCGTTACTGCACTCCAGCCTGGGCGATAGAGTGAGATATCATCTCAAAAAAAAAAAAAATTTCTTCCTTCTAGGATATGAATTTCCTGACCCTTTCACTACAGAGAACTGGCTTTCCTGTGGCTTCTGTCTGTGCCTGCTGCCAGGTTGCCAGCTTCTCCAGCATCCACTCTGTGCTATACAAGGAAAAAAGGAAACCTGGGGAAGTCACCACCATGTCTTTTCCTCAGGCCCGAAGGCCCAAGCTGATTTGCCTTCTCCCCGCCTTTCAGCCTTGTTATGTTTGTTTTATATGTAACATCCATGGAGTTTAGCTGTACTTAGCAGGAGGAAGAGGAAAAAGTGCATTAACACCTTGTCCCAGAACAGGCAACCACCCACTTGGTATTTAGCAAGTAGAAAGGAACCCTCTCTCAATACTTCCAACCTCCAGCTCTAGTTAATTATCTCAAAAGCTGACGAATGAAACAATTACAAAAGTCTCTGCTATAGTTCCTGCCCATTTTATCACCTAGTCAAATTAGGCATTAATTCATTCATTTAAAAACTGCTATTATGAGAATTAAGCTCAGATTTTACAAGGGTGTATACCAAACCTGAAAAGGACATGTTACCAAGAATGTACAGAGCCTCGTGAGAAAAATGACTCAAATGAAATGAGGCTGTAAAAATGTTAAGGATAGAAAGTTGAGTGCTTTAAATGTTATGTTCATAGTGAAACATTCTCTCGGTATATCTGTGAGGTAATGGGCTTTCCAGGATTCCAGTTAGCTGGGGACAGAGAAATGGATTGGAATATCTAAGTGTTGACTTTGCTTTTTCCCTGGGAGAGGATAGGGTTTTGCTGATGCTGGGTTTTGCTCAAGATTGAGTTAGAGCCTCTTGGGGCACCTGGAATCTGAGCCGGTGCACGGCGCACCTGTTCCAGCTCTGTGGGAGCACCTCTGCCTCAGTCATTCCCGTGACCTTGGCTAAATAAGCCGGGGACCTCATCTAAACTCACAGGGTGTAAGTGTGTGGTCTTTCCCTGCCAGTGTGTGGGCTACAAAGCAGCATGATCACAGTTATGTAAAAATATACACACAGAGGAAAAAAATGCTGGAAGGATATTCAAATGTTAACTGTGGATATTTTTGGATGGTGGAATTATGGGGATTAAATGGTTTTTGAACTTTTCTGTATTTTCAAAATTCTCATTTTCTTTTCACCAATAAAACACATGACACCATTTTCAAGTCTACGTGATTGTGGAAAATGATTATTCATGTATTACTGAATTTAGCTTGCTAGCATTTTATTTAGGAGTTTAGGGGGTTGATATTCACAGGGGAACTTAATATTTACATTTACAGATTTTACATTTTGGGGGAGATTTTTGGCAGGTTTTGTATCATGATGGTTTTAGCTTAAAAGTATAAATTGGATAGTGTTTTACCTTTTCACAGTGTTCTGGGAAACGTTAAGTAATATGAAAGTTATCTGTTCCTTGAAAGTTTAAAATAATTTGTCACCAATAAAACCATCTAATCTCAGAAGCTTTTAGAATGGCAATTCTTTGATATCTTTCACAATTTATTATTTGGTTATTGGCCATTAATTCTTTTGTCAATTTTTGAATTTTTTTCCCAAAAGATCCTATTTAATTTATATTTTCAATTTTATTACCACAAAAGTTATATAATGTTCTCTTATAATAAAAGCATGGTATCTATTATATTACTTCTTTTTAAATTTTTCCTCTTTCTTCATTATATTTGCCAAAAGTTTTCTATTTTCAAAGAAACAGCTTTTGATTGATATACCATAATAACTCTAGTATTTTCTGGCTTTGCTGCTACATTTTCATGCTCATTTATAATACTTTTACAAACTTCTTGTGTTGAATGCTTGTTTCACAGCTATGTTTACTCTTCCTTAATAATAGCAGCCTTTGCGACTATCATTCTGCCTCTGAGTATACCCATGGTTGCAGGCGATCATCCTTGTTATGTCCTGTTTTTATTTTCCTTACTTTCTAAATAGATCATTGAAGTAGTTTTTAAGTCTCGTTTGATCAAATAGTCATTTAGAAGAATGCTTTTCAATACCTGATGACATTTCAGTGGGATAAACATTACACTTAGGTCCAAAAATAAACAGGATGGGAATGTATAATAGCTTAGCACATGTGGAAACCTCAGTGGTCAGCAGCTTCAGCCCGGGGCAGGAACCTTAGAGCTGTTTTGAGCCGATTTGGAAAAGGTGAGAGGAGGGACAGGCAGCACAGCTCATTAACTCTGAACCAGGAGTGGGATGGGAGTAGAGAATGGCCTGGGGAAGGGATTAGGCCATAAAGAAGACTTATGCACCACTGTGATATCCCAAAGGGCCCTGAAACCTTCTTTTGGCCGTAGGGAACAATAAAAGTCAACAGAACCTGCCACATTTAGCAGAGGAGAAACTCAGTAATACAGGAGGTCCATAAACTTGGACATAAATTAAGTCTCACATTTCACTGCTGATGCTATTGTAGCATCTGGAACTCTTTCAGTTACAAACCAAAGAATTCAAAGATCCTCCTGACCAGCCCATTAGGCATTTACACAGACATATCAGGGAGTGAGGTGCTGAGGCCCAACTTCCAATTTAAGAAGAGTGTTGAGACACAAGGCTTGATCCCCAATTTGAGATACCAGAGAGCACAGATGTCACCTTGTGGGGTCCTAGTTACTTCCATAAAATGTCATAGATGACAATAAGCCATTAGTTCTTAACCAGCTGCTGGATCCTGTGCTCTCTTGCTTAGAGGGGCGCTTTGGCTTGGGGAATCTGTTCTAACACTCGAAACATTTCTTAGTTTGGAATTCCTGAGTTTATAGCATCACTACCTGACTACTGACATTTGCTAAGAAATACAATTTCTTTTGTTCAGGGTTCAGCCCTGCTTTTGGATTTATCAGCTTTTCTTTTTCAGATGGGTGAAGAACCTTCTCTTGTAGATGAACCAAGACAAAAAAGCTATTGCTTGGAGCTCTGGGTCATATTGGGAACCAAGTTTTACTTTCAGTTGAATAAAGACCCACATGTGGCCCCACCAAAGATAAAGGCATTTCACAAATAAAGAAAAAATACAACAATGTACAGACATTCATTGGTTCCCAAATATTCCTGGGCTTACTGATAGTTTTTCAGAGTATAATGTAATAATATATTTATTTAATACTAAAAGTCCATCAGAGAACAGTTTCTATACAGCTGTCTTCTCTGGACCCAGGGCTTTGAATGGGGCAGAGCCCTCTAGCCTGTCCTTCAGATGGAAGTGTTCTTGAAGATCTGTACATGTCACCGGGCAGCATGGAAATGGCTGCCGATCTTTTTATGTACGAACATGAATTAGGCTGGGAGTCCAGATGGTGGAGGGCCCTGGAGGACGCCAGGCTTGTCTGCTGTAAAAGCCTTCTCTGAAAGCCCTGTGTTGGCTTGGCCAGGTCCCCTCTGCACCACACAGCTTGGCAAGACCAGTTTGCAGCTGCATTTCCCGCCTGTCCTGGGCACTGTTTGAGAGACTGTGACAAGCGGCAGCTGCCTTCTGGTGATACAACTCGCCTCCACACTTTCAGGCGGGTGGTACCACTAGAGACACTGAGTTGAAAAGCCCTTCTCAGCCCAGAGAGAACCTCAAGCAGGGAATTCAACATCCTTCTTCGACAACTGGGATGGGAGCTGCCATGTGGCCTGGGCCCAGCCATGAGAAAGCTGAGAACATCCACTTGGACAACTCCTCCCCTGGCAGAGGGAGCTGAAAGCGTGGATGGAGTGGCTGCCATCTGGTGGGCATGTGGGAGCCAGGGTGCATGGGATGGGAGGCGCTGCCTCTTTGGAGGCTGAGCTGGCTGGCTGGCGGGTGGGATGGCCGTGCCAGGGGTTGGGGGCCATTGCCCTCCAGCTGCCAAGAGTGAGCAGGCTGCCCCAGATGAGCGAATAACCTCAGCAGTGTTTCATCTGACCTGCTTGCAGGACACAGCTTCCATATGCTTCCAACTTCCTCTGTGTGCTCTCCCTGCCACTGCAGCTGCTGGATATGGGCAGGGAAGCTCCTACTCGATGGCTTTTCAGGCACCAGGTCTATGGGGAAATGCTGGGAGATTCTGGGCTACCAGAATTGCCTGATACTCTGAGCTTCTTTCTAGCCCTAATCTCAGGGGTTAGATTCCCAGGGACTGCTTATAGAGGTGAAATCATGTTGAGGGCACCTCTGTAAACCCATTTGCTTCCTACCTCAATCCTGGAAGAGAAAGGCTCTACTGTGAGGAACACCTCTTTTACCCCAAGCAATGGGAGCATTTTAAGGCAATATAACCCATTAGAGATCCTGCCACCCATGCACTTATTTGTAATAGTCCTTCCATTTATTCATATATATTTTCAGTTCGAGGAGGCCTTTTGGATAGTGCGGCCTCAAACTGCCATCCTCATGGAAACTCCATAATCCATATGGCAGTAACACTACCAGAGCTCTTTGACTTTTTTTTTTTTTAAAAACAGCTTTATTAAGATAAAATTTACATACCACCCATTTAAAGTATATAATTCAATGTATTTTATAATCTTCATAGGATTGTACAACTATCACCATGATCTAATTTTAAAACATTTTTTATCCTCATTTATCCACCTTAAAAGAAAACAGCACTTTGGGAGGCTGAGGCAGGTGGATCACCTGAGATCAGGAGTTTGAGACTAGCCTGACCAATATAGTGAAACCCTGTCTCTACTAAAAATACAAAAAAATTAGCCGGGTGTGGTGGTGTGCACCTGTAGTCCCAGCTACTCCGGAGGCTGAGACAGGAGAATCGCTTGAACCCAGGAGGTGGAGGTTGCAGTGAGCCGAGATCGCGCCACTGCACTCCAGCCTGGGTGACAGAGTGAGACTGTCTCAAAAAAAAAAAAAAAAAAAAAAAGAAAAGAAACTGTGTACATCAGCAGTCAATTCCCATTCTTCCCACTCCAAGCTCCCCTTGCCCCCAGCCCTAAGCAAGCACTAATCTCCTTCCTGTAGCTATAAATTTGCCTATTCTAGACATTTCATAGACATGGAATGATGTAAGTATGTGGTCTTCTGTGACTGCTTCTTTCACTTAGTGTAATGTTTTCAAGGGTCATCTATACTGTAGCATGTATCAGCACTTTGCTGCTTTTCCTGGTTGAATAATATTCCATTGTATGAATATACCACATTTTGTTTATCCTTTCATTAGCTGATGGACGTCGGATTGTTTCCATTTTGGGCTACTATGGATAATGCCACTATGAGCATTCATGTCTAAGTTTTGTGTGAACATACGTTTTCGTTTCTCTTGGGTATATACATAAAAGAGGAATTGCTGGGTCCTTTGTTAACTCTAAGTTTAATCTTTTGAGAACTGCAAGACTATTTTCCAAAGCAGTTGCACCACTTTGCATTCCCACCAGGAGTGCATGGGGTTCTAACTTCTCCACATGCTTGTCGGCAACTGTTATTGTCCATCTTTTTCATTCTGCCCATCATAGTGGGCGTGAAGTGGTGTCTCACTGTGGTTTTGATTTGGATTTCCCCAGAGGAAAATGATGTTGAGTATCTTTTCATGTGCTTGTTAGCCATTTGCATATTTTCTTTGGAGAATGTGTATTCAAATCCTTTGGCCTTTTAAAAACTTATAATTGAGTTATATTAATTTTTTATATATTCTGGATACAAGTTGTTTATCTGATATACATTGTGCAATGTATATCAGTATATATCTCTGTCTGCGGTTTGTGTTTTTACTTCCTTGATGGTATCATTCGCTACAACACAAACATTTCTAATTTTGCGGTAGTTCAGGTAACCTATATTTTTCTTTTGTCACTTGTCCTTACTTGACTTCGCTTAATAGTAACAGATGTTTAAATATATAGGATTCTTTAACTGTTTTCAAGGCATTTTCTTTTCAAGTCCCACCTCTGAGCCTCACAACAAACCAAAGGAGCAGAAAAGTCAGCTACAGTTATGTCTACAGAAGGCAGGGCAGAGGGGTCCAGTGACTCACTCTAGGTTGCATATCAGGTTAGTGGAGGAGAGAGGTTGAAGCCCAGATCTCGGGCTCCTAATACTACCCTGTGTTCTCTCAGGAGTGAAACTTTCCCAATAAGTGGGGATAAATTACCAGGCTTCTGGCCCCAGCTGGACACATCAGGTCATTTTGCCCCGTGAGGCAGGATGGTGCATAGTCAGACAGACCCAGGTGGACGTTTTACTGCCTCTGCTCGCTGGCTATATGACCTTTGGGAAGTTACTTACCCTCACTGAGCCTTGGCTACCTCATTGACATTTAAAGGGGTAACAAAAGTGATAACCTCATAGTGTTGCTAGGTGGTTTAGATGAGAAAATGCTCATAACATTCTTTTTTTTTTTTTTTTTTGAGACAGAGTCTTGTTCTGTCACCCAGGCTGGAGTATAGTGGTGCTATCTTGGCTCACTGCAAACTCCGCCTCCTGGGTTCATATGATTCTCCTTCCTCAGCTTCCTGAGTAGCTGGGATTACAGACACTTGCCATCATACCCAGCTAATTTTTGTATTTTTAGTAAAGACGGAGTTTTGCCATGTTGGCCAGGCTGGTCTCAAACTCCTGACCTCAGGTGATCTGCCTGCCTTGGCCTCCCAAAGTGCTGGGATCACAGGTGTGAGCCACCGCACCCAGCCTCATAACATTCTTAACATAGTGCCTAGCACATAGCAAATGCTCAATTAATAGTTAATATTATTCTTTAATTTTTATTAACTGTAATGCTTCTTCCAACAAAGTAGCCTAACCAGTAAGAATTCTTCCAGTTTACCTGCATTATTAACTCACATTACCCATCTGGTCATTTTGCAGAATTATAAATGTTTTCTCAGGAAGGAATTGAAGAGATCAGCTAGTCCAACTCCCCAGAAAACGGAAGTGGTGTGTACAAGATTGCACAGCAAGTGAGTTTTCCAACACGACCTCTCAGAAGTCTCCTCTTTTGTTTCCATAAACCTGGCTGCTTCAGTGCAAAGCTACAGATAGCTCTGATCGATTCATTCATTCATTCATTCAGAGACAGGGGCTTGCTATGTTGGCCAGGGTTGTCTAGAACTCCTGGCCTCAAACAGTTCTCCCAGCTTGGCCTCCCAAAATGCTCAGATTACACGTGTGAGCTACCATGCCCGGCCCAGACAGCTCTGATTTTGAACAAGGTCAAAGGAAGCTCCCAAGAGAGACTGCAAGGACCCACAGAAATGGCAGTGCCCAGATCTTAGTCTGGAATCACATTTGGCTCCTGAAAACCCTCTTTCTAACCCAATCTCTGTCTGAACAAACCAATTCCATTTCTCTCCTGTGTTTAAAGCAAATAAAGTGAGCTCTGAATGTCAGCAGCATGTGGTGTTTAATTTGCATCTCACCAAGGAATACAAGACTTAAGGATGATGAGCGAAAAAGATTTTTATGGAAACCAAATTACAGCATCTGAGACACAGGCTTGTGGCCATATCAGCTCAAGCTGTGATCTTGTTAGCTGTCATAAACCAAGCTGGGTTTGTTCCCTGGGTGAGGACTCTCAGGGCAAATGTGTAAAATATTACTCAGGTGTTTCTGCAGGGAGTGCTGTTCATCCTTTTCAAAGGCTGCACCACAGAGCACAGCTGATAGACTGTGTCTGGTGACAGGGAACAGGGACCACAATTAAAATGAGGGAAAACACAGTAAGAACATGCATGTCTCGCCATCAGAAGCCCCTAAGGAGGGGCGTGCCCGGGATTGGGTAATTCTGAGGCTCAGGGGCCTCACCAAGGACTTGGGCTCCGTCTGTCTTTCCTCACTGCCACCCTTGGCTTGTCTTTAGGTGGATTCGCCTCACTCCTCTGATGGCTGCTGCGGTTCTCACACACAGATGACAGTGTCCAGAGAAAGGGATATTACTGCCCTGTGTCCCTTGCTAAGTAGATCACCCCTCACTGGCTTGAATGTCACCACATGCCCATGACTAAGCCAGTTCCACAGCAAGGGTAATAAGGCAACAAATGCTAGCTTAGGCCAATTAACAGTCACCCCTTAGGATGGAGGACGACCAACCTCCCCTGAAGACCCCGGCCACTCAGAGTAGAGTGACCCAAACGGGTTCTCTGTGAGGAAGTGATGGGTGACTGCTGAGCAGGCAATCAATGGTGTCTCCCTCATGCAGAAGGCCTGCTCCAGTAATGGGATCCTGGGTATTCCAGACAAACCAGATTAGCTAGACATCTGCCCCAGACCAACAGGCTGGCTTGGTGGGTCATCCCAGCTGAGACTCCGGGAGAGAGGCGTTGGGCCTAGGAACCTGCACACCAGGGCTCTAGTCACAGCTGTGCTGATAACCCCACTGTGGGCCTCAGTGACCCACATGAAGAGATGGGCTTGGACTAGATGATTTCTGTGGTCCCTGTCACTTCTAATACCCTTCGATAAATGTATACTTAATTAAAAAGAAAAAAACAGGCCAGGTGTGGTGACTCACACCTGTATTCCCAGCACTTTGCAAGGCCAGGGTGGGAGGATCACTTGGGGCCAGGAGTTCGAGACCAGAATGGGCAACATAGTGAGACCCCTGTTACTGCAAAACCAAAAAAATTTGCCAGGGGTGGTGGTGCACACCTGTAGTCCTAATTACTTGGAGGCTGAGGTGGCAGGATCACTTGAGCCAAAGGAGTTAGAGGTTTCACTGAGCTATGATTGTACTACTGCATTCCAGCCTGAGTGACACAGTGAGGACCTGTCTCCAAAAACAAACAAAAGTCCCCAAAGACCCTCTGAAACTTTGGATATTTGTCCTGTCCAAATCACATGGTGAAATCTGATCTGCATTGTTGGAGGTGGGGCCTAGTGGGAGGTGTTTGGGTCACGGGGGAGGATTGCTCATGAATGGCTTGGTGCCCTCCCCCAGGTAATGAGTGAGTTCTCACTTTATTAGTTTATGCAAGAGCTGGCTGTTTATAGGAGCCTGGTACCTCCTCCTCTTCTCCCTCTTCTTGTCATGTGACACACCTGCTTCCCCTTCACCTTCCACCATGAGTGAAAGCTTTCTGAGGCCTCACCAGACACAGATGCTGGTGCCATGCTTCCAGTACTGCCTGCAGAACCATGAGCCAAATAAATCTCTTTTCTTTATAAATTACCTGGCCTCAGGTATTCCTTTACAGCAATGCAAATAGATTAACACACCGTTTTTTAAATTACTATCCCTAGAGATGCCTAACCCGAATTTCTAACTAGAAGCTGTGTTAATTTCTATTTTAATTCTTTCTGTTCCTCCCATTTAGGCTGATGAGCAATGGCGAGGCCAAGAAAAGACCAGAGAACCCTGGAGCCAGAGTCACAGACAATTCACTCCTGCTAATCTTCAGTTGACTATAACAAGCTGCCTGGGGTTTCCTCCCTAAATTCACACACAGCATTGCTGTGTAACAGCTGAGCAAGTGACAGATTCCTGGCTTTGCTACCTCTAGGAGTCTAGGTAATTCTCATCATAACTAAGTCTGCTATGCTGTGCTGTGGGTAGAGATTTCTTAACTTGCTGTATATAAAGTGGCTTCAAGGGATCTGCCTGCGACCTCGTCCACCCAGAGCATTTTGGATTTCAGGTTTAGGTGGGTGAGGATTTTTCTGCCATGAAGAATGGTCGGTGCTCCTTGCCTGTCACTGTTGCTCTGCAACCATATGTGCCTGGTACTGCTCTGAGTGTGGTGGGGACAGAAGGCACAAGGTTAATCATGTCCTTATAGTTGGAGGGCCTAGAATAATGTTTAAGAGAAAACAGTGTATGTCAAGCGCTCAATGCGGCCATAAAATTCCTAGTCCTAATTCTTAGTTCTAAGACTTGAGAGGCCAGGGGGAAGAACGAGGAGTAGAGTTTCCAGGCAGGAATTCTTGGAGGAAGTGGGGCCTGAAACACTGAGTAGGATTTGCTAGGAAAAGAGAGAAGGGGGCAAGCTCCAGGCAAAGCGGGTGGAATAACAGGAGGCTGGGATTTGCAGGGCGAGTTGTGTGGGGGAAGCTGAAATAGACGCAGGCCACGGGGAGGAACCATTTATCCTTCCTTCAATTTTATAGCATCCAGCACCAGGCAGCCCTTCTATTTAGATATGTGGGTGATAAGGAAGAGAGCTGAAAAAACAGACTGGGATTGCCTGGTTTCCTATAGGGTGTGAAGCTGAAATTCTATGAGCAAATCTATGTAATTTAAATAAGACTACACCAACTAGGATGTGCTGAGAACAATACAGGACCAGGGGTCTCCAGCCCCACTTTGGTACAGTCACTGCTGGAGTGGAGGGAAAATGAGTCGAGGGTGGCTGCGTTCTCCTCCAACCATGGCAACTCATTCTGATGCACTGCAGAGGCTGTGCCCCCAGAGGACCCTCAGGGAGGTGGTCCTGATCGAAAATGGCTCCCACGTGCAGACGCTGAGAATGAGCCCAACCCATGAGAGGCAAATTACCACGAACACATTTTATTCAACGGAAGGAATGTCAAAGCCAGGCCTTTGTCTCTTTAAGGTTTGCTGAAAATAGAAAGGTTGTTTTATGGGCAGGCTGAGCAAAGAGAGAGAAGGCAGAGAGGGGGTGGTAAGAAAAAGAAGGGGGAATGAAATAAACTAGAATGTGGTCAATATAATTTTATTTGCTTTATTATTCCTGAGTATGGTGCCAATAAGTCTGAGTTCTGCGACTCCCAGCTCCACCATCACAGAGAATGTGAGCAATCTTGCTCCCAGAAATGAGCTGCCCACTAAAAGGAAAAGAATCACCACATCACAGAACAGGCCAATAAAACTCTCAGCCCAGCCCAGCCTGACTGGATGGAGTCCTCCCAGCAGGGTCTGAATGACCTGTGCATCAGTGCTGGAGGACAAGGCAGGCCTGCCGGGCTGCAGCCCATTCTTTCATTGAACTCAGACCATGGGGTCAGTGGATGCAGAGTCAGGCCCTGGCTGGGCATGGGCACAGGCAGGACGACTCAGACATGTACTGGAGACAGTCCTTGCCAACAGGGAGCTCCCGGTGGAAGCTCTGGTTCATGTCTTTGATCAGAATGACTGTGCTTCGAACAAAGGTAGCCTTGCTTTTTTCCACTGCAGAAAAGATGAGTGAGAGAGTTCCCAGGAGACTTTTGGTGGTCGAAGGGAGAGAGGACAGGAGGAAGGTATTTAGTCAGACTTCAGAGCACACCTGGCAGCACGTGCCTCCGTTAACTCCAAGGAGCAAAATGCATTTGGGACCTCCAATTTTTTTTGTTGACCTCTGGTTCTTTTTTTTTTTTTTTTTTTTAAACTTATAAGATAGGCCTTTCCTGATGCCAAATAAGGGCAATGATCAGCTTCCCCATTCCTGGAGCCAGGACCTGCCACATCATTTGCAGTGCAAAATGCAAATGAGAGCCCCTTGTTCAAAGAGCAAGATAAAAGTGCCATCCTAGGCGCTCAAAATACAAAGGTTCCTCCTTTCTTCTATGGTCTGTCAATTGGTCAAGGCATTTTAATTTGCTACTTAATGTCATGCTTTCTGGGCACTGGAATACTCATGCGGTGAGTGTAGGATCCCACAGGTATCTGGAGGCTCGCCTTGCAATTTAGCATGTGCAAGGAGCTCCCCACCTCTGCCAGCCCAGGATGGGCGTGTGATGCCCTGGCTGGGGTGAGTGAGGTTGAGCCAGGTATCTCTGTGTCTCATGGGCCCAACCGACACGGGAGAGAAGACAATCCCCATGGGGACTGCAACCTTTGAACTGCGACACACGAGGCCTCTGGGTTAGGGTCGGGGAGAGGCTCGTCCCCCTGCCCAGCCACCCACTGCATGTGCCCTTGTGCTGTCAGCTTGGGGCAAAACGCGGGTACCATGTCTGGGCCTGTGAGCCCTGTCCTGACCTGGCATGCACCCATGCCCTCCTGGGGTGCTGGGTAGCTGCAGTTACTGTGTAGGGTGGAGCAGGCAAGGCCAGGTGGGGCCAGGGCAGCAGGCTGGAGCTGGCAGCTGAGAGGGACCCATGGGAGCCAAGGCTCTGAGCCCAGGCAGATGCTCCATTGTCCCACTGGACTTCACTTAAAAAACACGAATTCAAAGATAAAGTTATTAAGGATTTCAAGATGCCAACCACAGAGCATTAAACTAAGTAAGAGGCCATCTGCGTACAGGGCCCTGGGAGGCTGCACAGTTCACTGCTCCTGCCTGGAGCCACCGGGTTGCTTCTACCTTTGTCTTCCTCTAAAAGAAAATGCCCAAGCCACAGCTACCTCCAAGGTTCTGGGGATTGTTGCCTTCTGAAGGCATCCAGTTCCTGCCAATCATCTACCCAGCTACCTACCTGCTTGAATTCCCCTAGGTGCTTGCTAGTAGAAAGGTGGAAGAAAATTTCCCAGACTATCTCCAGGTAACCAAGGAGGTGACAGTTTGGGAAGCTTACAGAAAGCTCTATGGAGACAGAATTTTAAATAAGCTGGAGTCCCATGTAATTAAAATAATTTTGAATTAAAACTACCACTTCAGTAATTGCTTTTATATTATAATATTTACTACCATTGCCATTGTGTAACTTACCTCATTAGCTACTGTTGGAGAAAAGTCAGTCAATGAATAATTAATAGGATGTGATAACCAAGGGAGTAATGGTGCTTAAAAACAGAGCTTGAAGGAAAGTGTCACCCACACGCAGCCCCATTAATAAGAGCCTCGCAGTCCAATGCCACTTGCAAGGAGGTGAGGCCCTGGCCCGTTGCCTCCTGTTATTAGAGGTCAATAGAAAAATCTCCTTAGCCTCATCACAGACGTGGACATAGGTCAGGAATTCTCCTTAATGGCAGCAAGAAAAAGCTTCCACTTTATCAAAGCAGACAGTCCTTGGCACAAGTAACTCAGCAAAAATACAAATTAGAAATAGCGCCCAAAGGCCAGCCGGGTGCTGAGGCTGCCAGCCATGCTTCAGAGAAAGTGGCAGTCTCGTGTCTGCCCTCCGGAGACGAAGGCAGGAGGGCAGCAAGTGGGAGCTCCGCCAGATGCCTCCGACCTGCATACGGCTCCACCCTACCGATTTCCAAACAGGCCCAGTGCTTGCAGCAAGCACCACACACACTTGACACACACAAGATACAGTCTCTCGTGGAAAATCTGGAGGAACGGTTGTGCACAGCTCCTGCTGGAAGTGAGATGCTTATTTTACTGTTTGGAAAGAGAGGAGATTCATTTTCAAGGAAGCTTTCTTGAAGGGCGAGATAGAATTTTGACTTAAGTTGCATCCACTGTTTGTATATAGATGGTCTTTCAAGATCCTGACATTTTCTTATGCAATTTCCAAGAAAGATCAAATACTTTTAGAGAATACTTTTTTCTTAACGGTCTTTCAATCAAAATATCGTTTGCGTAGGGTTGCCAGGCAAAATACAGGGCACCCCGTGAAATTTGAATTTCAGATAAACAATGAAAAATATGCAATATTAGGGACACATTTAGACTACAGAATTATTCATTGTTCCTGGATTTTTACTTGCTGAATCTGGCAACCTTAGGTTTGCAATCTTTCTTATCCATCCAACATAAAGATGTGTGGTGCTGAGCATGTCTGGTGCTGAGCACAGAGAGGGCCTTTCTTGGAGGGGTTGTGTATGGATTACTTAAGGAAGATAAATGACACCTGGAAACAGCATCAACATTAAACCATGGTCAGGAGATTTCCTGCTTGAAATGTTGCAAAGTGTCTTCTGGGTTGTATGACAGGATACTAGACGAAATGACAAGCGAGAGGATTAATTATAATTAATCACAGAAGGAAAGTTTGAGGGCCTGGGAATTCATATTTCAGGTTGCCAAAGCTATTTAAAAAGCAATGTAATACAACAGTTGTAATGGAAGAACAGTCAGAAGATAAAAGTAAAGCACTGATAAAATATCATATGAGTCTATTTCAAAGTTGCAAAATTCAAGGTTAAAATATTTCTCTTTAGAGCTTTTGAATTAGTTGAAGCGGATGAAAGGCAAGCTTTATGTAACCACTTTTCCAGTGAAATAAAACCTGTTTACATCTTGGTGACTGAAAGACCTTCCAGCTAATTTAGAATTCTCAAGTGGCCATATGAAAAGATTAGAATTTCTATAAAAAGAAATGTCCCAGTTGCGTTCCAGTTCAGGTATAGAGAACGCAGTTACTGAAGGGTCTTCAGTTCATCTGAGCTAGCTGAGTGCCACCCATCTGAAGCTGCTGCGTTTGGACACTAGAACATTAGAAGATGTTATTTCATTCAACAGAACCAGCTTGGTAGAAATGTTGGAATTTAATGAAGACAAGCTCTCTTTGTGGTGTTTTACTGAAAGAACACAGTATCTGCAAACCTAGAGTCCATTTCCCAGCTCATGTTTGTTGTTGCCAGTTTTATTTTTACACTACATAAAAGGTAGAAAATTCCTTTGGAAAGTCTGCCTCCCTCCCTTCCTTCCTTCCTTCCCTCCTCTCTCTTTCCTCCCTTCCTTCCTTTCTCTTTCCTCCCTTCCTTCCTTCCTGCCTCCCTCCCTTCTTCCTCCCTTCCCTTCCCTCCCCTCCCCTTCTCTCCTCCCTCCCTCCCTCTCCTTCCCTTCCCCTTCCTTCCTTCCTCCCTCCCTCTCCTTCCCTTCCCCTTCCCCTTCCTTCCTTCCTTCCTCCCTCCCTCTCCTTCCCTTCCCCTTCCTTCCCTTCCCTTTCCCCTTCCCCTTCCTTCCTTCCTCCCTCCCTCCCTCCCTCCCTTCTCCCTTCTCCCTCCCCTCCCCTCCCCTCTCCTTTCCTTTCTTTCACCTTTAAGGTCAGGGGTACATGTGAAGGTTTGTTATGTAGGTAAACTTATGTCACCGGGTTTGATGTGCAGGTTATTTTGTCACCCAGGTGTTAAGCCTATTACCCATTAGTTATTGTTTCTGACTATCTCCCTCCTCCCACCCTCCATCAACTGACAGGCCCCAGTGTCTGTTGTTCTCCTCTATGTGTCCATGTGTTTTCATCATTTAGCTTTCACTTGTAAGTGAGAACATACTGTAGTTAGTTTCCTTTCCTGTGTTCGTTTGCTAAGGATAATGGATTCCTGCTACATCCATGTTCCTGCAAGGAACATGATTTGTTCTTTTTTATGGCCGCCTAGTAGCATAGTATTCCATGGTGTATATGTACCATATTTTCTTTATCCAGTCCACCACTGCTGGGCATTTGGGTTGATTCCATGTCTCTGCTATTGTGAATAGTGCTGCAATGAATATATGCATACATGTGTCTTATAATATGATTTATATTCCTTTGGGTATATATCCAGTAATGGAATTGCTGGGTTGAACAGTTCTGTTTTTAGGTCTTCGAGGAATCACCAGTGTTTTCCACAATGGCTGAAATAAAATTTACACTCCCACCAACAGTGTATAACGTTCCTTTTTCTCCACAACCTCGCTAACATCTGTTTTTTTTTTTGGACTTTTAAATAATAGCCATTCTGATTGGTGTGAGATGGTATCTCAGGGTGGTTTTGATTTGCATTTCTCTAATGATCAGTGATGTTGAGCTTTTTTTCATATGCTTGTTGGCCGCATGTATGTCTTCTTCTGCAAAGTGTCTGATCGTGTCCTTTGCCTACTTTTTAATAGGGTTGTTTTTTCTTGTAAATTTGTTTAAGTTCCTTAGAAATGCTGGATATTAGAGCTTTGTCAGGTGCATAGTTTGCAAAAATGTTCTCCCATTATGAAGGTTGTCTGTTTACTCTGTTGATGGTTTCTTTTGCTGTGCAGAAGCTCTTTAGTTTAATTGGATCCCATTTGTCAATTTTTGCTTTTATTGCAATTGCTTTTGGCATCTTTGTCATGAAATCTTTGCCCATTCATATGACCAGAATATTGCCTAGGTTGTCTTCCAGGGTTTTTATAGTTTTGGGGTTTTATACTTAAGTCTTTAATCTATCTCGAGTTGATTTTTGTATATGGTATAAGGAAGGGGTCCAATTTCAATCTTCTGCATATGGCTACCCAGTTTTCCCAGCATTATTTATTAAATAGGGAATCCTTTCCCCATTGCTTCTTTTGTCAAAGATCAGATGGTTATAGGTGTGTGGCCTTTTTTCTGGGCTCTCTATTCTGTTCCATTGGTCTATGTGTCTGTTTTTGTACCAGTACCATGTTGTTTTGGTTACCATAGCCCTGTAGTATAGTTTGAAGTTGGGTAGTACGATGCCTCCAGCTTTTTGTTCTTTTTGCTTAGGATTGCCTTGGCTACTAGGGCTCTTTTTTGGTTTCATATGAACTTTAAAATAGTTTATTTCTAATTCTTTGAAGAATGTCAATGGTAGTTTAATGGGAATAACACTGAATCTGTAAATTTCTTTGGGCAGTATGGCCATTTTCATGACATTGATTCTTCCTATCCAAAAGCATAAAATGTTTTTTCATTTGTGTCCTCTCTGATTTCCTTGGGCAGTGGTTTGTAGTTCTCTTTGAAGAGGTCCTTCACTTCCCTTGTTAGCTGTATTCCTAGGCATTTTATTCTTTTTGTGACAATTGTGAATGGGAGTTCATGATTTGGCTCTCTGCTTGCCTATTGTTGGTGTATAGGAATACTAGTGATTTTTGCATGTTGATTTTATATCCTGAGACTTTGCTGAAGTTGCTCATCAGCTTAAGAAGCTTTTGAACTGAGACAATGGGGGTTTTCTAGATACAGGATCATGTCATCTGCAAACAAAGATAATTTGACTTCCTCTCTTCCTATTTGAATACCCTTTCTTTCTTTTTTTTTCTTTTTTCTTGAGATGGAGTCTTGCTCTGTCACCCATGCTGGAGTGCAATGGCGTGATCTTGGCTCACTGCAACTGCCGCCTCCTGGGTTCCAGAGATTCTCCTGCCTCAGCCTCCTGAGTAGCTGGGATTACAGGTACGTGCCACCATGCCTGACTGATTTTTTTTTTTTTTTTGAGACAGAGTCTTGTTCTGTCGCCTAGGCTGGAGTGCAATGGCACAATCTTGGCTCGCTGCAACCTCTGCCTCCCGTGTTCAAGCGATTCTCCTGCCTCAGCCTCCTGACTAGCTGAGATTACAGGCGTGTGCCACCATGCCCAGTTAATTTTTGTTATTTTTAGTAGAGACGGGGTTTTACCATGTTGGCCAGGCTGGTCTCAAACTCCTGACCTCAGGTGATCTACCTGCCTCAGCCTCCCAAAGTGCTGGGACTACAGGTGTGAGCTACTGTGCTCAGCCTAATTTTTGTACTTTTAGTAGAGATAGGATTTCACCATGTTGGCCAGGCTGGTCTCGAACTCTTGACCTCAAGTGATCCACCTGCCTCGGCCTCCCAAAGTGCTGGGATTACAAGTGTGAGCCACTGCACCCGGGCCCTTTATTTCTCTTGCCTGACTGCTCTGGCCAGAACTTCCAGTACTTTGTTGAATATGACTGACTTTTGATCAGTTTTGACCCAGTACTGCTCTCACTAGGTTAATCAGCCATTTCAGTTAAGGCTTGGCCCTGAGTGACTTTTGTCAGTGAAGTCTCAGGATACAAACTCGACATACAAAAATCACTAGCATTCCTCCTATATACCAACAATAGCTGAGCCGAGAGCCACATCAGGAATGCAATCTCATTCACAATTGTCACAAGAAGAACAAAATACCTAGGAGTACAGCTAACCAGGGAGGTGAAGGACCTCTACAATGAGAACTACAAAACACTGCTCAAAGCAATCAGAGATGATGCAATTCCTCTGTAGACCCGATTACATAGACCCTCCGACTGTACTGAGTGCAGCTTTCCTTTTTTAGAACAGGCAGGTAGGATGGTGTCTCAGTCGGTTTGGGCTGGCTATAACAAAATACCATAGACTGGGAGGTTTAAACAACAGACATTTATTTCTCACAATTCTGAAATCTGCAAATCCAAGATCAAGGTGCCAGTGGATTTGGTCCCATGGGGAGGCTCCTCGTCCCGGTGTGCAGATGGCCATCTTCGTGCCGTGTGCTCACATGACCTCTCCTTTGTGAGTGGTCTGGTCCCTCTTATTCTTCTTATAAGGGCTCTAATCCCATGATGGGATCCTACCCTTATGACCTCACCTAAGTCTAATCACCCCCACCAAAGGCCCCACCTCCTAATACTATCACACTGGGGATTAGGGCTTCATTGTGTGAATTTTAAGGGAACGTGAACATTTAGTTCATAACAGGTGCTGAGATAGATAAGCTAGTGACAAGTACCATGTTTCACTATAGACCCCCTTCTGAGGGCTGCCTATGGGGGCAAGTGTCCCCACACCTCAGAAACACTAACATCATGGAAGGGTGAGCTCAGGAAGACCCACATTTCTTTTGGGAGCTTTGCCTTTTCTAAGGTTTTAGCATCAAGACCTCCAGGAGATGCTCTTCATCGGAAAGCTCATGGCCAGAGGTAAACATAACACTGGAAGCATGATGGGGATGCGCTGCATGAAGCTTGCAAAGGGGGAGGTTAACACAGAAATGTTAAATACTAACCACAGTGATGGCAGTGGTGTTAGAAAACATCAGTCTACAATAGCTACTGAACACCTGTCTCAGAATTAAAGACATGACTAGGATACAGTCTTTACTGCTTCCTCAATAAATTTACAACAAAAATAGAGATTAGGCCAGAGTGGGAAGGATTACAGTCCCAGGGAGAATCAACAGGGGTGCTTTCACACAGTTGGGGTACAGCAAAGGGGCCCCTGCCTTGGTGGAAAGAGAGAGGCCAGGTATATTAGTTCATTTTCACACTGCTATAAAGAAACTACCTGAGAGTGAGTAATTTATAAAGAAACAAATTTAATTGACTCGCAGTTCCACATGGCTGGGGAGGCCTCAGGACACTTACAATCATGGTGGAAGGTGAAGGGGAAGCAAGGCACGTCTTACATGGTGGCAGGAGAGAGACAGAGAGTGAGCAAAGAGAAAGTGCCACACTTTTAAAACCATCACCTTGAGTGAGAACTCACTCACAAGAACAGCATGGGGGAAACCACTCCCATAATCCAATCACCTCCCACCAGGTCCCTCTCTTGACATGTGGGGATGACAATTCCAGATGAGATTTGGGTGGTGACACAGAGCCAAACCATATCACCAGGCGTGTTCTGGGCTCACCTTGTAGAAGAAGTGACGTAGTAGAGAACACAGGGTTTCAATAGGGTCAGTGGAGCTGAGACAGAGGAGGGCATTTCAGAAGGAAGCAGCTACCAGCTAAGGCTGAAGACAGGGAAGCACTGTGAGCTGCTGCAGGGAGGCAGGCAGAGCAGAACATGGAGTGGGGCTCAGGGAGGGCCTGGCTCCTGGGAGTGCCTGGACGTGTGATCCTTCCCCTCGGCCGCCAAAGTCCCAGGACTAGCACTCTAGAAATGCATGTGCTCTTCTTTCCCAAAGAACCCCAGCCCCAGGTCAATGAAGTGGTTAAGCTGGACTTCTCTCCATAGGTGGCCTGATTCTTGTGTGAACTGCCACCTGTCATGACACCCAATCCAGACAATGTCCTTTAAATTTGTCCCCATCTGCCTATCAAGAGATTACTCACAGTAAAATACATACAATATAAAAATAACCATTTTAACCATTTTTAAGTGTTCAGTTCAGTAGTGTTAAAGTACATTCACACTGCTGTACAACCATCACCAACACCCATCTCCAGAACCCTTTTCATTTTCCCAAACTGAAACTCAATACCCCTTAAACGGCAACTCCCATCTTCCATCACCCCAAGCCCTGGCAACAACCATTCTACCTCCTATCTCTATGAACTGGACTACTCCAGATACTGCATATAAGTGGAATCATACAATATCTGTCCTTTTGTGACCATCTTCTATCATTTAGCAAAATGTTCTCAAGATTCATCCGTGTTGCAGCATTGTGTTAGAATCTCCTTCTTTTGTAATGCTGAATGATATTCCAGTGTACGGATATGCCAGTTTTGTTTATCCAGTCATCTGCTGATGGACACTAGGATTGCTTCTACCTTTTGGCTATTGTGAATAATGCTGCTGTGGACAGGGTGTCCAGACATCTGTTTAAGTCTCTGCTTTCAATTCTTTTGGGTAATACCCAAAAGTGGAATTGCTTGATGATGTTGTAATTTTATTTTTAATCTTTTGAGGAACTGCCATACTGTTTTCCACGGTGTCTGCACCATTTTAGTTCCCATAAAAAATGCATAAGGTTCCAATTTATCCACAACCTTGCCAACACTTTTTTTTTTTTTTTTTTTTTTAGACAGAGTCTCGCTTTGTCACCCAGGCTGGAGTGCAATGGCATGATCTCGGCTCACTGCAGCCTCCACCTCCCGGGTTCAAGCAATTCTCCCACCTTAGCCTCCCGAGCAGCTGGGATTACAGGCACCCACCATCATGCCAGGCTAATTTTTGTATTTTTGTAGAGAAGGGGTTTCACCATGTTGGCCAGGCTGGTCTTGAACTCCTGGCCTCAGGTGATCTGCCCGCTTCGGCCTCCCACAGTGCTGGGATTACAGAAGTGAGCCACTGCACCTGGCCTCAACACTTCTTAGTTCTTATTTTAAGTAGCCGTCCTAATGGGTGTGATAAGGGGTACTGAGTTTCAGTTTGAGAAAATACAATATCTCACTGTGGTTTAAACCAGGACACTTTTAAGAGTGAAGGAGGCACCACCTGTAATTATACAGAGGCACGGGCGCAAGCTGGGGTGACGGCAGCTATGGTCCGTCCAGGGCATCGCACGGGGAGTGGTGCCACTGGGGCCTTCTGAGCTCCCCGGGGCTGGGGTTTGGAAGACCAGAGCGCCAGGCTTCGTTGGAGAGCAGAATAGCCTTCTTAGGGGCCCAGCTCCTGCCTATCATCTACCCAGCTGCCTGTCTACCTGAATTCCCCTAGTTGCTCACTGAAAGGCAGAAGAAAATTTCCCAGACTATCTCCAGGTAATCAAGGTGCAGACAGTTTTAGAAGCTCAAGGAGGCTCCTGTGGAAACAGGATTTTAAATCAGTTGAAGTCTCACGTAATTAAAATGATTTTGATTGTAATGGTCACTTCAGTAATTCCTTGTCTATGAAAATATTTACCAGCATCACTATTGTACACCTTATCACATCAGTCACCATTTGAAAGAAGTCACCAGCCACCCTAACCACGGAGGTGAAGAGTTGAGGGTGAAGGAGGAAACGGAGTGTTTGACTTTATCCTTCATCACTCGTCAAGGCTAATGGCGAATCATGTCGCTTTTTGTTTTTTTAGTGCGACTGTACTACCTAGAGACACGGGCTATTTGGAATCAGCTTTTTGTTTTACATGCCTCTTTCCCCAAAATCATCTGCTAAGGCTTGACAACAGTGCTGAGAGGCGGACGGGTGACTATTACTCTCTCCACTTGACAGATGGGAAAAAAGACTCAGAGAAATAAAGTCAGTCAGTCAATAGTCAGGGGAGCATCAGGCACCGTACACGTGCCAAGATTTGACAGGCACAAGCTGGGGTTTGCTGTCCATGGAAGGCAGGAAATGAGGGGTCACGGCACAGCAGTGATGAGGGTCACCAAAAGGCAAGCAGATGGTGCTGTGTGGACGACGGCAATGCACGGAGGGCCTGCTGGGGGATAGGGTGTTTAAGCTGTAGCCTAACGTATGGGTAGAAGGTGGCCAAGTAAGCTGGAGAGGAGGAAAGAAAAGGAGCTGGGAAAGGAAAACAGCTCCAGGGAGAAGGGCCATCATGTGTGCTATAGTTTGGATATGGTTTTTCTGTCCCCCAACAAAACCAACATTGGAGATTGATCCTCACTGTGTGGTTTTGGGCCTGGTGGGAGGTGTTTGGGTCATGGCTGTGGTGGATCCCTCATGAAAGGCTCGGTGCCGTCCTCCCAGAAGGGAGTGAGTTCTCATCCTGGCAAGATGGGATTAGCTCTCATGGAATGGATTAGTCCATGAGGGTGGTTTCTTACAAAGCGAGTGGTTCCCCACTTCCTGGCCCCTCTTTGCACCTGCCCACTTCTCCTCTGACCTTCTCTACCATGTTTGGATGCAGCACAGAAGCCCTCACCAGAAGCCAAGCTGAGGTCAGTGCCCTACTTCCTGTACAGCCTGCAGAACTGCGAGCCAAATAAACCTCTTTTCTTCCTTCCTTTTTTTTTTGAGATGGAGTCTCGCTCTGTCACCCAGGCTGGAGTGCAGTGGCATGATCTCAGCTCACTGTCTCCTCCACCTCCTGGGTTCAAGTGATTCTCCTGCCTCAACCTCCCAAGTAGCTGGGATTACAGGCGTGTGCCACCATGCCCAGCTAATTTTTGTATTTTTAGTAGAGACAGGGTTTCATCATGTTGGCCAGGCTAGCTTCTGACCTCAGGTGATCCACCCGCTTCGGCCTTCCAAAGTGCTGGGATTACAGGCGTGAGCCACTGCGCCAGGCCACATCTTTTCTTTCTAAATCACCCAGTCTCAGGTATCCCTTTATAGCAAGAGAAAACAGACAAGACAATGTGCATGCACAGGTGAGGGAGAACGAAACCTCTGTGACTGTCTGTAGTCACATGAGGCTATGGCAGAGCTAAGCTGTGGCTTGGCAGAGCCAAGGCTTGAAGGGGACCCAGGAAATCACTGGTGAGCCCTTCCGATTATTCAGGGAATCTGCATGGTCTCCACAGCCCTGGAGTTTCACTTCCTCATTGAGGCAAGGGAGTTAGATGACTGAAGGCCGGTGCCCAGAGAAACAATATATGGCAGGGTTCACATTTTAAAAACCCATGGCATACAAAGTTGGTGTAGAGAAGGGAGCAAAATTTGTCCTTCATTTTCAAATGCTAGTGAATAGGTAATAGTTCTCCAGTCAGTTGGAATGAAGGGGAAAAGCTTCAAGAAATATATCTTAGGAAATAATGTTGGCTTGGCACTCCCCTCCTTCATTATATGTCTAAACACAACCATTGCACTTTTCAAGTTTTTTTTGTCATCTTCTATATTTAAGTGCAGAACACAGAAGGATGGCTGAAGTCCCCAGATCCACTTCCTTGGATAGAACAGAACTAGACGAGGTGTGTTCTTGCAAGCGGCCCCCAGCAGAATCCAGCCATCTGGGCAGGAGAACAGAGCAGCCCCTGGCCCCATGTGCAGTGCTCAGACTTGTGCTGTGAGCACGACTCGAGGCAGAGCTGGATTCTGTCATATATATATATATACACACACACACACACACACACACACACACACACACACACACACACACATGGTTGCTGTATATCATGTATATGATATATATCTCTATGTACGTGATATATACACATCATATCTATGTATATGATATATACACATCTCTATGTATATGATATATACACATCTCTATGTATATGATATATACACATCTCTATGTATATGATATATACACATCATATCTATGTATATGATATATATACGTATCACATCTATGTATATGATATGTATCATATATACATATCATACATATACACATATCATATATATATATGACACAGGGTCTCGCTGCATCACTCAGGCTGGAGTGCAGTAGCACAATCATGGATCACTGTAACCTCTGCCTCCTGGGCTCAAGCAGTTTTTCCACTTCAGCCTCCCAAGTAGCTGAGACTACAGGTGTGTGCCACCATGCCAATTTGTGTGTGTGTGTGTGTTTCTGCAGAGATGAGGTCTTGCCATGGCACCCAGGCTGGTCTCAAACTCCTAGACTCAAGCGATCCTCCCACCTTGGCCTTCCAAAGTACAGGGATTACAGGTGTGAGCTACCACACCTGGCCAATTTTGTTCTATTTCAAGGGCACTCAGGTTGATGGAAGAGGGATCTCTCAGGCATCTAGCTCCATCTGCCAGGCCCTCCCTGCCGAAGGCCACACTGCCACCCCTAAACCTGGCTCTACCCCCTACTGTGTTCATTAACCTTGGGCAAGTGGCTCCATCTCTCTAGGCTTCAGTTTCCCCACGTGTAAAACAAGGATACTGACATTTGTCCCCTGGGCTGTCTGGGGATGAAATGGGATGATGGCAGCAAGTCCCCAGCACAGGGCCTGGGGCAGCAAGCATGCAACCCTGAGAGACTACGAGGTCACATACGCCCCCCACATCTGCCAGGACCACGTGCCTTTGCCAGAGAGGGGCATGTTATCATCTGGCTTGGTGGGAACCTTCCAACAACAGCGAAGGCCATGACCACAGTCCTTCTGTAATTCCATTAAATAGTTTAGTGGCTGGGGCCGTGATTCAAAGAGAACCTGGACCTCCTTCACGTAGTCCCTCAGATGACTACACCTTAATTTGCTGTGCTTGCATGGGGTCCATGGTTACTTTTCTTGGCTTCTTAGCACCAGCATTAGCCAGGCTGAATAGGGGTTTCTGTCTCCAAAGTAAGATGAGGAACTGTGGCCTAATGTGGCTCCCTGACTCACTGGCTGGGAACAGGGTGAACAGGGCCACAGGGAGGCCACGTGGGGAGCTGCCAGGGCTTCAGACTCTTGGCCTGGGCTGGGCTTCATCGAGGCCCTGTCCAGTCAGCTGGATTGGGGCCAGTGAGCAGGCTTACTTTGTCTGTGAAATAGAAAAAGGGGCCATGGACTCACCCTTCACAAGCAGTTGGTTCACTTCAACATTTTAATGGAACTGACCTGAAATTAATGAGCACTGTCACACTGAGTAAATGCTGCCTCTCGGGATGAGAGCGGCAATGGGTAGAAGGCAGTGTGACAATTCAAACCCAAGGCCACGGACAATTACATAGAGGAAGTCTGTTCAGAATTTGGCGGATCGAATGGCTGTCCCCAAATAACAGGCATGCAGATGGCTAGGGTCTGATGCTGCCTGGCGAGGGCAGAGGCAGATGCTGTATTCTGAGGGCCAGCGGGAGGACACGACGTGGCAGTGGGCCAGCCAGCCACAGCCGGGAGCCAGCACAGGAAAGGGAGTTGGACGGAGTCAGAAGGTCAGGCCGCCCCAGTGAACAGGGAGCACATTAACCTTTCCACAGCCACGGGGGAGCTTATCAGGCTCCAAAATGCAGTCATCAAAGGCCAGCCAGCCCAGTGCAGCCAAGGCTGGCCCGGGGCTACCTCTGGGAGCAGGTCACGGGGCGGCAGCCTGTGAGCGGAGGTGAGGGCAGGCCCTGTGCCCAGAGTGAGCAGCTGCAGGGTAGTGTGCTCCAGCTGGCTCTGGGAGTCCCAGGTTGGAGAGTGGAATGGTCAGGGTGGGACTGTTCCAGGGGTGGGAAAAGGAGAGGGGGGAAATGGAGAGGACGGGAGTGGGTAGGGGGTGCTGGCCTGAAGGGCTCTGAAAGCCAGAGAGAACAGACTCCATGGGCTTTGGCCAGTTTTCTTCACTAAAAGGAGATGAAAAACAGAACAAAACAAAACAGATTTGATATCATGACTTTAACTCCCATGAAAAGTAGTTAAGTAGTTTGGTTTTAAACAAAGCAAAACAAAGCAAAACACCTCAGTCTATCTATTGGCTTTAAAACCACCCACTCATCACAGATGCTTCTGCGGCACGGCCTCCGCCCACTGCAGGCACAGGCATGAGTGATGAAGACAGCGGCACCTGTGTTCAGAAACACATACGGGCACTGAAATGCATCTGTTTTGAATCTTTTTTTCTCCCTGTCACATATATCATTTGTTGCGTTTGGATTGCTTTTGAGGTCAGATCTGGCTCAACGAGAATGGGGATGACATATGCAAAATTAAAAAGGGGGGACTACCAGGTGTACCTTCACATGGCATCAGTGTAAACATTCTAACAGAACCGACCACCAATTAACCAATCACCAACCAACACATTCCACTTAGACAGCAAGTGCTTAATTTAATCTAAGTACATTCAAGAAGGAACAGGTGTACTTCTACTTCAGAAATAGATATTTTAAAAAAAGAAGTAGGGTAGACAGCAGTGACAAACACTGAAAACTATGCTAATTAAGTCTTCTCTCTCTTAATTCCAACTATGAGACGTCATGCGTATTGGATACTTAAAATTTTTTTGGATGTAAATTTAAATACAAGTTAAATGAACCATTAAGCATTAGACACACAGTGTTATGTTGTCCTTGGTCTAGAAGGGACAGCTACATTGGCATTCAAAAGGAGTGTGACATAGTGACAAAGACTCAAGTAAAAATAATTTATAGCTTAGTGATTTCAATATTTTACCCCTGGTAACTTAATATACTTAGTCTGAGGATGAGTTCAGAAGAGAGGTAGCACAAGGTGGGAAGACAACGGGCCAGAACCAGTTTTTTTTTTTTTTTTGAGATGGAGTCTTGCTCTGTTGTCCAGGCTGTAGTGCAGCGGCATGCTCTTGGCTCACTGCAACCTCCGTCTTCCAGGTTCAAGTAATTCACCTACCTCAGCCTCCTGCAGGTGCACACCACCACACCGGACTAATTTTTGTATTTTTAGTAGAGACGAAGTTTTATCATGTTGGCCAGGCTGGTCTCAAACTCCTGACCTCAGGTGATATGCCCACCTCGGCCTCCCAAAGTGCTGGGATTACAGGTGTGAGCCACTGGCCAGAACCAGTTGTCTTTTCACTGCCTCTAGGGACAGTCTGGTTCCCTTTGGCCCTTTCCTGTGTTCGCAGACTGCAGCGAGGCTGGGGGACTCCGGTGGTGGGGGTGGGGGACTCTGGTGGTGCGGGTTAGTTTTTCTCATCTGTGGTCACAGACACCTGGCTAAGGAGCAGGGGAGGGGTGGTGGGTGGGGCTGTGCCCAGCTGTCCCCCCGCCCACAGAGGATCTGAGTAACTTGCAGGAAGTCTTCTCCACTAGCAGAGAAGGAAAGGACGCATGTCCGGGCTAAAACTCCAGCACCTCAAACCCAGGAAAGAGAACATGGGATTCCCACCCCAGGCCTATGAGAAAGGGGGCATCTGGAAGAACCTGGGAAACTGGCATCTGCAGGATGTTTGCTCTTCCCCCCCCACCGCCTGTTTTTCCTGTTTTTAATTCTAGAAACATACACATAACATCAAATTGGCCAAGGGTGTCCAGTTAGGTGGCATTAAGTACATGTATGTTGTTGTGCAGCCTAGACCACTATCATTCTTTCTGAAAGAGATCAAAACTCTTCTAACTGTGCCCCAGATCAAGTCACCCCATGTGTTTCTGCAGGCTCGTGGGAATTGTGAACATTGACTTGAATGGGTTAAAACTGAATTTCACCCGGAGGAGCCTTGGGCTGTGGCCTCCTTACCAGACATCAGGCAGCGAGTCTGTATTAGTCCTCAGGAATCCCTGGCCACTAAACCATCTTAAAGGGCAATTAGTGGCTTTATACAACTCGTTATTTATTTACTCAAAAGACTGTATCCTCGGCCTGCTCTCTTCTTCTATTGTGTAAAATACATATTTGGGACCTTTTAAAATGTGTGTTATGTACCTGATAGAACTCAATGGCTTCTCTGGAGCCATTCTGTTTTATTGTGGAAATTAGTACTAGGGGGGCTTTTAAAAGCTGATTTTTAGACCCGACAGCCTGCGTTTGTTCACGTTAATGCAGTGGATTGAGCTAACAGCCACCAAAGGGCTGTGAGGGACACCTCTGTGGCCTCTCTGTTGGAGCAGTGAGGCCAAGGGGCTCCACTTTTGTGAATATAGATGGTACTTGCTGGGCCTGTTAGAGAGGAGAGGACTGCATGGAGACTCAGTTGGCACTTATCTCTCTTCACACTGCCCCCGACAGTTCTCTGCCAGGGCTCCCCCACGTTATTGAACGTTACTGTTTGCTTTTGAAATAATAAGTATTATTTACTTTGAAATTATAAAATGAGACCAATTCTTTGGAGATTAGCTGGAAAGGTGTCAGGATATGACCCAGGGTGACTTTTTTATGTATTTATTTTTTTAATTAATTTTTTTTTTTTTGAGACAGAATCTCACTCTCACCCAGGTTGGAGTGCAATGGAGTGCAATCTCGGCTCACTGCAACCTCTGTTTCCTGGGTTCAAGCGATTCTCCTGCCTCAGCCTCTCGAGTAGCTGTGAATACAAGGGTGTGCCACCGCACCCAGCTAATTTTTGTATTTTTTTTTTAGTAGATGTAGGGTTTCACCATGTTGGCCAGGCTGGTCTTGAACTCCTGGCCTCGAGTGAGGGGAATCCTAAAGTGCTGGGATTACAGGCGTTAGCCACTGCACCCGGCCCAGGATGACTTTTTTCCGTGAGTAAAGTAGAAAGACAATGTGGCAGAAACAGGTGGTAGCCTCCTTGGAGGCATGCAGGAGCCTCACCTGGGACCCAAAGACCCACAGTTTGGCTTTTAGGAGAGAACAGGCTCTAGTAAAACATATTTCAAAATAGGGATGGCATGAGTAATAGAAGGGATATTTCTTAGGATTTGTTGATACTTGTTTTTCTATAATATCAATGTAAAAACATGCCCCATACTACTAGTTATGAATTGCTTCAGACATTAAACCCATACTCTGTTATTTTCTTCTCTTGGTTTTTAAGCCTCTTGGTAGGACTTAAATCAAAGAACATCTTATGATACCTCATGCGTGACTTTTCTTGGTGGTGCAATGAGGTAATTACTATCATATGGAGGGAGAAAGGAAGCGCCTCTTCTATTCATCACCTCTTTTAATCTGTACATAAACCTAACAAGGAGGGCATTAGTAGCATCCTGCTTCTGTGACTGGGAAAGCTGAGACTTGGATGTGTAAATGCTTTGCCCAAAGTAAATTCCAGACCAAGTTCAAGGACTCAAAGTCCTGTGCTTGCTTCAAGATGTCTTGTAAAAAGAGGAGAGAGTAGGGAAAGCTGGGCCAGAGGGTTTTTTTTTTTCTTTTGCTTTCTTGTCTCCTTAATCATGACAGCATAAATGAGTGGCATAATTTGCATTCTTGGTCTTACTGCATTCAATAAGTCATGATTGAGCAGTCATTTTGTATAAAGTACTACTAATAGTCAAGATGTGGTTCTTGCTCTCAGTAGTTAAGACCAGACATAAATAAAGGAGGCAGAGACTGTAAGCTGGGCCTATGCCAGGAATGACATGAGGTGCTGATGGAATAGGAGCTGTGGGCGCTGGGGCAGTTGGCTATTTAAGGTTTCCGTGGAAGATGAGGCTTGACCCCATGCTTGAGGGATGCACTGCGTAACCGAAGACCCCTCCCATGCGTTCTTGCACTGGCAGCCGTCTAGAGCTGGCTTCAGACACTTTCCACTCAGATGCCCACAGCCACAGAGGGGAGGTCTGCCACTCCCTGTCCACCCTGCAGCCTGGCCCTGCCCAGGCCATTCCTTCTGCGTTCTCCTCCCTTCTCCACTCCTGGGTCACCCGATGCTTCCTGTCCTCCACATGACACCTCATATCTGTCCTCCCCCCTCTCCTTCCCCTGTCAGAGAGTAGGGTAATGTTGTACCTGTGTCCCTCCAGTAACACTGATTTCTTCATAGTCTGATGCAGAGGGCTGCTACTGAAGTAGCTAAGAGCACCAACTCTGGAGCCGCACAGACCACTCTGTGGCTTTCCAGACTGGGGGTGAATTACCTGAGTTTGGAAAGCAAGACTCACTAGGATTTTAGGGAGAGTACTTTAGAACACGAAATGAGGCCAGGTGTGGTGGCTCACGCCTGTAATTTCAGCACTTTGGGAGGCTGGGGTGGGTGGATCACCTGAGGTCAGGAGTTGGAGACCAGCCTGGCCAACACGGTGAAACCCCATCTCTACTAAAAATACAAAAATCGGCTGGGTGTGGAGGTTTATGCCTATAATTCCAGCTACTTGGGAGGCTGAGGCATGAGAATCATTTGAACCCAGGAGGTGGAGGTTGCAGTGAACTGAGATCACACCACTGTACTCCAGCCTGGGCAACAGAGCGAGACTCTGTCTCAAAACAAAAACAAAAACAGAAAAGAACACGAAATGAAATGAAATGGAGTTTCATGGAAAATATCTCTCTTTAAGGCCCTCACATTGCATTCTTCCTTCCTCACCAAGAGAGTCGTCGCGAGGATTAAATGAAGTAAGGTATGTGAGATGCTCAGTACACTACCGGACATGAGACTGTTCTAAGGAGATCTATGACTACTCATGTGTATGTCGGCGTTGTCGTATACTCAGTATTTATGCACAAGCCTACATGTCCTCTACCACACTGTAGATTCCCTGCGAGTGGAATCCTTGGGTAATGAATTTTTGTGTCTTCTATAGAGACCAGCAGAATCCCTAACATTTTAGGGATTCAGTACTGTAAATATTCACTGAATGAATGAAGAAGTACAAATGAAAAATGTAAGTATGAATAGTTGGTGAAGACAGCACACTTTAAGTCATGTCAACAGTATGAAGCACAAACATGAGGGGGAGGAGAGGGAGGGAGGAGCCAGAGGCTATCTGGCCCAATCCCCACTCGCTACAAGAGACTTCTCGATAGCATCATATAGTTCTCTTTTGTTATTGAGTTCTAATCTAATTCCACTCTAATTTAATTATACTGAGTGGTTTTGATCTTTTTTTTTTTTTTGAGACTTTCTTGCCTACTTTTGGACTGAGTTTTTTTCTCATTTTTCCATTTCTTCCCCCTGTGTGTTTGGATTCTATAACATCCATACAAGCAGGCATGAACACCTCTTTGAGCCACTAAGCGATGAGCCCCTAATCATCTACCTGTGATTCCTGAGGCATCTGTTGCAAGGATGGATAGCCACAGTTGCAAAGAATTATTTTCTCTTTTAAGCCCAAAGTTGCCATTATTTTAACCACAAAGCATTGGTCTAGCTCATCCATTCATTTATCAAATGACTTACGGTGTCTGCTAATTGCCAGGTACTGTGCTAGGTGCTAGAGATAAAAAGGTTACCAAGCCAGAAATATTGTTGCGATGCAAAACGTGGCCCAAACCTCCTATCTCCGACCCCAGCCAAGCTGCTCTATTGGTGCTTGATGGGAGGCAAGAGAATCATACTGACCAGGAGTCCAGGGACCTGGGATCTAGTCCTGGCTCTGCCACTTGTGGCCCTGGGTGAGTCGCATCACCTGTTCGAGGCTCAGTTTTCTCATCTGTAAAATGGGCCCCATCTATCTTTCAGGGTTGTTGTGAGGATCATAAAATGAGACAGTAAATGTGATAGTGATTCTAAACTCTAAAGCTCTCAAAGTTTTTATTCACAACTTAATTGTACATTTAAAAATAACCAAAAGAGTATAACACAAGGGATAAATGCTTGAGGGAATGGATTTTTAAAAAGTTTTTATTCATATGGCATACTTAAAAGACTTTTTTTTTTTTTTTTTTTGAGACAGAGTCTCGCTCTGTCACCCAGGCTGGAGTGCAATGGTGTGATCTCGGCTCACTGCAACCCCCACCTCCTGGGTTCAAGCGATTCTCCTGCCTCAGCCTCCTGAGTAGCTGGGATTACAGGTGCACGCCACCACGCCCAGCTAATTTTTGAATTTTTAGTAAAGATGGGATTTCACCATATTGATCATGCTGGTCTTGAACTCCTGACCTTGTGATCCGCCCGCCTCGGCCTCCCAAAGTGCTGGGATTACAGGTATGAGCTACCGAGCCCAGCCCTAAAAGACTTCTTTATAAGGAGCCATATTGCTTTGGGGAGACCGAAGGCTGCTGAGGGCCTCAGGGCAGGGTTGATGTGCACCTGCCAGCACGCCACCTTAACATCTTCATGGAACCTTAACACCTTCTTAAAAGTGCTCCACCTCCTTTTTTTTGACCCTTAAAGAAGAGACCAACTATTAGTACTGTGTGGCAACTGTGCCTGTCCTCTCACATGGCCAGGGGACTGGGTGACACATTACCCAGAAAGCTACACTTCTGTGCTGGTGGCCACTCCAACACACTTCCTTTGTTTGGCTGGAGCTGGTCCACTTGACAAGGGGTCAGGAAGATGAAGCTGAATCCAACCCCCTACACTGCCAGGTGGGTACCCGCTGCCCTCCCCACCTTGCTATGGACCATTTCTGATCTGGCTTCTGGACACAGACCATTTCACATTCTTCTACCTACATGGAGGTGAAACTCCCTTAGTTTTAGGCAATTCCTCATTTGCTTAATTTCATTATATACTCCCTAATGGGCAACAAGGAGATTGGATGTGTGAGATTTATTCGAGAAAGGGCCAAATTGAGGGCAGCAAATGTGTAAGCCTTGTGAGTCCTTTCTCCTCGCAAAGACAACACTCGTCTGGCTGGTGAAGCCAAGAGCACAGCCATACGGCTGCTTCTCATCCTGGCACCCCCAGCCCCAGCACAGCACCCCACAGAGCATGCTGGATGCGTTCAGTAAATATTTGTGAAATAAATGAATAAATCAATGGCAGTTGTTTGGATTTCAATATAAATGGATCTTGGGCCTGAGATACTGCCAGATGGGCAGACAGGTTACAGTCTGGTGATGCATCTCCAAGACTATAAAAATGTAGCCGTTGCTGGAGTCACAGGCTGACATTTCAGATGATTATATGCACAATTTAACCACATGGCTATCTGTGCCCTCCAAGTGCCATCGCTTCAACAACTGTTTTCATGTTGACTTTTTTGCTCGTTCCTCTCTCTTTTTTTTTAAGTCAAGCATAATTTTTTGCAGCCTCTCGTATTTCTAGCGGAATGTGATTTATTCATATAAAATTATGTTCCATTTTTATAAAACCCAAGTTACTGCAAATGATGCTTGAGGTTTCACAGAAAATATTAATTCCTGATCTGCTGCTATAAAGCATGGCTGCTCGCTGAGAGCAGCGCTGTCGCTCTGAGACAGATGGAAGCAGTCCAAGGGTATGATTAACTTCTTGGTCCTGGCAATTGCCTAGTGCTCCTCTTGCCCTAGATTTCAAGATTGACCTCCAGCTTCTCTGCAGACGCACAGTTGCTCAGCTTGATAAATCACATGAATCCCTTTTTTGATCAGAGTTATCTACTATTTACTACTCATGAAGGGAAGTTAATCTTATTCAAGGCACTTCATATGCTGCACACATATCCTTCCTTCTTCCTAACAGCACTTTGCATATTTTCCACATTGGCGGTGATGTGGCATCTTTCGCAGTGCAGAGGGTCCACACCAAAGATCCACCTTTATCGTGTTTGTCCCTCTTCTTTGTCTCTACTAACCAGCATCAAATATACCGACCCACAAGAAGAAAAAACACATGAGAGGCACACAATAAGCAGTGAATAAGTGAGACGAATTGTGTCCCTTTGCAAACTGAGATTTTCTTGTAATTGGCTTCTTTACTTTGTCAAGAACTTTGCCGGGCCGAGTGTGGTGGCTCACACCTGTAATCCCAGCACTTTGGGAGGCCAAGGCAGGCAGATCACTTGAGCCCAGGAGTTCGAGACCTGCCTGGGCAACATGGTGAAGCACCCCCTCTACGAAAAGTCCAAAGATTAGCCAGGCATGGTGGCTACCATGGCACTGGGCAGGGCACGGGGAGAGCTGAGATGGCTTGAGCCTGGGAGGTCGAGGCTGCAGTGAGCTGTGATCACACCACTGCACTCCAGCCTGGGTGACAGAGTGAGACCCTGTCTCAACAAACAAACAAACAAACAAAATCAGAAAAGAAAAAAGAATTTTGCCATCTCTTCTTGCCCTGTTTGTCTGCTTTTTTCATTTCTGGGGGACATAAATGGGCCTCTGGTAGGCCAGTTGACTCTCAGTGGTATAAAATAGATAAAAAAATTCTACTGTCCAGAGTAGAAAAGAACAGACAATGCACCATCCCACTCTCACACACTCCTTTCTGTCACTGCTGGGCAGGAGGCGCAAGTGAGTGGGGCTGAAGCCCAAACTCCCCTTCTGCTTGCCATGGTGATCCAGTTTCAACCTGAAGCACATTTTGCCTATTTGGGGTGAACCATAAATTAAGTCCATTGGTCAGGCAAAACCAAGCAAGGGAAAAGGTTTTTTGGGGATGATCACAGTTGATTTTTAAAATTTACGTAACGGAAATATCACAGTTTTAATTTATCAAGATGGTATATTGATTACAGAAGATTCTCTGAACTTTAAAGCATACAGTCTAAACTGTCAGATATTGGATTTGTGCTGAAATGCCAATTTAGAAAATAAATCAGGCGACTGGAGAAATGGAAAGACAAGACTGACTTTCCAAAGACATCTGGACATTCTCTAACCTCCAACAACCCAGAGGGATGAGACTTCTACCCACTCCTTAGGAAGGGAAAGGGAAACACACCCCTTTCTTTTTCTTATAACTGGTCTCATCAGGTCAGATCTCAAGGCTTTGAAGTTGGGCTTCCTTATAGGGAAACAGATAACAAAAACTGGCTTCCTACAGTGTAAACTCATGTCCTTCCACCAACCCCAAGTCAATGAAATCCTGTTTCATCATCGATTTGTGTATCTTGGAACAAAATAGCTCTGGCCTTGTCTAAATGTCCTTGTGTTCACTGGCCACTCAAGGTTGAGGCTCAGTGGAAGTGAAATGAGCCCACGGATGAGCAAACTTATAGGACACTGAGGTTCTGAAGGAGGATAAGACCCAGAGTGTGTCACAGACATGCTCCTCCATGAGGAACCAGTGTGCATGGCCAGAGCCAGTACGGGCTTTTCTGTCCTGTCCCAAAATTATAGAACTCAGGAAGCACCTTTTGGGGTCTAAAAAGTGCTTCTCCCCCAAGAACAAAGATGAAGGCATGAGCTAATCATTATGAAATTTTATATAAAGAGGTGATAACAGGCTGAAAGCAAAAAGTTTAGGAAACCAGGATGGTTTGTGTAAATGAATGTATAATAGGTTAATACCAGGCTCTAAGTAGCCAGAGATATTGGGCCTAGAACCCCACTTTGGGATATTCAGGACCTGGGGAGATCTTTACTCAATTCCTTTCCCACCCTGAGGTTCCTCTGGCAGACAGAACATTAGGCAAGTCATACAGTGGTCTGACTTGAGGCACTCGGGTCATTTTTCTAGAAAATATTGGTTTATTCAAAAGAATAAGTAACGTGAGAGAAAATGACATCTGTCACTTGATAAGTTATTCTCTACTTAAAAACTAGAAAATATGAATGCAATTAATTCAGCAGGTGTTTTAAAATCATTATTTTGAAGAAGGGTTTCAATTTCCATCTTGAAATGGTTACAAATGCTTATCACTTATGGGGATTACGTCTGTGGCCCTGAATTAGTAGAGAATAGACAATAGAAAAAGAATGGCTGTTATTGAAAAGTCAAAAAACAACAGATGCTGGAGAGCCTGTGGAGAAAAACGAATGCTTGTACACTGTTGGTGGGAGTGTAAATTAGTTCAGTCATTGTAGAAGACATTGTGGTGATTCCTCAAAGACCTAGAGGCAGAAATACCATTTGATCCAGCAACCCCATTAATGGGTATATACCCAAATGAATATAAATCATTCTATTATAAAGACACATGCACGTGTACGTTCACTGCGGCACTGTTCACAGTAGCAAAGACATGGAATCAACCCAAATGCCCATTAACGATAGACTGGGTAAAGAAAATATGGTACACATATGCCATGAAATACTATACAGCCATAAAAAGGAACAAGATCACGTCCTTTGCAGAGACATGGATGGAGCCATTATCCTCAGCAAACTAATGCAGGAGCAGAAAAACAAACACCACATGTTTTCACTTGTAAGTGGGAGCTGAATGATGAGACCCATGAGGGAGAAACACACACTGGGGCCTGCTGGTGAGGTGTCAGGGGAGGGATAACATCAAGAAGAACAGCTAATAGATGCTGGGCTTAATACCTAGGTGATGGGTTGGTGGGTGCAGCAAACCACCATTGCACATGTTTACCCATGTAACAAACCTGCATATCCTGCACATGTGCCCCTGAACTTAAAATACAAGTTGAAGAAAAAAAAAGAAAGAAAGAAAAAAGAAAAAGCACAGAGAAGGTAGCTTTAAACAACTGCATTGCTAGAATAGCAAAGTCAGCTCGTCACTTTGAAATGACCAATTCTGAATAGAAAAAGTGCTACAGTAAAGTAAGGGAAATGCCCTATTACATTTGAGGATAAAGAAATTTGTAAGAAGAGTGGTGACAATGAAAACCTCTGTTTTTGGGTGGGGAATGGGCTTGACAAGGGATTTTTTGTGAAAATATCAGAAAAAAAGGAAATGGCATTGTTCATCATTAACATCCATGGACATTTTCTCTTTAGGACAAAGTTGTATATGTTTTGGGAAGAAATCTTCGAATGTATCAGTCCTAGTTTCTGATGAATTGTCTTTGTATTTGTGACCATGTCTTCAAAATAAATCCTTATTTTCCTAAAATAGGTTTTGATTCATTCTACTAAAGGTCATAATGACCTTTTTTTTTTGTATTTATATGTGTAGCTTTACTAAGATATAATTTACATTCCATAAAGTTCACCCATTTAAAGCATACAATTCAGTGGTCTGGTATACTTACAAGGTTGTGCAACCATCACCATAATCTATTTTTACAACATCATCATCTCCAAAAGAAATCTTGTACTTATTAACAATGACCAAGTTTTGTAAACTTTGAGGGTTTTCCCTTGCGTCTCAGTGCATTTTGTTGAAGGAATTGCTTACTTAAGAAGAAAAGTCAAAGACAGAAAAGAAATATGTATAGGAAAGAAATGACTATGTTATATTCTAAATGTGTTTTGATCTAGACTCTTTCCTCCTCCTACTGACACATTCAGAAGCAGAGCAGTCATCAGCTTTTGTGAAAATCCCAAAAGCAATTCCAGAAGATCATGTGCCAGCCACTCAGGACACGCAGGCTTGTGTGGTTGTCATGGGGAAGGTTTTGTAATTGAAATAAAAATACTCATGCTCAGTCTGCCACCACACAGAAAATGCTTTTCACTCATGCACACCAGATAATTCGCCTAAGTGACAGGTTTTACTTTGGAGGAAGCACCGAGCTAAGCTGGTTTACACAGTCAATGATGGCTCATTCCATGAAAAAGGAACTGGGAAGGAAGGCAGGGTGGTGAAGGTTAGCTAGACAATGTGGAGGTGGCTGCCAGCCAGTCAGCCAAGGGCACAGCTCCTCCTGCTGCTTCTAATGCTGTGGAGACACACAGGGATTTCATCTTTACCTCCTGACAGTTCCTCAAAACACACACACGCACGCACACACACACACACACACACTCTCTCTCTCTCTCCCCAATCTTAGTAAGTGAAAAAACAAAAACCAAAACCAACCAAACCAAACCAAGAGTCTGGTCTATTCTAGAAAGTGACTTTACATACCCGCATTCAACTATCTGTCTACAGCCTTTCAGACAAAGCAGGATATAAAATACAGCCTGTGTGTGTTTCTTGATAAGGTTTACACATCTCATTCAGTAACACGCGCCAGGAGAAAGACGCCAAAGCAAGGAGTAAAAAGTCAAGCACGTGGGACCGTGAGTTGTTGGGTTATGTGCACAAAATATTTCAAGAGAGAGAATCTTATCAAAAGATAGATAGCTCCCGGTGAAATGATATGGAAAAAGTCTGAAGAAAACATCTCAAAATAAATGAAGTATTTATTGCTGAAAAATGAGCTTAGATCTCAGCCAATTCCAAAGTTCAGAATTTACCGCACCATTCAGGCCTTTCTCTCTAAGTTTCTTGTCTCTTGTTTCATTGCACAACAAGGGATTCTTCATACTTGCTATGAAATACAACAAGGCGATTTTTGCAGTGATAAACTCCACACATGCATGACAAATCCAAGCATGCAAAATGTTTAACATCCCAGTTCACAGATACTTTAGGGACAAAATCCGATTATGAATTATATGCCACAATAAATAGGGCTCAATGTTTCATAAAGCAATTTATAGTTCATAAAAATGACAAAATGTACCTGTCAGAGAGAGCGCGGAGAGCCGTTCTCTGAGCTGCCTGCTGGAAGAAAGAAAGGGCAGAGATGTTTATTTAATATTCTGACTTTTGAATTACGTGCTCAATGAACACTTAAAAAAAAGACCCCTGCATTACACACATTTTTGCCATGTGGCCAAATTTTAAACAACTAGCAATGAAGTAGAGAGCACTGTTGTAAAATGTGAAATGTGTGTGATGAAATGAACCTTCACGGACAGTTAACTGAAGCCCGGCAATGCACACCTGCAACTAGGGGATGAGTTTGTGGGGGGGGCAAAGGACTGTACCCAGGTAAGCTTGGACAGGCCTCTGGAAATTGGCAAAGACCAGAGCTACTTCTCTGAAATCACTTTCCCATTGCTTTATTGTCCTTTCCTATAAGAAAACAAAAAGGTCTGTTTTGGTTTCTTTGTAGCTTCTTTCCCAATGAAGGTGTAATTTTTCACTCGGATTTCAGATTGAAAGTTTCCACAGTTGGAATATGGAATGCCACTAGAAATCTCAATGGATTATTGATTTGTTTCAGGCACAGTTAATGATATTATGACAATGATTTTTAAAATTCACATTGAAATGTTAATGGATACAATTATCTGCTGTTGGGATTTGCTTTAAGATAATACAGTGGGAGGGCTGGGTGCGGTGGCTCACGCCTGTAATCCCAGCACTTTGGGAGGCTGAGGTAGGTGGATCACCTGAGGTCAGGAGTTCAAGACCAGCCTGGCCAACATGGTGAAATCCTGTCTCTACTAAAAATACAAAAATTAGGTGGGTGTGGTGGCATGCGCCTGTAGTCCCAGTGACTCAGGAGGCTGAGGCAAGAGAATCGCTTGAAACCAGAAGGCAGAGGTTGCAGTGAGCCAAGATCATGCCACTGCACTCCAGCCTGGGCAACAAGAGTAAAACTCCATCTCAAAAATAAATAAATAAAATAAAAAAATTTAAAAAATACAGTGGGAGAAGGGCAGAGTGGGTGGGCACATACATAAGACAAGATGGCCTTGGGTTGAGAACTGCTGACGTTAGGCGATGAGCACAGGGCAGGTTCTTAATATTATTCTGGCCATTTCCCTACGTGAAATGAACAAAACTTTCATTTTGTATTGAAAATGTATTGATTTGTTTTTTGTTTTTTTCTTCTACTAAAATTAATGTGTGTGTGTGTGTGCTGAAATTTCCCATAATAAAAAACTAAAAGAAAAAAATCATAAAAAAGGCTCTATTTTGGCTGGGCATGGTGGCTCACGCCTGTAATCCCAGCACTTTGGGAGGCCCAGGCAGGTGGATCACCTGAGGTCAGGAGTTCGAGACCAGCCTGACCAACAGGGAGAAACCCCGTTTCTACTAAAAATACAAAATTAGATGGGCATGGTGGCGCATGCCTGTAATCCCAGCTACTCGGGAGGCCAAGGCAGGAGAACTGCTTGAACTTGGGGGGCGGAGGTTGCAGTGAGCTGAGATTGCGCCATTGTACTCCAGCCTGGGCAACAACAGCAAAAGTCTGTCTCAAAAAAAAAAAAAAAAAAAAAAAGGGCTCCATTTCTCCATCAGATTCTCCCAAGTTTTGTACTTGCTTTCCTTTTCTCTGGCTATTCTATTTTTCACCCATTTGCCTTCTATCTCTGGGCCCAATGAGGCCAAGGAAGGCAGATGGCACACGATGCTCTCTGTCTCAGAAGTCATGATTGGGAGGTCAGTAGACCAGGCCTACTCAGTGTGCACCGGGAAACAAGGAGTGTGCAATGGTCCTTTCCTCTTTGCATGATACACAGGTCATGGTTACTGTTTTTTTTTTTTTTTTTTTCTGAGACAGAGTCTCTCTTTGTCACCCAGGCTGGAGTGTAGTGGTGTGATTTCAGCTCACTGCAACCTCTGCCTCCCAGGTTCAAGCGATTCTCCTGCCTCAGCCTCCCAAATAGCTGAGATTACAGGTGTATGCCACCACACCCAGCTAATTTTTGTATTTTTAGTAGAGACAGGGTCTCATCATGTTGGCCAAGCTGGTCTCGAACTCCTGACCTCAAATGATCCACCCGCCTCTGCCCCTTAAAGTGTTGGGATTACAGGTGTGAGCCACCATGCCTGGCCTATGTTTACTGTTGACCAAGGACCTCACAATACTTCTCATGCTGATCCCCCATCATATTTAGATATCAGGAAAAATAGAATCTTCAAGTTAGAAAAAAATGACACCTCAGAACCATTTTCTCTGTTATGGAAATAAAATACACCCTTGGTGACAGTTCCACATCTTGGGATAAAAATAAAAGTAGAAGCAGTTATCATCCCAGAAAAGCTCCTTCCTAAGGTAGGAGCTGGATGACCTCGGTACACTTTTAGAATAACATGGACATGAAAGATTAAGGCAGGGCAGTGTCAGGAAGCTGCAGGGATGGGCGGCCGCTCCTCAAATGGTGCCTGGAACCATGAGCAGGTGTCAGTACATATCTGCTGATTAAATGTTAGAGGGATGAATCAGTCAGGAAAGCCTTCCCTCTGAAATCTGAGCATAATTTTAAAGACAAGGAGGGATGTGGTCAGGAGAGAGGAGGCATTGATAGCACTGGGCTAGACGGCACAGCAGGGGCCTGTCCCAGCCTCTGGCAGCAGCTCTCAACCGGGGCACCCATGACTCCCAAACCCTGGGTGTCTGGAATTGATGAGGGTGTTTCTGTGCATTACATTCATGAGGGGGATCAATAATGGCAGTAGTGTCTGGGGCCAGGGATACTAAAGCCCTTCAAAGAGCAGGAAGGTCCCTTGTATAATGAAGAATTGTCCCCTTAAAATGACAAAGGGTGCTTGCAGAGAAACACTGCGGCAGAGTAGGAATGAAAGGAGAGCAGGAAGAAGGGCTGTGGGGAACATGAGCTCTAGGGCCTGGCAAAGATAAGAGGAATTGAGACAACTTCCATAAGTAATGCAGCAACACTGAATTAGGAAAACCATCTAGTGTGTTGAGCCGGGGTTGGAGAGTCCAACATTCTGGGACAGGTTTTGCCATTCATTTGCTATGGACCTTGCGTCTGGCCTTCAACCTCTGGCTTAGTTTCCAAACCACCCTTTCCTTCTCTGAATAGGGTGCTGAAAGAGACAGTCAGTCCGTGTCCAGGCTACTATGGACAATCCAAGGGGTTACTGTCCCCTCCTCATTCCCTAGATTCTGAATGAAGACCCCATGTCCTGGTATTCCATTGTCATAGGATTACCACAACAGATAAAAGAATACAGATCTACCGATCTTCTTGATAAGGAGAGCTGAGGGAGCAGCGAGAGGCAGGGGAAGAGGACCGGAGCCTGAGGAGCCCACGCAGACACCTCCAGGGATGGGTGCTTCCCTCTCCCCAGTCCTTCTCCTGTGCTCTTCCAGGGAGCCAGCCTGGAGCATGCTGATAAAACGCACCCAGCACGCAACAGGTGGCATCACTGCTGGGAGGTTTGTCTCCTGGAGAGTTTCCCTCTCACTCAGCAAGATGGCTTTCGCTTTAGGCCGCGATACTTGAACTTAATTTAACTCCCTACTCCTGACTGTTTGGCTGAATATACAAGAAGTATTTTTGAACTGCCCCAAAGAAAGGTGGAATGTATTATCGGTATTGTCTCTAAACATCATCTCAGCAGGAGCCATGAGAGACTGGCTCTTCCTGGAGTAACAGAAATCGTAAGAGGTGTGACTAAAAGTTCAATAGAAACCTTCAACATGGCATCTGAATTTCTCCCTAGCCATGGAAATAGACCAAGGCTGTCAATATTTTAAAAGGCTATTGACTCTTTTCTCTTCCACCTCCAAACAATTCCTGCTGACTTCTGTGATACGGAAACAGTGCTTGTTGATGTGCAGCTGGTCAGAAAATGATTTAAAAAGCGAAAGGAAAACAAACAAACAAAAAGCAAGAAACACTGCTGTCTGGCCGCCAATGGAGTGCCTAGGAATTGAGGCATCCCAGTGGCGGCACCTGTTGGCAACGCCACAGGACTGATGTTAGCCCCGTCTTCTAATACAAGCTGAGTTGGAAGCTTAGAGCAAGGGCTGCTTTCCTTTAGCAGACTGGTGTGACGCTGGGAACAAAAGGTCCTTCTGGGCCGAGAGACACGGCACCCTACCGGGCACTAAGCAGTGTTCTCTGGTGATTCTTCACTCTTCCAATCTGTCACATGATGTATGCTACCACGCATGCAACACCGTGGTACTTAGCACCATCAACTGCCTGCACTGCTTTTTTTTTTTTTTTTTTTTTTGAGATGTTGTTTCACTCTTGTTGCCCAGGCTGGAGTGCAGTGATGCGGTCTCAGCTTACTGCA
The DNA here is from genome assembly GCF_028858775.2 of Pan troglodytes. NCBI lineage: Eukaryota > Metazoa > Chordata > Mammalia > Primates > Hominidae > Pan > Pan troglodytes. Next base: position 23,282,053 of record NC_072410.2, on the reverse strand, counting down.
ACCTCTGCCTCCCTGGTTCAAGCGATTCTCCTGCTTCAACCTCCAGAGTAGCTGGGATTACAGGCATGCGCCACCACACCCAGCTAATTTTTTTGTATTTAGTAGAGACGGGGTTTCACCGTGTTAGTCAGGCTGGTCTCGAATTCCTGACCTCAAGTGATCTGCCTGCGTCAGCCTCCCAAAGTGCTGGGGTTAGAGGTGTGCGCCACTGCGCCTGGCCTGCTCTGCTATTTTTTAATGACTAATTTTCATTGTGCTATTTAATTTGCAGTTACTCTACATCATTAAAAATTTTACAAAAACTCACCATCTATTATGAAAGAAGAGGAGTATATGTCAGATGTTTTAAATAATTTGAGGAAAAAACCCTTCATGGCATTATATTAATTGTATGTCATATACCACAGCAAAGACCACCAAGATGTTTTTACTGACTCCTCTCTTTAAAAAAACCTTCAGCTTTTGCACACTATTTTATTTTACTACTGGAAAATAATAAAACGAATAAATATTGGAATTAAATGGCAAAGAAAAAATTAGGTGACTCACGATTGAAACTTGAAAAAGTACTCATAGTAAACTAGATGAATTGCCCAATTTCATTCCTTCAAGAGTTATACATTACAGCAACTATATTTTTCTCTTCCTAAATCTCACATCATCTCTTCCTTGCGACTTGCCTTTTATTCAGTTCTCAGCAAAATAGGTTGAGAGGGTTAAGAGAACACGTCATTGATCCTTCCTGAGTTCATTATTCATTACGAATGATTCTAAACTCCAGTCTACGAGACAAAACATGTTCTTTTTTTTCTGCCAGAAATTGCCATTTTCAGGTTCTCCTCAAGAGATGACATATTTTCTCTGTCTTTATTATAGCAAGCTTGTTGCTTGGGAACACAATCAGTAGATATTCAGGTTTCAATGTATGCTAAATGAATTACAAGTCACATTCTGTTATTGAAGGGAAATCAAAGAGGAAATTAAACACCCTTATTGTAATTGGGTCAAGCACTGAACAAGCTCATGGATCCTGGAGTGGGGAGGAAGACAAAGGGAGAGGCTGAAATTCAGAGGGCTCTCAGAATGATCTCATTTCTTACTTGATAGAAACAGAACTTACGACTGGAGAGGTTTGTAATTCAGTCTGAAGTACCTACTATGTGCAAGCACTGGACTTGGCTTAGGTGGCAGTCACAACAAACAAAGCCCTTGCAATATTGTGCTTAGTGTCTAGAGGTGGGGCAGACATGAAAAGCTACACACACACACACACACACACACACAGCAGTCTACATTCCAAGGGGCATGGCTGAAGAGGACAGGGTGCTCTGAAACCAACTAATGAAGGAAACCTTGTTTGGAATGAGTGTCAAGGAAGGCTTACTAAGTAAGAAATAACAAAGCTGAGGCTTAAAGGATAAAGAAAAACGATCAGATCAGAGAAATGGGGGTGGGTGGCGAGGGGAGTGCTCTAGGCAGGGAAGCTCTAGTTTGGGAGCAAAGGCCAGGAGGTGGCCTAGATCCTGGCTCAGCTGAAGAACTACAAGATTTCACTGTGCTGCGGTTCGGCAAGTGGTAGGGACAGCAGCAGAGCAAGATGAGGCCAATCCCAAGGGTTTTAGACATCAAGTGAAGTATGTTAGGTATTAACCACAGGACAATAGAAAGTCATCGAAGGGTTTACATTAGGGGAAGCTGGGTGAAGCATGCATGGGGCTTGCTTATATGTTCTTTGCACTTCCTGTGAATCTATTACATAATTAAAAAAAATAGTACGGAGGGAGGCAATAAGATTTTTCAAACATCTTGCTGGCTTCTGCATGATGAATGGAACTGGGTAGGAAGCGACAAAGTTTGAGGTTATTGCAGTGATGTGGGCAAGAGAAGAGCATGGTAGTAGTGAAGATGGAGAGAGCTAGTGTTACATTGTGAAGGTCTGATTGAGGGAACAGGTGACTGGTTGGATGTGGCAGGCCAGGGAGAGGCATCAGGTGTGAGGTCCAGGTTTCTGGCTTGGGCACCTGGTATGGATGGAGATCCACTTGTTAAGTGGATTAAACTGGGGGCATAAGAGCAGGGGGCAAAGGTAGAATTGAGTGTTGGGTGTGTGAAGTTAAAGTTGCCTACAAGATGTTTCAGTGGAGACTCTGAGTAGCTAGCTGGATACATGAGACTGAAGTTATTAAATGCCAATTAAGTAAGAAACATCAATAACAGTCATAAAAAATGGATTGAGGTTTCTGGATCTACATTTTGCTACTGTTCTAAGAGAAAAAGATTTGGGTTTCAACTGGTTGGGATATATCTTTGTGTTTTCATTATGGATATCAGTAACCTCCATTTTTGCTATCAACAGTATCAGATTTATTCTGCTGACAATAAAGGAGGTATCTCTGCACAGGGATTTTCATCAGCTTGTTGCACCTGTGATAGGACATTGTATCCATATTCAAATACTTGAATAAACGCCCTTGCAGCCAGTCTTAGTTTGTGTTTTGCTGTTACTGAAGCACACTGTAAAATTTAGACCCAATCACATATTTTTATAGAAGTTCTATTTGTAAAGCCTTACATTTTTGCTGTTCTTTTTCAAGTTGAGACTTGCACTTATTAATTTATTTCACGGTTTAATTTCCTTCCACATCTATAAGCAATTTTATGTTTCATTATCTGAACTTTTATGCCATTGTTTTTCACTTCAGTCCTAGTTAATGGGTCTCTTAACTTTTTATGTTGTAGGCTTCCATTTAGTATTTTTCAACCCATTTAGTAATATCTGCAAGACAAAGGAAAAATTCTTACTCCTCTCTATTTTTTCCTCAGCAATAATGAGTCTTTTGCATTTTCGGATTCCTAGAAATAAATGCTGCCTAGGAAGCATTTTGTTCGGTCAACTTTGACCTCATTCCATTCTCTATAGGGGTCAGGCAGTCAGGGATGATAATATAATTCATCATCCAAATAAGAACAAATTCGAGAGAGAAAGGGGATGCTAACCAGACTGGAGTCAGAGACAAAACGAGAAAACCTGGCTGTTCTGGGCACATGGGACTGCACAGTCACTCTAATGAGGACTGCTCTGTGCAAATATGACTTGCTGCTTATAAACCCTGTTAAATAAGATCATGATAAGAAGGCAGACCTCAGGGCCTGAGGAGCATGCCAATAACGAAAGCACAGAGCTGAACGGGGTCAGCAGAGGACGAATCCTTCCAATTCCTAATGCTGAGTCCAACCGATGCTTGTGTGATTTTCTGGCTCTCTGTCTATCGGCTCCTCCCTCTGTTCACAGCAGACACCCTGAGGTCTAGCTCACCCTTTGTGTTAAGTGTTAACTCTTTTGTAAAAATTCTTAAGCTCCTCTCCATGCACTCCTAGTCTGTAACATGAAGTAGCCCTGGATTCTAGTCATTTTTGGGGAGTATGCCGTCTACCTCATGACAATTTTAGTTTTGGCTTCCCAAGTTCCTTACAAGAACATTGATGGCAGAGATCCTAGCTCATTTTCCCTCCACCTAAAAGAGCTCTCTCTCAACCCATAACACTTACAAGATGTGAGCAGGTAACCTCGGGGATGACAAATACTACTGTTTGCCACGATCTCCAATCTAAGAGGTTTGTGGAAATACATTTTTTTCATATCTGTGTATTATTTCCCTATTTGCTTTATTTAAATACTTGGACACATTTTCCTCTTTGAAAAATATTTGACTATCTTCTGCTTCCCCACATTACTTAGGTTTGTTTATGTCTACTAGAAATTTGATAGACAATAAACAACATTTATTGAGCACCTAGTATATCCTGAGAAAAATGCTGATTAGGGTTGACCATACCAGATGAAGTTTGCACAGGCAACATTATCTCATAAGGTGGATCCTGTTATCAACAGAGTGATCTGGGGGCCTTACGTAAGGCCAGATTGTCAGGGACGGCTATAATTTGGCAAGTCAAATCCGAGAGGACTGAGAGAGGCATACTTATTTTTTTGAGCATTTCTAGGACATTTCACTCCCTAGAGATAAACCCACGTGTGACATCCACTTCCTGGTTCCCCTTGCTCCAAAGCACGTGGCTCTTCTAGGCTCTGGAGGCCTTTGCCATCACAAATGAAAACGAAGGCAGATGCTATCAGTCAGAAGCAAGAAGAGAAAGGTGTGAGGACAACGTGAGAGGGTGCCGCAGGGACTGTCCCTGTCCAGGTAAAGGCTCTATGGAGGGCACAGAAGATACATGGCACCCTGCAGGGCAGGACATTCTGAACACCATGAAAGCAACATTATAGGTGAGAGGGGCCCTGAAGGATGCCTGAAGGAGGGCTGTGGGACACATGGCTGGTGTGGGGGTGGTAAGAGGTCACTCTGAAGTGGGAGGATGATGGCAAGAAGACCATGACCATGTGTGAGGTTATTAGTGTTCACCATGATGTGGGGTGGGTGATATCTATCCCTAAGCCAGATTCTCAGGGCAACTCAGCCTCAGCCTCCTGAGTAGCTGGGATTACAGGTGCCTGTTACCACACCTGGCTAATTTTTGTAGTTGTTTTTTAGTAGAGATGGGGTTTCACCACGTTGGCCAGGCTTGTTTTCATAATTTTATACTAACATTTATTTATATTCATAGAAAATATTTTATATTAACCTACTTTAATATTTTTGTCCAGTGCATTTAAGATATTGAAACAGAGGTCCAGGAAGATTAGCTTGCCTGTGGTCTCAGAGCCAGTAAGTAAAGGAACCAGGCCAGTGAGGGCTCCACAGAGCAGCCCCATTCTGTCTTGGCCTCACCATGGACTCCTGTGGCTGGAGGTTGAAAGCAAAGGGGACTAGGTGAATTCTGAATTGTGGCAGTTTCAGTGAGAAGAGGACTGCTGGGACACTGGGTGGATGCTAACAGACACTAGGGGAAACCTTTATCTGGGGATGCCAGTGAAGGGGAATAATAGGAGTCACCTCTTAGACAAGTGTTGGCAAAGGAGATGGGAGGATTTCAGGTTTCTGAGACTAACTTCTCTTCTCAAGAGGGTTATATCCTTATTGCTGATCTTGGCCCTTGTCAAAATCTTCTGGGGAAGAATTATTTTTACCTCCAGGGCTCATCATGACAGAACTATGTAAAGGAAGTAGCTGTCTGGGTTAGGTCTGGGTAGGAGCGAACATCGCCGAAGATTCGCCTGGCAGAGCAGGCAAACCTACTGGTGCTGTTGGATGCTGGTGGAAGATCCAAGCTCAGCTGCCTGTTCTCAGAATCAGGTGGCTGAAACGTGGTTCCTGGGACTGAGTTTTGGCAAGGCAACTGTGCCTTCTGGATGTGCACACATGCATACATGTGCCTGTCTAGCTACAATTTCAAAGTGACAGCAAACAAACAAGAGTAGCCATCAGACCCAACGCTGGCTGAGCTGCTAGGAGATACAATGCAGGTAGTATATGCATCTAAACTTCTGGTTCTTAGGAATGGAAGTTTAAATGTGGAGTGCAGATGGTGATGCTGGTCAAAGTGAGGAAGTGATTTACCTTCTGGACAGCTGCCTTGGTTTCCAGATCTCACTAGAATGGGAAGGTCTTTTCTAGAGGTCTGTGACATACAATTTTAGAGGAAAAAATAGAAAGTAAATCACCACTAATAAGTGCTAAGTTCGAAAAGTGCCAGTTGACTTGTCTTTCCAGATAGTTCCAGCCTTGGTGGAATTTAATGCAGAAGAGATGACATGTCAGAGTGACTGGAGCATGAGGCGATCGTATGCACACGATGAAGCTTTGCATAAAGGTGATACTGACGTAGCTCCTTATCACAGCCTAGACTATTTAGGTTCTGCTTGGACAATGGATCAAGTTTCCTAGCACAAAAAGACCTGTGTGCGCAGAAACCGCTGCTTCGTGGTCCAATCCCTCCACCAGATGAAAGCACTAAGTACTGCAGGTTCCATCATGACTCTGTGGTCTGCTCATCTGGGCTTTGGTCATTCACATGTTCCTTGAACTCATCTCACAGGGCAATTTCAATGCAGGCCAGACCTTGAGCAAGGCCAAGATGGCGATGTCCATTAATGGCTTTCATCTTTGGCTCAGCAGGTGGATACTGGGATTAGTCATTTCCTATTTTGTTGAGTTTGCCAAATACATTCTGGACCTTTAAAAAGTCCTTATGCTATCGCAATATGATGCTTTGGTAGAGTCCTGTCCACTTTCCACTGGCCTTGGCAGGTGGTTGAGTAATATGAAAGCAACTAGCGCCTAAATTGTGAAATACAAATGTTACTTTGTTTTTGTAGAAAGACCAGATGAAAATAACACAAAACGTTTTGGTATTTTTGTTAAAAATGCAATCTGGGCTTGAAGAACTTAAATCTAAGTCTGGCTTTATGTTTCATTTAAACCTTTTTTACTTAGGCAAAATAGCAATATTTGAAGGTAAAAACAGGTTTGTAATGATTAGGAAAGATTCTCCTAATTTCTTAATTGCACTTTGCAAACCAATTATACAAGAGAAAGCTGAAACAGTTCTGAATGTGTTATTATTGTTATCAGGATTTTTACCTCTCAAGTGAACAGTGCTTTACGATTTATATGTGAAAGTCCTTTCGCATGTAATGTATAATAATCACACAATCTTCTTTGAAATGCCTTGAACTTTAAGAACAAATCCAGGTTGAAAGGAGAGGTACTCAGAGAAATAATGTGAATCAGATCTCTCCAGAGAATCAGATCTCTCTACTGGAATCCTTGCGTTCAGGGTTTTCTAGCGTGCAGATGACCATGTCTGGGGGCCTAACATTCTAGCCACTATCTGGTCTGCTTCTTAAACATGGTCTTGTTTTAATTAACACAACCTTTTGGCTGCAGATCTGGTGGGGATGGAATTGGGAAGTGCCAAGGGACCTTGAATGATCACACATGATTTTTCTCCGCGTAGAAACAACAGGCTAAGAGAGTCTCCTGAGAAAAGCTGGGCTTGTGAGATAACCAGCCCTACCTGGAGAAGCTTTGGAAAAAGAAAAACAAAAACTCAACTTTACAACTGTATATCTGGACCAAACACCTGAGGAACTGTCGGTAAATCCTTTACTATATGACACTGCCCATGCCTGGAAATGAGGGATAGCGTATACTCCAAGGAACAACATCTCTTGCAGGGTTTCACTTCCTAAAAAGCTACTGAAGAAAAAAACCATTGAAGTCATGGGACAAAGGGCTATTCCTCTGAGTTAAAGAAGAATGTCCCCTGGAGGGAGAATTCCACTTCTTCTGCCAACCAGCAACCCTGCTGGCAGCTGTGTTTGAGAAAAGTGTGCCTATCAACTAATGATGCCTAACCCCTCTCCTGGCTCCTGAACGGAGAGTCTGTGTTGGCGGTATTGATACCCACCATTAACAAAAACTTCGCTTACTTTCAAAAATGTAGATCCTTTTATGAATTCTTCATCATAACAAAGGCAATGGTTTCCCATTTTTGTCTTAATTGTATGTTTGCCCAAATTTGATGGATCATGTTTTGTTTTTTATATAATTTTCTTTTTCCAGATTTCCATTTAGGGTCCTCAGGCTAAAATTAGGCATATCCCATGACCCAGGCTGGTTGGACACAACTAAATCTACATAAATCTCCATTGAGTCTCCGAGGAGATTCGATGAGAAAATATTTTAGGAAACAGGGTTGTGAGTCTCTGTGCTCAGTGATATTTAAGTTGGCTGACCATTTCAATTTTGGAAATTATAGTCCATTAACATGAAAAAAAGGCAATTACATGTTTGTATATTTCTACCTACGCTTGTGCTTTTTGCAAATGTTTATAAAGAGTGGCATGATAAAATAAAATAATTTTGTGTTTGCTTCTGGTGACAGTAAAATTTTATTTATAAAATACAATTACTGGCCAGGCTCGCTGGCTTATGCCTATAATGCTAACACTTTGGAAGGCCAAGGCAGGGGGATCACCTGAGGTCAGAAGTTTGAGACCATCCTGGCCAACGCGGTGAAACCCCGTCTCTACTAAAAATGCAAAAAATAGCTGGGCATGGTGGCACACACTTGTAGTCCCAACTACTCAGGAGGCTGAGGCAGGAGAATCGCTTGAACCCGGGAGGCGGAGGTTGCAGCGGGCCAAGATCGCGCCACTGAACTTCAGCCTGGCGACAGAACAAGACTCTGCCTCAAAAAAAAAAAAAAAAAAAAAAAAAAAAAAAGGCAATTACTTAACTAAAAGCTTTAGGATGGTTAAACAAACCAACCAACCCTTCTGCTGAACATCTGAGTTCCACTGATTATGATGGGAGGTTCAAATATATGATTACTTCATATACGGATGTGAAAAAGGTCTGATAGGCAGTTTTCAATTAGAGTTATTGTTCTGTTTCCATATTAACAGAAACCAATTAGTTATTATGAACAGATTGGGTATTTAGCTCAGGTACAACATAAAATGCAAGACTAAAAAGAAAAACGAACATACAGTATTCTTTTTTTCTATGTTGCTATGAGGTTTAATATATTTAATATATACTTTTTGTATGGTCCATTGGGGCAAGGGATTTCCTGGCATTGAAAATTTACTTAAAATATCTGTGGTTAAGTTATCATAATGAATATTACTAATGTGTAATTCATTAAGACCAACAAGCCAGCATCTTACATGATGTTTGGTACTTAGTAGGTATTTGAGTCTATGCTCAGTTTTTTGCAAAAACTGTCTAGCTCTTGTTTGCCTACAAATAACATTGACAGTACAGTTCATTTCTAATGTAGGAGAAACTTCATTTTGGAGCCTTGCCCCTCAAACCTGGTCCTGATTACTGCTTCAACTCCTGTTTATATAATTCTACACAATTTTGGCAGGATTCAAGAGCACATACCAGGGTGTTGGCTTTTATGAATCTCCTGGGATGTGAATGTCACGCTGACTGGATGAACCCTGGCCACAAATCCCAGACAAGCACAATGATTCTATTTATTCAGACTTGGCTGCCTGAATGCAGATTGACTCTGTGGGTAATAAATTTTCACAGGCCAAGAGCTTCAGGATCAACCAAGCTGATCCTGAGAAGAAAAATGCAACTAAGGAAGTAGAGTTGGGCTGCAAAAACCTCCTATGTTTTTATTCCATGTCTGCATATCATTCAGCTAATTCATTTAGTTACTGATTGACATGTACTGTCAATGCTTTCAGACATTTTAAAAGCTCTGCTTTGTGTTATGCAATTGTCATATTAAAAAGAAACAAGGGAAAAAATGAAGAGCTTCCATTACAATTGGCAATCTGCTTTTAACAGTACACCCAAAACTGATGTGAGTCATCCAGTAATCTCTGTGGTAAAGAGCACAGAATTGAGATGGGAATGTTTCTTGTGCTGCTCCATAGGAAACCAAAGGAAACAGCAATAAGAACTGCAATTTTGTGCTCAGAGCAACCTCACCTACAATCTTGGTATCTTGATGAAGCAAGGCTTTACATTATTTCTAAGAGACGCGATTATTACTCTATGCATTATAAATAAGAAAATAATTGGCTCTTTAATTTGCAGATTTATGTTAATGATCTATATATCTATTAAATTAATTGCATGCTCTCCAAATATTGATTGGGGATTAAAAGGCAACTTTTCATTGTGCAAGAAGTAAATTAATGCCAATGGGGAAATTTCCCTCTACAGATTAGATCCAATGATTGTTGTCTGTAAAATTAAAATAGTCAGTTAAAGTGGATAAACCATGCTCATTTAAAGAGAAAAATGTGGCAACAGAGTTAAAATAAAAAGACTGCCCAATATGTTTGGATAACGTAATTACTGGAAGCTGCAGGCATGTACATAGCCGTTCAATTTAGATCCCTGGTCCCTTCCTCTCCCTAAGCTATGTATTTGTCATCTCCGAAACACTTGTCTGCAGTCGACACTATCTCAGCTGCTCCTTGCTGAAAAGTCTTAATCATGTGTCCCTGTCCTCATGCCTTAGCTATAGTAATGCCATCTACTTATTTGCTTGTGTCCAACCTCCCAAGCTTACCCTGACTTGAGAGGCAGAGCTCATCTTTTTGCCAAATGGGAAGACATGCAATATAATTAATCACTCCCTTCCTAATCTATTAAATTTTTTTTATACTTACTGTCTTAAGTCTTCTAATTCCTTCACATTGTTTCACAAAAACATTGGTCTTTGGAATTGTTAAAACCAACAGTTACAGAAAGGAGATCAAACAAATTACTCCAGGTATCACATACCTTTCATTTACTCAGATTAAATAAGAAAGCTGATTCTCAGATATTTTGTGCTATTTCCAGTTGGAATCTCATCCAGTGTGAAAATCATAGGTGCAACCATAAGGCTATGCTTATGCTTCCATTTCATTTATGTTTGTAAACTTTCTAAGGAAACCTGGTCACAACCCCAGCACTAGAGGCTACAGCCAAAATTTGGTTATTCTTGAAAGGGAAGGCTGTGGAGAAACTCAGTCTCTTGGTTTTGAAGACTTCTGTTTGAGATAACTTATGAAAACTTGTAGTTTCAATATAGCTTGATGTAAGCATCCTTAAGAAGGGGCTATAGACATTTCCATGGAGATTGGATAAATGCTTTTTTTCTCAAATAGGTTATTTGTGTATTAATCTATAGCCAATTTAAGATATTGGGCCTTCTATTTTTGTCATCTCTGTCAATACTTTTGATGTTTGAACAGAACTCATTTGAAAAATCACAGAGTTCAGGAAAAGAACAAAGGCAGAGCAAAGGTCATCTTTGATATTGTACAATGGACAGTGGGAAATACTCTCAATTGAAGGCATCACTATGCATTTATCCACGCATTCGTTCAACAAATATTTAGCAGTTCTGCTGTGCCAGACACAGTCCCTGCCCTCAGGAAACTTCCAGTTTAGCTGGTGTAGACAGATCTTAGAAAAAGTAAACATAACATATAACTAAAATTACGATGAGATTTAGGTAAAAAGATGAAGGATACTGTGAGAAGGACTAACTGGGAGTTGATTAGATAAGAGGGAGGTCTCCCTGAGGAAGTGAAAGTTATGCTGCGCCTCCAACATGAGTAGGTGTTAGCAAGGCAAAAGTGAGGGAGTAGAGGCCTATGGAGGCCCTAAGGCAGCTGAGCTCAGCTTCCTGCAGGAGCTGGGAGAAGGGCCGGGCCGCAAATGAGCTCAGTGTGAAGATGAGACGTGGACAAAGCCAGATGGTGCAGGGTAGTGTCGGCCATGCTGAGGGCTCCGAATTTGATCCCAGGTGGGATGGGAAACCTATTTAAGATTTTAGACCAAGGAATTACTTGATCTGATTTTTAAAAGATCACTGTGGGGAGGTTGTATTACAGAGGGCAGGAAACAGAAATACAATGGTTTATACCAGACTGGTTTTGACTAGCTGGGAATGGAAAGAGGTAGATGGACCAATATTTAATTTTGGAGGCTGAGTTTATAGGACTTAGAGATGAAGTGACTACCTGAGTGAGGAACAGGGAATCATCAAGGATGAGTCTGAAGTTTCTAGGCTGGAACAGCTGGGCATCTGGCAGTGCTAGTTTTGGAAATGGGAACAATAACAAGAGGAACATGTTTGTGTGTCTGGGTAGCAGTGGCAAAGGCCAGAAGTCCAGTTGGGCACAGACTGAATCTGAAATGTCTGTGAGACATCCAAGTGGAAAAGTAAAGTAGGTTTGCAGTTCAGAAGAGAGTTCTGAGCTGGGGATATAACTTTAGAAATTGTCAGTATATAAAAATTGAAGGTCATAGGAATGGGTGAGATCACCCAGAGAGCAGACATGGAGAAGAAAAGTCAGGAATAAACATGGAAAGTTTCCAACATTGGGCAGAAAATCAGAGTCAGCAAAAGAGCCTGAGAAGAGAAGCCGGAGGGGCAGGACCCAAACCAGGAGAGTGTGGTGTTAGACTCCTACAGAGAAGTGGGTGATGAACAGTGTTCAATGCTGTAAGTCTTCTAGTAAGACAGGGGACTGAAAAGAGCCCAGTATAATTGGCTCTACAGAGGTCATTGGGGGCCCAATGAGGAGCATTTTTGGTAAAGAGATGGGGTCATAATGAGATCAAAAGAACAAGTCTCTATGTAGCTCTGAGGAAATGGATGAACTTTGGATAGGAGCAGGGCAGTGTCCTCTCACAACAGGAGGACACAGGATGAGTGAAGATGGAAGCAGTGGTGCAGATGTGGTATTGTGAAGTTTAGGTTTCTCTGCTAGAAGCCAGTCAGCCATGGTATAAGGTAGGGAAATAAAGATGAATAAGATACACAGTGAAATTCAGGTTGTTTACTTATGAAGTTGGGAAGACAGAAAACTACATTTGTATTACCTATTATTATTCATTCTGTAACAAAGGTAATTATAGGATATTAAGGGAGAAAGCATGCAAAATGACAGTACCAGCGAACTGTTATAAGTTATGTATATATAGTGTAATACCTAGAATAGCCACTAAAAAAGCTGTACAAAGAGATACACATAAAAATGTTACAGACAAATCAAAACAGAATTCAAAAGGTTTAAGGAATACACAGAAAGGCAGGAAAAAGAAAATAAAAACCAGGAAGAAACTAAACAAAAAATAGAGTGGTAGACTTAAGCTTTAACAAATCAATAATTACATTAAATGTAAATGGTCTAAATGTATCAATTAAAACACAGAAATTGGCAAAGTGAATAAAAATATGACAACTATTAATTTATGCTGTATATAAGAAACTCATTTCAAATATAACAATATTGGTAGGCTGAAAGTAAAAGAATGGAAAAAAGTTACATTATGAAAGCATTAATCAAAATAAAGCAGGAGTAGCTATGCTGTTATCAGAAAAAGTAGACCTCAGAGCAAAGAAAATGACCAGAGACAAAGTGGGACATTACATAATGATAGAAGGGTCAATCTAAGAAAATATAGCAATCCTAAATGTACACACACCAACTAACAGAGCTGTGAAATATGTGAAAACAACCCGATTGAATAGAAAGAAGAAATAAACAAATCCACAATGACAGCCAGAGACTTCAACACCTCTCTCTCAACATTAGATAGAGCAATGAGACAGAAAGTCCAGAAAAGATACAAAAGAACATCAAATAAGATTAATTGATATTAATAGAACACCCTACCCAACAACAGCAGAATACACATTCTTTTAAGTGCTTATAAAACATATACCAATACAAACCATATCTTGGGTCATAAAAAATCCTCAACAAATGTATAAGAATTGAAGTCATACAGACTATGTTCTCTGACCATAAAGGAACCAAACTAGAAACCAATAAAAGCTAAGATTAAGGGCGATCTCTGAGCACTTAAAAATTAAACAACACATTTCTAAATAATCCATGAGTCAAAGAAGTCTTACTGAACTGAATGATGATGAAATACAACACATCAATATTTGTGGGATAAAGTTTATAGCATTGCTGAGAGTCAAATGTATAGCACTAAATACTTATATCATAAAAAAGAACGAATCTCAAATCAATAATCTAATCTCCCTCAAGAAACTAGAAAACGGGCAAAAATGTACCCAAAGCAAGCAAGAGGAGGGAAATAAAGATAAGAAATCAGTGAAACTGAAACAGAAAAACCAAATAGATAATATTAATGAAACAACAAGCTAGTTCTTTCAAAAGATCAATACAGTTAATAAACCTCTAGCAAGACTGATATAAAAAAGAAAGAAGACAAATGATGAGTATCACTAATGAAACGGGCTGACACTATAGATCTTGCAGTCATCAAAAGGATAATAAAGGAATATTATAAACAACCCTATCCACATAAACATGACAACTTAAGTGACACGGATAGACTTATTACTGAAGAACAGTGTACCACTTATACCCAGTATGAAACAGATAATCTAATAGCCCTATGACTATTAGATAATCTGAGTAGCTCTATAACTATTAAAATTTTTTTTTTGGCTGGGCGTGGTGGCTCACGCCTGTAATCCCAGCACTTTGGGAGGCCGAGGCGGGTAGATCATGAGGTCAGGAGATTGAGACCATCCTGGCTAACACAGTGAAACCCCGTCTCTACTAAAAAATATAAAAAATTAGCCAGGCATGGTGGTGGGCGCCTGTAGTCCCAGCTACTCAGGAGGCTGAGGCAGGTGAATGGCGTGAACCCAGGAGGCAGAGCTTGCAGTGAGCCAAGATTGCGCCACTGCACTCCAGCCTGGGTGACACAGTGAGACTCCATCTCCCAAAAAAAAAAATTTGTTTTTGTTTTTCTCCCCGAGATGGAGTCATGCTGTCACCCGGGCTGGAGTGCAGTGGCTTGATCACAGCTCACGGCAATCTCAGCCTCTTGGGTTCAAGCAATACTCCTGTCTCAGCCTCCCGAGTAGCTGGGATTACACGCGCGCACCACTATGCCCAACTAATTTTTGTATTTTTAGTAGAGACTGGTTTTCACTATGTTGGCCAGGCTGGTCTCGAACTCCTGACCTCATGATCTGCTCTCCTCAGCCTCCCAAAGTGCTGGGATTACAGGCATGAGCCACCACACCCGGCCGGGAAATAGAATTTTTAAGTTTAAAAATCTCCAGGCCCATATGGTTTTACTAGAGAATTCTGCTAAATAATTATCATCTTTTTGTTTTTGCTTTTGTTTTGTTTTTTTTTTGAGAAGGAATCTCACTCTGTCACCCAGGCTGGAGTGTAGCGGCACAATTTTGGCTCACTGCAACCTCCGCCTCCCAGGTTCAAGCGATTCTCCTGCCTCAGCGTCCTAAGTAGCTAGGATTACAGGCACATGCACCACGCCTGGCTAATTTTTGTATTTTTGGTAGAGAGGGGGTTTCTTCATGTTGGTCAGGCTGGTCTCGAACTCCTGACCTCAGATGATCCACCTGCCTTGGCCTCCCAAAGTGCTGGGATTACAGGCCTGAGCCACTGTGCCCGACCTAACATCATTTTTTAAAAGCATAATCTTTTTGTGAAAAGGGCAGGGGACCCTTCTCAATTCATTTTATAAGATCAGTATTACCCTGATATCAAAACTAGCCAAAGACAGTATAAAACAGAAAACTTCCAACCAATATCCCTCATGAACATTAAAAAGACAAATGTGTGGTGAGGATGTAGAGCAACTGAAATTCTCTTACACTGCTGGTGGGACTTTCGACTGGTACAACCATTTTGGAAAATGGTTTGAGATAATTTACTAAAGTTGAACATGCACATACCCTACTGCTCAGCATTTATACTTCTGGGCATAGATCCAACAAAAATGTTCCCATGTGCTCAACAAAAGACCTGTACAAGGATGAAAAGACCTGTACAAAGATAAAAAGACCTGTACAAGGATGCTGATAAGAGCACACTATTCTACTCCCCGACCCCTGCCAAAATATCCACATGCCCATTAGCAGTGGAATGAATAAGTAAATTATGGCATACACACATAATGAAATAGGATACAGCAATGAAAATGAACAAACTTCAATTACAGGTAACAACATGGGTGACTCTCATAAACAATGTTGAACGAAAGAAGCAAGACACAAAAGAGTACCTGCCGAATAATTCCATTGATACAAAGTGCAAAAATAAGCAAAATTACACTATGGTGTTAGAAAACAGGAAAGTGGTTATTCTTCTGCAGAGTGGTGACTGGTGGGAGCATGGGGGCACCTGGGAGGTTGGTCATGTCTGTATTTTCATCTGGATACTGGTTATATCATATATATACAGAATCATTTTTAAAGACATATCATTTTTATAAATCATATACAAACAGGCTGGGCAAAGTTGCTCACACCTGTAATCCCAGCACTTTGGGAGGCCGAGGCGGGTGGATCACTTGAGGTCAGAATTTTGAGACCACTCTGGCCAACATGATGAAACCCCGTCTCTAGTGAAAATACAAAAATTACCTGTAATCCCAGCTACTTAGGAGGCTGAGGCAGCAGAATCACTTGAACCTGGGAGGCGGAGGTTGCAGTGAGCCAAGGTCGTGCCACTGCACTCCAGCCTGGGCGACAAGAGTGAAACTCAGTACACACACAAAATATGCCTATTGGATCTGGTGACATGAAGATGATGGGTGACCTCAAGTTTCGATGAAGTGGCAGGCTTTGGGATCTAGCATTAATTCCAGTTTTACAAACAGAGACACTGAAGCAGACAACAGTTCAGAGGCTGGGCCAAGGTTGCAAAACTAAGTAGCAGAGTGGGGATTTGAACCCTTGAAGTGGGGCTGCTGTGCTCTTAACCATTAAACTAGACTGTCTTTTGACCTTCAGGATTACAAAGGCCATGGGGAGAAAAGGAAACCTCAGATAGGAGTGTTCAAAAGCATGGAGTCTGAGGCGATCTGAGGAAGGGCAGGCAGGTATAGCAACTTGAAGCTCTTGTAGACACCTCTTTATTACAGTGGCACATGGGCTGGTTGAACCAATATTCACAAAGACAGCCAGATATAATGTCAGAAAAGGTTAAGGATTTTCATACACTGTACTATGTTTATTGAGGCAAGGGATTTTTAAAATATTTTGGGTTTACGGTGCAAACTCTGATTACATCTAGAAAAATCATTTATGTTAAATGTTCAATTATCTCAGAATACCAGGGAATGAGTGTGTGTGTCTGTGTGTGTGTGTGTGTGTGTGTGTGTGTGTGTGTGTGTGTTCGTGCACCGGCTATGCTGTTTCAGGGATAAAGCATAGTTTGGTCTTGAAGAGAAAAAAATACCATATCATTAGTCTTGTTTAAAAGTATGGGAATTACAACTTTGTGATTAGACCAGGGTAAAATTATAGGCCAAAGCAGGACAACTTAATGCAATTACTGTTGAAGCAATAACTTAAACTATCATACGCAAAACCACTGTCTGGAGTCTTAATTAGGAAAAAGGGATTAATGTATAAAAATTATTCATTCTGTCAGTTCCTTTTATTGCAAAAATAGGAAGGTATATTCACATAGGAATTAAATGCAAGAATAAAGGATCTGACCTGTACATTCATAACACAATATTATCAGTGAGTACAGAATGGAAGGGGGTAGCTTAAAAAGCAAAATGAGTCAACTAAAAGCTCTTACTGCCTTAGAGAACATGTATAGTATGTCATTAGTAATGTTTATTAAAATTGAGTTTTCATTGGAAATACTTCCTGGAAATAGCTCAGGAAATTATTTCCAAATTTAAAAAGGTTTGCAGATTGAAATAGTCTGTGAACCCTTTTTCTAATAAAAAGCATACACAATTTACATGTTTGATATGATTTAATCCATAATCTATGTATCCAGGCCACTTAATGGGAAAAAACACAAAGAGTTGAAATCATTTGCTTATCATCATGTAGATAAGAAGCCAAAATTAGGAGTGAAGCCATTCTATATTTCTGCTAAGATTGCTGTGTGGCAGATATCTGGCTGCCCTGGAAACAAATCAACAGATCTGTAAAACACTCGAAGCCCGAGTGGCCTTCTTTGCCCAGTTAACCTTCTTCCACTGGGTATTCTCCACCTGCCAATCTGGTTTCCAGACTCCTCAAGCTCTTCTCCCTTTTTCGTGCCTCAGTTTCTCCCATGACATGAGTAACCTCTTTTGTGACCTCATAGCTATGCTCTGCTCACTCTTCCTCGAAATTCTCCTTTGACTTTTATTTAACCTCTGCTTGTTCTCTCTGTAAGTTATTTGTATTTGCATGTCTAGACAGTAAATCATCTGCATAGCATTTCATGATACCTTTCTATTAATTCACTATTCCAAAACCAACAGAACAGCATTATTATTTTGTACTGCATACAAAAATGACTTATTAAAAAAAGCCTCTCTGAATTGTCTTTCTACCCATCACATGTATCTAAACTTGACAAAATACAACATAGGGGATGAGAAAAAGAAAACAGAAGTGTAGAAAAATCTGTCTTTAGTGTTTTTAAACTTGCTTTGAAATACAAACATTTCTTGAAATGCAGAAGTGAAAGTGATGAATGTTAAGTGGATATTTTTTCACCTTAACTGCTGATCAGAAGAGTATTTATAACCCCCTAACTGATGTCTCGAGCTGATAAATCAACACCAGGGGAGAATATTTCAAGCACATTTATCATTTAAGACAAACAGCCTATACTGAGCATGATTACTTTTTATTCATCATTTTGGCTCACCTCTACATTTGCTCCTTCTCAATGTTAATAATATCTGTGTAAGACTTCTCAATATTTAATGTTACAGATTGCCTGTTGCATGCTGATGAGGTTAAGGTCATATGTTTGATCTCCAGAAGGCCAGTTAGCTTCACACACACACACACACACACACACACACACACACACACGAATAAATAAAAAAGAAAAAAAAAGGCTCTGTCTACTTCTGAGGGAAGCCTGATCTTAGCTTCCTTGTAATACCCATTGCTGGTCTCAACATCATAAAAAATTACAGAATTCAAGGCTTAAGGGAAATTATGGGCAAGCTATTTTAATACACTGACCCAACTGCATAGAAGCTCACACTTAGCAGACGAAAGACCAGCAGCCTGGAGTGCCACCATTCAGCTTGGTTAACACCCAGCACAGTCCACCAGGCAACTGTTACCAGTGTCACCTCCAAAGGATGGTGACATAAAAGAGAATCTTACCTGTTCATTCTCCTCTTCATCACTGCTTAGCTTAAGGTCATCTTCCAGCATTCTGAAAGAAGGAACAAAGAGGTACAAAGAGGTACAGATAGTTAGTGGATTCAGAATAATTCAGCACCAAAATATCACCTTAATGTTGCTATTAGAGCAACATTTTGGAAATAAGTCCATTTGATTTCCTATTTGTTTTCTTTCCTTCTTATGCACTTTTCCTCTGGTGCACTTCGGAAATAGTAGACAGTCCCATCATAAAAATTAACCCTCACAACAGTCATCAGCTAAGACGGGCAGCTTTCAGAAGATGCTGTGTTAGCAGGGAAATAATACTTAACAATAACGTATTGTATATTTTGAAATAGCTAGAAGGGAAGAATTGGAATGTTCCCAACAGGAAGAAAAGATAAATATTTGAGGTGACGAATATCCTAGTTACCCTGATTTGATCATTACACATTGAATCCCTGTATCAAAATATCACACATACCTGAAAATAGCAATAAAAAAGAAGATGCTTTTTTTTTTTCTCTCAAATACATAGGGGCTTTTCCCCTGGGCAGTTTGCATTCCACAATTACTTGTTTAGTGTTTTCCAAGCTCCCAGTGCTGGGCTGTGTCTCCGTGCCTGCCCCAGGGGCTTTCATGGTAAAGAGAGATGAGAAAAAGAGCCATAAAGCCATAAACTTGAGTTGTGAGCGAAGCTTCTTAGGCCACCCATCAGTCAAAGAGCTGGAAAAGATGTTGTCCCCAAGATCCTACCTAGTGGGGAAAACCAAGCAGGAGGGCGCTTTCTGAAAAGCCTGTGAAGGTGATTCCCCAGCCCACCCAGGTCCCCCCATTCATTCTGAGGAGACAGCGAGGAAGCACGAGGTTAAAAGTGAAAAAAAGAAACAAAACTTCAGACTCTGTTGTTATGATAACACTGTATTCTTTTCAGCATGGCTAAATTTTTCTTTATAGTAGTTTTCAGATTAATTCATTTCAAAAGAAATCTTACTCAGAAGTGCACTGTATAAAAGCGTGCTCTCCACGCAGAGACGCTCTGAGGGAGCAGGGGAGAGCCCACTTCTGAGGGACCCTGGGGCTCCATACATCAGTGTGAAGCCCGCTGAGCCCTTGTGCTCAAAGGCCTCATTGAAGCCAGCTTCCAAAGGCTGTCCCCTAAAATGTACCTAGTGTCCTTTAAAAGCTGGTTGTAGGCCTATCACTGATACATGCCTCTGAACATTCGTAGGAGTCATTTCAGTCACTTTTGGGGCGAACTGGGGGGTAAAGAACTGGCAGGATAAGGCATGGCCCAGGCTCTGCCCCACCTGTCTATGCATGTGGGGTGAGTCGCTTCACGCACCCTGACCCCATTTCCCTATTTGTGCAGTGACGTGTTATAGAGGGCAATCCTAAGGTCGAATCCTGCTTTAGATTCCGTTGTGAGTCTACAAAATAAATATGCTCCCCAGTTTCGTCAAGGAGAAAAACCCTTCTGTTTGCTCTGGAGAACACAACGGAGAAACTTCTAAGTAGTTTTTAGGGTACTATTTAAGGCATTGCCATCAGGGCACCAAATCTGCTTCCTCACAGGCTCCTGCTCATCTCCCAGTGCCGAGAGGTGTCGTTCTTGTATTATTTAAACCACAAGTGAACAAATGAACACGTCAGCAGAGGCTGTAAAGCGGCACCCCCAATTCCTCTGCACGTCTGGCACGCCATTCATTTCCTTCACCTCACAGACACATACGCTTGGCTTCAAAGAGAAGAGACCTCTTGGTGATTTATTAGAGCACTGTTTGGGAGTAGCCTAGGGAAGTGGGCTTGTTTCCTTTGTCCTTGAGTCCCCAGTGACCAGCACAGTGCGGCACAGAACACAATGCCAGTTTGCTGGCTGGGATGAGGCCCCTTCCCCAAGACCATTTTCCTACCCAAAGGCACAGATTTCTTCCTAATGAAAAAGACCAGAGAAGGGGACAGGTCCTTGCCTCCACTCCCATGCCCTCTTTTGGGTAAACCACCACTGCAGTGTGGTTTAATCTCTAGGACTGCCCAGCAAGCACTGGGTCTTTAAAGGGTGGGTGGTCCTGCTGGTGGGAGTGGAAAGAGTGGGGAGAACTCACACAATCATGGTTAACAACCCCCTTGCTGTCAGATGGAGGCTGTGTGGCTGGGAAATTTAATGTTTAAATGGACAATACTGTGCGTGGATTGGAAGGCCATCATCCCCCAGAGCAGGAAAGCCCAACATGGCCCGAAGTGAGGGAGCTTAGGTTGGCTGCAAACTAGCCGTGCAACTCAGTCACCACATGAGCCTGGCATGGCTGAAAGTCACCACAACAGTCAAAATGCTGCTGTGTGAGGCTCTCTTTCAAGGTAGGGAATGCAGCTTACTTTTGTTTATTTCAAACATGTGCTAAATGCGTCCACACATAAACACGCATCTGTTTGAATCTCAGAGCCCCTTACACCACAATCTTGTGTGAGGTGCACCTCTGGGGCTGAGCATTTGTGCTTCTATAATGAGACTCATCTATCTCATCATCATTTCCAGAAGAAAAGCAGTCAGAGTTCAACCTTGCTTTGTGAATAATCATCACTCTGTCACTGACTTTACCTCT
Source organism: Pan troglodytes (assembly GCF_028858775.2). Classification (NCBI taxonomy): domain Eukaryota; kingdom Metazoa; phylum Chordata; class Mammalia; order Primates; family Hominidae; genus Pan; species Pan troglodytes. Next base: position 23,260,862 of record NC_072410.2, on the reverse strand, counting down.
CTTATATTAAAAAAATGAATTTATTGTGTTTCCGGCTGGGTTCTAAATACAACAAATCACATGTAAAAATACACTGCCTTCAAGAGAGACTTCAAGAGAAGTTCAAATCTAACTAACCTTCAGAATATTTCGAAATATGAGAAAGTGGCCATGGAAACACAAACTCACACAGCTTATACAACATTCCCAGAGCAATCCTGGGTGGTGCTATTCCCAAAACATGAAATCACAGACCTGGGAGAGACGACCACGGCCATACCGCATCCCAGCCCCGACAGGCACAGAGGCACACCCTGAGGAGACCCAGGCTCCCCGCGGTCTGAGAGCAGGAACCCTCTGCTTTATTCTGATGGTCATGAGCAGGCCCTTGGCTCAACTCCCTAGCAAACGGCGCTTGTTCTTGTCTGTGACCACTGCATCTTCAAGTCCGGTTTAACATTCACAAACAACTCCATGTTGAATGCTGAACATATCCGAGTGGCCTCTTAGAGAGCCTAAGGAGGGGCTGAAGTTTATAGCTGAACAATGAAACATGGTTAGGAGAAGAGAAAACCCGTGACACTCACAGGATCATAGGAACTGTCTGTACTTGGTATATGGCCAGCAGACAGCAGGCATGGCCGCCTTCACCAAACACACAAATGGCACCGTGGTGGTCATGGGCCCAACCCACTCCCAAACCCTGGGGAACATTTTTATCATTTGTCTGTTTCCACAGGGAAACAGATAGGCGTAGGTATATCAAACAATAAATAAACAAACAAAAGTGTTCAACCAAGAGTAAAAGGAAGATGCAAATTAAGTGCTGATTAGGCTACTGGGGAGGGGTGGAGATCTCCTACTGTTTTTTTTTTTTTAAAGGGAAGGCAAAGACCCTGCTGCTCTAAGGGGGTCCTGAGGGCTAAGTCATCTGCACGGAAGGACTGGCCATCTGCATGGAAGCACAGGGCCTGTGCATCCATCCACAGCACCCTGGCTACACCCCTACTCCTGGGTTCCTCCAGGCCCTACCCCAGCTGATGGGGCCCCCAACCAGGGCCACCCCTTTCACGTTCCCTTAGCCCGTCCCCTTCATAGCCCTTTAGATCCCTCCCAGGGGATGAAGCCCTCAACTCACAGCAGCAGCTCTCATTGTTTAAGGGATGTCCGTCCGTAGCAGACCAGCTAAGTACTTTCTAGATGTTACTTTGTCAATCCCTGCAGCAACTCCTCCGAGGTGGGAGGTGGGTGCTATAGGGGGCTGTGGACCGTGGTAGTCAGAGCAGGGACTCCAGGGTCACACTGCCCAGGAAGAATGCTAGCTCTGCCTTTCATCTAGCCCAGGCCCTGGGACCTGCCTCAGAGGGCTTCCCGGAGAACTTACTCCACAATCCTTGGACAGTGCTAAGCGCGGGACCTTACGCCAGGGAGCCTCCAATCAATGCTCATTTTTATCAATGCTCATTTTTACCAATATTCCCTTTTCCCTAGGAGGGAAGTGGGCCTCAGAGCATTTAAGAAACTCATGTGGATAAACAAGTTGAGACTTTGAGATGTCTTTGTAATGATGCCTTAAAACAGAGCCGTTTGCTCTATTTTCAGGCCATTTTGAAAAGAAAGGGTCATGTTCCTGAGAGATGGTGGAGGGGAATATATTTTGGCCTGTAACTGCTGTCAGCTGGTCTGAGTGGCTTTATGTCGACAGGACAGTAAACACGCCTATCAGCCCCAGTGCACGGGGAGGTCCGCCCTGGGAGCTAGCGGGGGGCCACGAGGCCAGGAGTCCCTCCACGAGGAGCCAAGGGGGTGTTGCCAGATGACAATGGGGAAGTTGAAATAAAATAGGTACTAAAATTGAACTTTTTGGCTGCACGCAGTGGCTTGTTCCTGTAATCCCAGCATTTTGGGAGGCCAAGGCTGGCGGATCATTGAGCCCAAGAGTTCGAGATCAGCCCGGGCAATATGGCAAAATACCGTCTCTATAAAAAATATATAAAAATTTGACAGGCATGGTGGTATGGACCTGTAAACTCAGCTACTAGGGAGGCTGAGGTAGGAGGATCACCTGAGCCCTGGAGGTCGAGGCTAGAGTGAGCCGAGGTTGTACCACTGCACTCCAGCCTGGGCATAAGACCCTGTCTCAAAAAAAAAAAAAAAAAAAATTGAACTTTTTGAATTGAGAACAGACCTGGACTTCATGGCCTTAACACTTGAAGAGTTATCAAACTACTGTCAGGGACACTCCACGTTAGCACCTCATGGTGACTTTACAGTAGAGTCTGAACCAGCTACATGAGAACTGTGACACTTTAAGGACAGAAGCAAGATTTTTTTAAATGTGCGATTAAGCGATTGAGATTCCACCCATTTTTACTTGGGAACTTGTCCTTACAATGATTGTTGGGCATGTTGTAACACCCTTCCTGACACGCAGACAAGGAGGCGAAGGGTTATGAGCCCCCAGCTGCACTCGCTCACGCTTTCATGCAGGGAGAGCGGGCCTTGCAGGAGCTCCGTAGAGGAAAGGACGCAATGGGACTTTCATTCAGAATTCTAAAGAGGGAGCCAAAGATAAACAGGCCCATTTGCAGTTTGCCGAGCACTTCCCTGGAGGACCTTTTTCTTTCTGAAAGGGAAAGATGAATGGAAACATGCCTCATCACCACCAGCGGAACCAGTATCCAAACTCCCAATTGTTGTTTTGTTTTGTTTTAGAGACAGGGTCTTGCTCTGTCATCTAGGCTGGAGTACAGTGGCCCAATCATAGCTCACTGCAGCCTCGAACTCCTAGGCTCAAGCAATCGTCCCACCTCAGCCTCCCATGTATCTGGGACTACAGACGCCGGCTACCATGCCTGGCCAAACCCCCAACTGTTGACTCATTCAATTACTTCTGTGTCCACTGTGTGGCAGGCACCTATCCACAGAAGGTGTACTGTCTCCCAGGGGTGGTTCCCCTCACACATGACATTCAAATCAGCATTGTCATTTTACGTATTTTTAAATGCCTTCGAATTGTGAAGCTCTGGCAAATACAACTTTTGCAGAACCCAGCTGTGTCATTTGAAGGTAAACTCAGTACTTTTCAGAAAAGGGAGTAATTCAGTACAACCTTTGCAATTTTAACATTTGATTACCATAACTTCCCTGTGTGTATTATTTTCTTAATTGAGCAAGTGATAAATTTATGTTGTAGCTGGCGCCTGCATTTTTGAGGCCTAAAATTTCTTGGGAACCAGAAATAGCAGCCTACACTTAACAGATGGCCAACTGCTTCCAAAGCTCATCTATATCTTCCACAGGTATTGCAAACGGGCACGTTAACTACCTGCAAATGTAATGGCAGCCATTTCACAGAGTAGTGGTTTTTAATTAATAGGATTTTCCCTGAATTAGTTGGCATTTGGGGCCCTTAACAGATCGGAATCCTTTAGTCCTTTAAAGTCATTTCATTTTGCTTTGTTTTAATGGTTTTTAAAAAAATCTGAGTTTTAATTGGGCTGTTTGATTTTCAGATTTGTTTCTATAGCTGGTGCTGCTACTATCTCCACCTACGTGAGATGTGAAGCCAAAGACAAATGTTTATGAATCTCCATTAAACATATTCATATATGCAAATATCTATTCTAACAGTTAGCATTGCCTGAGAGCCTATTCATTATGCAAGTGCATCTCTCTGCAGTTATTCCCCAAGCTATCATCTCCACTGCTTGGAACACGGGAGGGAAAGTTATACAACTCATTTCATTCTTTCTGAAGTCTACTGCTTTGTCAGGGTCAGTGCTACCATCTGCCTGTGGTTATTTTCATTAACAAGTAACCACCTTCTTCTCGGCGTTTGTTCGGAAGAACTTAGCTCATGCCATCCCAGCTAGCTGGGAACACGGAAGGCTAGCATGGGCTCACTCTAGGGGTTGGCAATTTAGTGCATCCAAGGCACAGGTGAACTCACTTAGTCTGGAGGCAAATGGAGAAATCAGGAAGAAGATGAAGGGGTGCTCTACTTGACCTAAGTGTTTCCAACTCTGATGTTTTAAAACCCAGGAATCTCTACATCTTTTGAAGCAATTTTGGTCCATAGCAAGGTGGTATTTGCTCACACATATCTCCTTCCTGGACTCCCTCCCTCCTGGGGAGGGATTGTCAGTGAAATCATCCATGATCCTGTAACTCTGCCATGTTGAACCTGGGGTGAAGGTGCACTGTCTCGCTTATGTTTATGACCTTATTTTTAGTTAGGGACAGCAACTTCTGATGGTCCTTTTCTCCACTGACATGCTGAATCCACTTGCCACCTTCTCTGCAGGCCCATCTTCCCTGGGGGACGGCATCTCATCTCCTACCCTAGAAGAACCTCACAAAAGCCAGTCTCATTTGGGAAACCTGCCAAATCCTGGTGAGATGCCGGATGATGTGTGTCTTCAAAATCTCAGTCAGTCAACTGTCTTTCCCAACAGTAAGCATATCTATAGTAATAGAAAATAAGCAGAAATAAAAGGGAAATGGAAATCAACAGTCATAAGAAGAAACAGTCAGTGGTACAGAGTCTGGGGTGGTGAAATAAATTTTGAAATGGCAGCTTGGAGGCTAGCCAGCATTAGTCTGAATTCTGTCCGTAACTAGCTCTGTGAACTTAGGCAAATCACCCACTTCCCCTAGACATTGTTTCCACATCTCCAAAGTGAGAGTTGGATAAAACAACCACTATATATCCTCTTATTGGTCTGAATTCCTTGGTTCTGTGCCTTTACCAGTGGGTAGAATGTCCAGGAAGACTGCTGGAGAATGAGATGATCTGATACTACTCAGCACATTCTAGGTGCTAGAGATATAAAACTGGAGAAGTCTTCCTTTTCAAGTGTCTCACTGTTTACTGGGAGCAGCAGCAGTTCCTTGAACATCCCATGATGCTTTCCAGCTAGAAATATGTAAGTGCCACACACGGTTTGTGTGATTGTGAAAATATAAAAATGCTCCATCTTTTCCACTTAGGGCAATCTAGGCCACAGTTATGAAGTAGCATTCTCCAAATGTATTAGACTTTAAAATTGCTTCCTCCTAAAAGAATTACAGGGAAAGAGGGCTGGATATACTCTATCATTTCTATCAAAAAACTGAGGCTTTAGAAAGAGCACTTTAACCTGGAGTGCTTTCTCCCTGAAGATGGGTTTAAATCCTGTCTTTGTCTGTTTTAAGGACTTCTAGAAAATTAGTTTCTGAGCTCGATGTTCTCAGTATTAAAGAATTGAGTTTCTAAGGCTAAATGAATGCAAGTACAGTGTGTGAAAGAACATGATCCTTTCCCGGGCAGACAGCAGAGCACAGGTCAGAGGATTCTGACTGGGAACATAAAGTTTCTGTGGCTGTACAGATTTGGTGGTGGACATTACTTAAACCTCTTTGAAGGGGGATTTGCACCTAACCAGAGGGGAAATGAGATATGTACGTATTTATATGGCTCAAATCTGATGTTGAATATTGATAATCAGTAAATAAGTAAGTTAGCTGCCTAATCTGTTTGCTAGCTTATGGTTTGCTTATTTAATAACTTCTGACAATAAGAATGCATTGAATCTGTAAGGGTCATAACATACATCAGGTTAAGATTTGTTCTTTGGTTGGAAACATCAGTTTTTGCATTTTTATGGCTGCTGTTATTGATAAGTTAATTGCTAAAAGAGTCCCTAATTAAGAGATTTGAACAGATAAACTTAGAATTAGAAAAGAGAACCAAGCATAATCTCCTAATTAGAAAATCCATGCACTTTAAGCTATACCAGCGTTCACACATTACCTGAGGATGGCATAACACAGTGATTTCCAAACTTTATTGCACACTGGAGTCACTTGGGAATCTTTAAAAATTATTGATGCCCAGCTCCACTCCAACCCCATATTCTGATGGGATAGGTTTGGGGTGCAATCTGGGCATCTGGTTTTTTTTTCTTTTCTTTTTTTAAAGCTCCCTAGGGAGCTGATTCATGGGCCTCAGCCCCAGATATTCTGATTCACAGCAAAGTTGGGACCCACTATATAACACAGAGCTGGACTGAGTCATAAGAGCTGAATGTCATGAATAGCTCTGCACCTTGGATCAAGTCCCATACTCTAAGTTTTAGTTTGTTCATTAATATAAGGGGATGATAGTTGAGATTCAAATGAGACAATAAAGGTGAAAGCCCACTGTAAACTGTAAAGCTTCACAGGAGTTTTCAGTAATGGGTTTAGCATTACCTGGGATGTTTTGAAAGATACTGGTCTATGGGCCTTACCCCCTGTGATTCTGATTTAATTGGTCTTGGATTGGCCACAGGCATCAGTACTTCTGACAAGCTGCTATGGTCTGAATGTTCCGTGTTCCCTCAAAATTCACATATTGAAACCTAACCTTAAATGTGATAGTATTCAGAGATGGGGCCTTTGGGAGGTGATTAGCTCATGATGGCAGAGCTTTCACGAATGGGATTAGTGCCCCTGTAAGAGAGACCTCAAAGAGCTCTTTCGACTTTGTGTCCTTTCCGCCATATGAGGACCCAGCTCGTAGGTGCTGTTGATGAACCAGAAAGCAGTTTCTCAACAGACACCACATCTCGTTCCTTGATCTTGGACTCCCCGTCCCCCAGAACTGTGAGGAATAAATTACTGTCATTCAGCAGCTTCCCAATTTATTTTGTTACTTTAGCCTGAGGTATTTTTTTTTTACAGTAGCCTGAATAAACTAAGACATGAACATCCTAAGTGAATCTTCTATTCAGCCAGGGTTGAGAACCACTGCCTTAATTCTATTTTTTTTTTTTTTTTGAGACGGAGTCTCGTTCTTTCGTCCAGGCTGGAGTGCAATGGTGCATCTTGGCTCACTGCAACCTCTGCCTCCCGGGTTCAAGCAATGCTCCCTACCTCAGCCTCCTGAGTAGTTGGGACTACAGGTGCCTGCCACCACACCCGGCTCATTTTTGTATTTTTAGTAGAGACAGGGTTTTGCCATGTTGACCAGGCTGGTCTCGAACTCCTGACCTCAGGTGATCTGCCCGCCTTGGCCTCCCAAAGTGCTGGGATTACAGGTGTGAGCCACCACCCCTGGCCACTGCCTTAATTCTAACGGAACTATCACCTTCCTATTAAAGTCATCTCCAATCCATAGGACAGAATTAGTCACTTCTTATCTAAGTGAATAATTTGTACATAACTAATGCATTATGTTGGAATTTTCTAACTTATCTGGCTTCACTCTCCCCCCATCTTCCATTGGAATAAGAATGCTTGAAGGGAAGGGGTGTGTTTCCTCAACGCCTAGGATAAGGCATAAACCCATCATTACTAAGGAATTACCGCGAGGCATTTTAGAATTCTTCAGTGGTTGTTTTGAGAAACCACAAGGCAGCGCTGGGGAATCTGAGAT